>NC_090924.1:1219097524-1219400555 GCF_040938575.1 Ambystoma mexicanum
GCAAATAGATGCAGAGAGGCGGCGGGCGGAGAGGGCACGGCTCACTATGGTCAGGGCGAAGAACTCCATGCTCAGGGCATTGAGGCAGGCTGAGTGCCTTGAGGCAGCTCGCAGGGAGTTGGAGGAGGCCATGGATGCATCCCTGCGAGACCTCGAGGCCAGGGAAGAGGCCCGCCTCTAGAACATCGACGTGGAGTTCGATGATGCCCTGGCCCGGAACATCAACAAGTGAGCCGTTGGACTTGCCCGCCGCCTTTGTACATAGTTCTTTAGGGTTAGGTTTCCTTTGCTTTTTCTTATTATTTGGAGTTAATGGACTTTGCTCCACCTTATGTATATAGTTTTTTATTCATAGGACTTTTTTGTAGGTTTCCTTTTGTTTTGGGATCATGGACCCTTTGGACTTGGATTGTATATAGTTGAAGACTTGTACATACTTTCTTTTTTTTTACATTTCCCATGGATGAATGTTTTTTTTTTTTGGGTCATTCAAATCATATTGACATTGGCGATGGACCACTTCTCTTTTTTCATGCCTGGGATTTTTGTTCATCATTGGATTTTCAATTTTTAATGGTAATAGCTTTAATTATTTATTAATTTGCAAGTTTCATTTTCTTTGTTATTTCATTATGTTTTAATACATTTATTCTAACTTCATGATTGGTGTTGTGTACTATCATTGGTTTTGTGCATGTCTCAATGAACATTGCCTCTGTCATGTGTTGCCACTGTGTGGCTCTGTTGTGCATTTATGCATGGGCATGGTGGTTATTTTAAGACTGTCATGGCATGGGTAATTTGGGAGTGGGTGCAGTGGATGGTTGCATGCTTATACTGGGGGCCAAGGGGGATGTGGGGTGGCATTAGGGCCATGGGTCTATTTTGTTAGGACATGTTGTTTGGTGGGCCATGTGTCGGGGCCTGCTGGCAGGTGCCCGTCACTGGCGGTGGGTGGAGGGGACATGAGTCGGGTCCTGCATGCAGGTGCCCGTCACTGGAGATGGGTGGGGGGGACATGAGTCGGGGCCTGCTGGCAGGTGCCTGTCACTGGGGGTGGGTTGGGGGGGACATGAGTCAGGGCTTCCAGGTGCATGGTGCCATGTGGCCTGCCTGCAGGGCATGCCCAGGGGTGATGGGCTGCCTGCGGGGTTGGCCCAGGGGTGATGGGCTGCCTGCGGGGCATGCCCAGGGGTGTGGGGTGGTCCCCTGTGGTGTGGGCTGCCTGTGGGGTATGGGGAGATAGGGCACATCCAGAAGGGCACACACTGCCAAATCACGTGTAAAAATCCACATGCACCCCTCGGAATACACATACTCCTCTTGTGCCAGTGAAATTGTGTGTAAAAATCCACATGCACCCCTCGGAATACACATACCCCGCTCGCACCAGTGAAATCACGTGTAAAAATCCACACGTACCCCTCGGAATACACGTACCCCGCTCGTGCCAGCAAAAACGCCTGTAAAAATCCACACGCACCCCTCGGAATATACGTACCCCGCTTGCGCCAGTCAATTTGCGTTTAAAAATCAACAAACACCCCTAGAATACGTGCAGGCAGCCCATCCACCCTCCCCATGCCCCGCAGGAAGCCCATCACCCCTGGGCATGCCCCGCAGGCAGCCCATCCACCATGGGCATACTCCGCAGGCAGCCACTCTATAGGGGGGACTTTTTCCACGTGTTTTCGCTTGCGCGAGCGGGGTACCTGTATTCTGAGGGGTGCACGTGGATTTATACACGCGATATCGCTGACGCGAGAGGGGTACGTGTATTCCGAGGGGTGCACGTGGATTTATACATGCGATTTCAATGGCGCAAGCGGGGTACGTGTATTCCGAGGGGTGCACGTGGATTTTAACACACGATTTCGCTGGCACGAGTGGGGTACGTGTATTCTGAGGGGTGCGTGTGGATTTTTAGACGCGATTTCGCTGGCAAGAGCGGGGTACGTGTATTCTGAGGGGTGAGCATTGATTTTTGCACGCGATTTCGCTGGCGCCAGCGGTGTACATGTATTCTGAGGGGTGCGCGTGGATTTATACATGTGATTTTGCCGGCACGAGCGGGGTATGTGTATTCTGAGGGGTGCGCATGGATTTTTACACGCAATTTCGCTGGCGCGAGTGGGGTACGTGTATTCCGAGGGGTTTGTGTGGATTTTTTCATGCAATTTCGTGGTTGGGGGGCTGTATGCTGGTCCAATGGCCTTTGCACCATGTACTGGATTTGTGCAATGTTTTTGGCACACGGGGCGGGGTTGGGGGCCTAACTGCCGCTGCTGCAGGGTCGCTGTGCCACCCTGCGCCACGGCTGATTGTGCATGTTAGTATCAATGAATACGCTGTGCGCTAAAATGGGTTTTGGCGCACGCAGCTGGCGCAGACTGTCGCACGCGCACTCTGTGTGCCAGCCGCATGCACCACCCGTAAGCTAAATTCTATGAATTACCCCCGTTACCTCTAGATATAAATGTGTTTGCAAAGTATGGTGGGAATTTGTGAAGAGCGGGCAAAATTAGAAGGGGACTCAAGATTTTTAGATGGCTTATAACTTTTTGCCGTTTGATGAATGTGGACAAAAGTTTTCAGAAATATTATTGACCCAACCTTGAATGTTTCTGCAAAGCCTGCATGGATTTTATGAAGTGGGGGCTAAGTCATATTACTATTTATGTAAATTTTGACAGTTTTGAAAAAAAAAACATGGATGGATTTCCAGCAAAGTCGTGTAAGGAGCATTGGCAATGACGTGAAAGCATGACTATTTTTTGTCTAGTGTCATAATGTAGGTACCAAAAATAGTGATATATCTGTGGTGATTGAGGTATAACCTGTGGCCATGGGCAGTGGTCAGATTGTTCGGGTCATGGCATAAGGTCATGACCCGGACAATCTGGATAATGGCCAAGACCACCAGGGATGACCAATAGGGTTAATGTGGCCATGTGCACCAGGAAACGGCCATGTGGTAAGGTTTTTGAAAATGACCGAAAAAAAGGTATGTGTTGGACATGGTTGGCTTGGTACGGCAACGGCTTTTGATGAATTTGGAGAAAAGCAATGCTCTGCTACATTCCCACGACTCATGCAGTTAGGAAAGCACACATTTTTTGTGGTGTTTTACAAAACAAGCAATACCACAATCCAAACACTGAGCCATGGTACACAGGAGTTTTACGCTCATGGCCTGACAGATGCACTTTGCATGTGTAAATCGGGAAAACCAATGTGGTGAGGAATGGCAAGCACACATTTTTTGAAAGAGCACAGGAAGACCTTTTCAAGGGTAGGTGAGGTGACTTGTGCAGGTTACAAAAGTGTATGGTGCCTAAAGCAGCGACTAAATGTAGGTCATATTTGGGAAATGAAAGGGTTGTGTGACAAAGGGCACCAGCAAATGGGTCAAAATGTTATGAAAATCACAAAAACACAACAAATGTTATACCTTCCCGCGTTCCCACAGGTGTCCCGATGAAACCGTACCTCACATGTGTGGGTGCACCTACCTGGGCGCCAAGTGGAAAGCCTAAAACACAGATAACCCCAAGTCTGTTTCCACACCTGAATTTGACAATTTCTCCAGACACGCGCAACATACAGATATGGGCCTCGGGTGTCCAAGCCACCGAGGAAAACAGGGAATCCCATGCATTTCCGTAAAGAGGACATCCCTGGGAATCTGCAGAGGTATGATTTGTGCAAATCGGCCCAGAATTTATTACCCAGACACCCCCGCAAAGTACGAAATGGGGGAAAAAAAACACATTTTCTGCACATTTCACTCGGCTCACCCATCGAAACACGCCACCAACAACACATGGCCTACCGTCCCGCATTCCCACAGGTGTCCCAATGAAAACAGTACCTCACATGTGTGGGCGCACCTACCTGGGCGCCAAGGGGAAAGCCTAGAACACAGGTAACCCCAAGTCTGCTTCGACATCTGAAATTGACACTTTCTCCAGACAAGCACAACATACAGATATGGGCCTCGGGTGTCCAAGCCACCAAGGAAAACAGGGAACCCCATGCATTTCCGAAAAGAGGACACCCGTGGGAATCCGCAGAGGTATGATTTGCGCACATCGGCCCAGAATTTATTACACAGACACCCCGGCAAATTCTTAAATATGTGGGGAAAAAAACACATTTTCTGCATATTTCACTCGGCTCGCCCATCGAAACACGCCGCCAACAACACATGGCCTACCGTCCCGCGTTCCCACAGGTGTCTAGTGATATACAGTTGGGGTCTGGGTAGTGGGCCTGACCCTTGGCAAACGCAAATGTGTACTCTGATTTCCTTATTGGGGAATGTGTCATGGCTGATGCCTATGCTCCATGGATTTGGAGATTTACCATGGTTGCAAGCCATGAGCAGTGGCCATTGGTTACATTATTATGGTATAGTGGACAGCGAGCTAGGATGCAGGGTAGCTGCAGTGAATAATAGGGGTTGTATGGTTCGGCTGGGGTCATGGTGTAGCCTTATGGCATAGGTAATTGAATGATGATTTTCCTCCCCGGCATACACTGCTGATAACAACAGACATAAGTATGTGTTGCAAAAAATATATGTTTCTTAAAGGAACTTTGTGGTTCGTTCATGTATGTAAAGAGTGGCCAATCTAATGTTGTGTTTTAAAGTGTGGGAACATTAATTATGATCAATTATGTGGTGAAAGTTTCGTGAAATTATGTGGATGATGCATGAGCACTAAAACAAATCAAATGCTTGGGGCTCATGTGTTATGTGTATGGAAATTGGCCATACGTTGAGTAGGTGATTCCCCCAGTGCGATGCCACCAATACTTAATGAACTGTTGATTTTGACAATAGTGTCTACTTGACATGCTCCAGTTTTTCCGTGTGGTAATGTCTAAGTGTTCTGAACAATAAAAATCCTCTCTTTGAAAAATGGGCTGCATGTTTGAAAACTCTAATCCAAGAATAGATGGACCCTAAAAATAGCACAAGCTCCTAAATGTACACGTCACTATTATGTTTATGTAAAATGAGACTAACAATAATTTTTTAAGGAAGAAATATTAGTCACCAAACACATATCGATTGTCTGTCTACTATACTTTGTTTATAGAACCAACACAAATATTTTTAAAGTGTTTTATATCTTCAATTGTTTCAAAATATTTGCAACTTTTTCAAACAGGTGAAGAAGTTATTGTATTATGACGAAGAATCAAAGAATAAGTACTTCAACAACTACTCGCAAAACCAATCCTGGATTAATTAAAACAATGAAAACGACTATTAATTAATGTTGGAAAAGAAGTACAATCAATTAAAAAGCATATTGGAAATGTAAGAGAAATTATGGACAGTAAAAATCACATTGAGTTAGAAAACATGAAGATGTGGATTTTTTAATGTTCCGCCACAAAAATTATAAATATGAATTATGATGAATTACCTGGTGCAAGAGTCTTGGGATGATTTGGATGAAGTTAATTGGAAATTGGACGAGACGGTGTAGTCCATACTGGGCTGCAGTCTTTTTTTACCTGTATGTGGTCTTATATTTTTACTGTAGCTGTGAGCTGTGGTTGTGTATAATCAACCTCCACCTAATAAAGGTGCTGCTAGCAACATCTCGAGTTTTCAAACATCGGCAGCATTGGCACACTGTATTTGAACAGTTATTAGAAATTCCAGAGAGGTGTCTTCATTTTTTGTGGCTTTGTCTTTTAAGAGTTGCCATTTTAGTTATTTTATATTTTCGTCACCAGTTCAATATTTGAATATGTCTAACATTGTGCAAGAAAACACTAAGACATGGCTCTTGTAATGTTCTGTCAGAAAGACTCAGAACATTAATTATGATAAACCATTTGTTGTGAATCTCCTGGTACGATGTGGATGATGTGTATTGGAAATTGCATGAGATCGTCTGGACCGTAGTGGACTGCAGTGTTTTTCGGCTTATATGTGGTTTTATATCTTTACTGTAGTTGTGAGCAGTGGTTGTGCATAATTAACCTCCACCCAGTAAAGGTGTTGCTGGGATTAGCAAGAGTTTTTAAACACTGGTGACACAGGAGCACTCTATTTGAAATATTAGAAATGGTAGGGAGGTTCACAGAGGCGGCTTTGTTTTTTGTGGCATTGTATAGCTGTGTCTATGGACAGTGCAATTGTATATTGGGATCTATTGACGTGGCCATATCATGACATCTGTGCGTACAAAACTGTCCAATCTTTGGGCGTCAAAGTCTGTAGGTGTGAATAATCATCATAACCACAAAAAAACGATGTTTACATTTATCATTGCTTTCTGTATTTGCTAATGAAAGGGTTTTTCAGTATCTGCAAGCCCTTTAGCCCTATACACTTACAATTATTTATTGTTTTTATTCACTTTCCCCTAATACTATTTTACTTTGTTTTGTGATCTGGAGCACTATATTTGAAGAGTTATTAGAAATGGTGGATAGGTTTAGAGGGGCGGCTTAATTTCTTGTGACATTTTTTGGCCGATTCATGGAATTAATGTGCGCCGAAAATTTCGGTGCAAGCGTGCAAAAACGTGCGATTCGCAGTGAAAGAGCGAAAATCGCAGTCCAAGTGCGAATATCGCAGGGAAACCAGCGCACGTCTATTCACGGAAGTCTGTGCGCGAGTAAAATCAGGGATGTGCGCTGAAAAAGTGCACAGCGCACGCCGGCGCGCAGGTCATCTAACGGTGTGCGCTAATGGCCACAGCGAAAGCGCACATAGCGCGGCGCACATAACAAAAGTAGGCGTAACACGGGGCGAAACACTCGGAATGGGGAACAACTTGTGAAAATGTGGGCGTCACAGGGGAAGTACAAGAGGCAAGTGCGCGGAACGCCCACACGCTCGCCTACAGCACGTATTCATGGAATCGAATAGGGCAAACCAGTGCACGGGCAAAGACGCGCACTGACCCAAACCCGTCCGCCACACGAAGGCAGGCGGTAGCGTCCCTGCGCTGGAAAAAAATGTGCGCCAAAATGTGCACTAACAAAAAGCACGAATATACAGCTCTGATGAATGTCCCATACTGTGGCCCCCTAGGACAAATGACGTGCAAAGGGGTACGCGACAAACAGCGACACCCGCTGTGTGAAAAATTAGCTTGTGCGTGTATTTCGTGTGTGCACGGGAAGTTTTACACGCGATCGGGCCGGGGGAGCGGGGTACGTGTATTTCAGGGGTGCGCGTGTAGTTCTACATGCGATCGTGCCTGGGGGAGTGGGATACGTGTATTCCAGGGGTTCACGGGAAGTTTCAAATGCGATAGGCCCTGTGAGAGTGGGGTGCGTGTATTCCTGGGGTACGCGTGAAGTTGCACACGCAATTGGCCTGGGTACGTGTGAATCTCGGGTTCACGGGAAGTCTCACACACGATAAGCCCTGTGCGAGTGGGATGTGTGTATTCCTGGGGTTCGCGTGAAGTTTCACACGCGATTGGGCTGGGTACGTGTAAATCTGGGGAGCGCGGGAATTATCACACGCGACAGGCCCTGTGCGAGTGGGGTACGTGTATATCTGGGGTGCAGGGGAGTCCTACACTTGAATTGGCAGTGTGGGTCCTCCCAGGTGTTTCCTCTACACCCTCCACGGCCCCTGCAGGCAGCCCACACCACAGGGGACTTCATGTCCCGCAGGCAGCCCATCCACCATGGGCATGCCCCCAGGCAAGCCACATGTCAGCTTGCACTACTGATCACCAACGCATGACCCCCTCCACCCCCACCCCCCAGCAGTGCAGGGCACCTGCCAGCAGGCCCCCACTCATGTCCCACTCATGTCCCCTTGCACCCCCCCACTCATGTCCCACTCATGTCCCCTTGCACCCCCACCCCCCCAGCAGTGCAGGGCACCTGCCAGCAGCCCCCCACTCATGTCCCCTTGCACACCCACCCCCCAGCAGGGCAGGGCACCTGCCAGCAGGCCCCCACTCATGTACCACTCATGTCCCCTTGCACCCCCACCCCCCCAGCAGTGCAGGGCACCTGCCAGCAGGCCCCCACTCATGTCCCCTTGCACACCCACCCCCCAGCAGTGTCGGGCGCCTGCCAGCAGGCCCCCACTCATGTCCCCTTGCACACCCACCCTCCCAGCAGTGCAGAGCACCTGCCAATAGGCCCCCACTCATGTCCCCTTGCACACCCACCCCCCAGCAGTGCGGGGCACTTGATGATGCCAATTCAGAACCCCAACACGCCACCCGAGGTAAGATATAACACAGCCCATATTGCAACCCGGGGCATAGTGGAACGCACATTCGGAGTGCTCAAGTCACGCTTTCGCTCCCTTGACCGTTCTGGCGGGCAGCTGTTATACGCTCCCCCAGTAGTGTGCAGGATCATAGTGTCAGCATACGTCCTGCACAACGTTGCAGCACGCCGGGGCCTGCCGGTTGAAATGGTGGTGCCCCCACATCCCCAACCACATGCACGCCCACTGCGCATGGGAGGGGAAAGGGCACGGGGTGAGGCAGCCCGTACGCAGCTGGTGGCTAATTACTTCACCTGGAATCACACCCCTGTGGAGTGCACACAGCCCTGGCACATACCAGCTGACTATCAATGATGATGAGTCAAGTGACAGTCAACTGTCACAACCATACCAGCCTGAGATTGTTCACCTGGTAGTGTTCCATTGTGTGCATCCCTACCTACACAAACACTACCAATGCTGTGTCATCAAAAGACACACTTCTATGCTGCTAAAATCATTACCCCCTTGCAAGATACAACATGACAACAGTGCCATGTCACCCAACACCTCCCCAGCACCGCCACCCAACACACCATGGCATGTCATGCTATGTGAGAGCAAACAAAGGAATCCCCAAAACATGACACAAGTGTCACAAAGTACTGTGTCCCGAATGGAAAATGGCCACACACAATATGCTCCCATTAATGTAGAACTGACAACACACATCACCAAAGACTTACCACAATACAATGCAGCCACTCCAAACATAGTATTCACATGACAGTTCTAAGTTAAAGGATACGTAGTCTTAGAACCTGGTGATGCTAGCACATCGACCACTTCCAACTGTACAGTGTTGGTGCTACGCAAATCTGGAAGTGCACTGCTTACAACATGAACTCCATCTCCAAAGTAGACGGCCTTGTGAAGACATGAGGAATGAACCTGCAAATTAGGAGGGAGACATGGATGCACAAGCACACATCAATACACCATGCAGTGTACAATACTACAACAATATGCACTAGGAATGTATACACAGTATTGACTATAGACTGCCCACACATGTCATGGGAGTCCAACCTCACTGTGTAAGTTACTGTCACTTGGGCACACCCTTTGCAAGCCCATGGTAACAGGAAACAGGAGGGGTGTGTGTCTCATGAACCCAAGCATCTAACCCAAACTCAGGACAAGCCTGCATGTGCCCAGCTGGAATACAGTGGATGCCCAGGGGAGCCACACAAGGCAACACACTGTAACAAAAACTCAAAAACCAAAAACCAAAAATCAAAAAGCAAAAATCAAAAATCAAAAATCAAAAATGGCCATGTGGGGGCTAGGGGGTGTGGGGGAGGCCACCCAGGAGGTCCGAGGACAAGGTGCACACCAACAGCCACCTGTGTGGACGTTGCGAAAAAAAAAACACCTCCATGGGCTCATGGTCTGCACGGCTACGCTATCGTGAGAGATTCAGAATCGCTCTCATCACCCTGTGCTGCTGCCGCCACAGGAGGTGGTTGTGCTATAGGAGGCAGCCCACGCAAAGCCCTAGTCTGGTTCTCCATGGCGGCAAGCATGCGGGTGTGGAAGGTCTCGTTCTGGAGGAATATGGTGCGGAGATCCCCATGCACCACCTGACGTGATGCCCGGACCTCCTCCCGAGTTGCCTGCATCTCTGCTGAGAGCGTACGTGTGACCCACTCCAGCAGCTATTCTGTCCTCGTGACAGTGGAAGCCTCAAGCTCCACAAGAGTCTGCCTGAGGTGACAGACTTCTACCCTCAGGGCTTCCCCCTGGCCCTGGGACTCTAAAGAAATGGCTTCCCGCAAGAGTGTCCAGGGCCGCCCGTCTGTCCCTGTTGGACGCCAACATGTCCTCCCTGAGTGATTGGCAAATGGAGTCTGTTGCCTGCTGTAGTTGCTCCATCTGCCTTTCTGGGGGGACAATGGAAGTGGCCAGCCTCTCCATAGCTTGAGCCATCATCTCAGATGCTGCTGCCTGTTGGTTTGCCATACGGTATATGGATTTCTCCCATGGGGTATTGCCTGGTGGCGTACGGCCACCGTGTTGGTGGGCACCACACCTGTCTGGGGCAAGGCGAACTGTGCCTTGCTGTGTCGGCACTGCCTGAGGCTGCAGGACTGCATTCCCCCTCTGATCTGCTGGCCCAGGAACAGGATCAGATGTTGCAGAGTGTGGCCCTGCATCCGTAACCACCAAAGGCGGACCTACCAACAATGACATCCCCATAGTGGGCTGTACCCCTGGTGCAGGTGGGTCGGACAGAACAGAATCCCTCCCAGAAACACCTACCTGCGAAGCCACATAGGTCTCATCATCCGAATCAACACCCGAAAAGAGGTCTGGGGAGGTGCACCCAGAGAAAACCCTGTACAGAATGGTCTGCAGCAAGAGTGGGTTCTCACCCACCACCACACCCCATCCCCCACTGGTGCCCGGTCGTGCCTGAGATCCCTCCTGGGTCTGCACCATCTCCTCACCCTCAACAGCATCAAGTGCGTCATCCCCTGCAGAAACATGAAAGACAAAAAAATGGAAACAAGCATTAGCACCATGGCACACAATTAGGCCTCACAAGCTACAGAACCAGTACTTGATTGACACATGTCCCACATGACTATAAACCTCCCATGCATGCACTGTCACTGAGTTTGAAGGGGAGGAAAAAGTCAGACACTGATGACACCAAGATGGAAGAGCAACACATTAGCTGCATGCTGGCTAGCAGAGCCATCACACATTGGCCTGTGAGTGGCATGTCCAATCCACATACATGACACATGCCATCACACAGATGGCATGTACCATAGGCATGTCACATATCGTTTGAAAATAGGGCTGAGAAATGCGTAGTGAAAGTGGGGGGATCGAAACAATCAGCCTGAATGAACAATGAGAAATACGGAACAATGTTGTTGCAAGATGCCACTTCAAGGGCAACTGGCGTGATGTTGCACAAAAAGTCTACTGTGGGCAGAAGGGATACTGTAATACCCAAATCCAGGGGCGCAGAATGTTTTGGATGAAGCACATGGGTGACCCAAACCACTCAGGCACACACACCCTCACCTGGCACTCAATCAGAACCTCTCACACACACAACATACACATGGATCACACACACATGCATGTGCACTCACCGAACAATGCCTCGTAATCTGGCAGATCTCTCACACCTTGGATCTGTTCCTCTGTGACGTAAGTCCCAGCAACAGACTCATGTACAGTGAGTTCAATGTCCTCTTATGGAGACCCACCTCCAGTCACCAGAGTAGCGGCATGACTTGAGGCCAGCTTTTTCTTTGCCCTGCGCTTAAGGTCATTCCAGCGCTTGTAGCACTCACCAGCTGTGCGCCTCACTAATACAAGGGCACTTATGATGTCCGCGACGGTCTGCCAGTGTGCCTGACGTTGAGCAGGTGTGGTCTTGCACCCTGAAGTGATCAACATTTCGCTGTCATATGCGGACACATACTGCACAAGTGCATCACGTTCGGCATCATTGAAGCTAGGCTTCCTTTGTGTGCCGGACTGCGTAGCCGTGTCTGGGGTATCAGCCTGTAGTGGAAGAGCACTCCTCCTCTTTTTTTTGGAAGGTGGTGGGGATCCTGAGTGGCCTAGGCCGCTCTGGCCACTAGGGGCAGGAGCACCGGCGGACTTGGTAGTTGGAGTGTGGGAATGCACACTGAGCATGGGACTTGGTGCAGGCATTGGCTGAAGTGTAACGTAATCAGGGGGAACGTTAGCAAGATGGACTGGGACCAACACTGCCCTGGCTGGGAGAGTCAGAGCTGGGGTGGATGGAGCTGCAGCTGCCCCTGCAGCCTCCCCACCCTGCCTACTCGGGGCAGCAGATGACATAGCTGCCCCTGATCCACGTGGCCTGGTGACACCAACTTGCACTGCCACACGTGGCCTAGACTTGGCGACCTGGGAGTCACCCTCTGCCAGGTCAGGTGCCACAATGGGCCGGTCCAACAAGGGCTGAGCAGAGATGGTGTCAGCCACGTTTCCCTCAACTATGGGGGGGGAGGCATGGGTGTTCCCGACTGGTCCTCCACACATGGGGGGCTAGGGGTACCCTGCAAATCCCGGCCACGTCCCCTACCGCGCCCACCACGGCCACCTCTTGAGGCTCGGCCACCTTTGCCACTTCACAGCGTTTCTAGTTCGTACTCCCTGTTACCTCTGACAGCTTTTTTCTGATTTTCTGTTGGGCCTGTTTCCTCAAACAGCGTTCACTTCTTCTTTTGTCCTGTCTCCTCAGTGTACAATTCTTCTTTTGGCGGGGGTGTTGCCAACGTGCACATGCGTGTATTTTTCACGCTCATTTTCCAGGCAGACGGTGAGTCGCGCACGTATTTACCAACTGTGCTTGCCCCGTTTGTCGCATACCCCTTCAGAGGTCATTGTAGGCTGCGTGTAACACGCGTACGTTTATTTTTGTGTTTCTAGGTGCCACAGCATAGTGCAGGTTCATTTTTCCACGCACGTGGTCTATGAGGGGTTGCGTGCACGTTATTTTCTGTTTTTGGGGTGCCTGTGCATTGCGTGACCCGTCATCTTTCCCCAGTGGTCACAAACAGCCTTGCTAGAGCACTAGGGTACGAATTCCATCTAGTACCCTATCCCTTTGACACCCAATTGCCCAGGACAATAGTGTACTGCAACTCCCATACGCACAACAACATCAGTGCCATGGTTGGGGAAGTGACCTAACATCACAGGGTCTAAATGACCGCTGTAAAATGCTACTGGTTTATAGCCCATGCTCGTTTTTTGGGCCAATACTGCTTTCATCACTGCTGAGTCGCAATGTGAAAATATAAAAAATCGTCGATCATAGTCTGGGGATGCCAGTACTGGAGCAGTTGATATCGCTTCTTTCAATTCATCAAAGGCCTCCCTCATTTCCATAGTCCACCTCAACTTTTTCTCCCCTTTATTGGCTTCCCTCAAACCCTCAAGCAGGGGTCCTATGTATGAACTGTAATCAAATACCCATGCTCTACAGTAGTTGCACAGCCCCAGAAATTGCTGCAGTTCTCTCACAGTCTGTGGCATTGGAGTGCTTGAAATGGCCTGTGCTCTTTGTGGTGCAATCTTTCTTCCATGTTGGGATATCAGTTGGCCAATGTAAAGTACCTGTTCCTGACAGTATTGTATCTTATCCATGTCTACCTTGTACCCTTTTTCAGCAAATATCGTCAACATTTTTAATGAGTCCTCTCTGCATTTACTTTCGTTTGTACTGCAAATTATTATGTCATCCACATACTGTAACACTGTGCTTTCCACTTCAACGTTACCCAAATCCATCTGTATTACTCTATTGAAAATTGAGGGTGATTCACAATACCCCTGTGGCAATCTGGTATGTTTCCACTTTGTATTTCGGTAAGTGAAGCTTGTCAAATCTTGTGAGTCTGGGTGTAATGGTATTGAGAAAAAAGCATTTTTAAGGTCAATCACTGTAAACCGTGATGCATCTGCTGGAATGCCACACAATATTGTGGCCGGGTTTGCTGTTACTGGATACTCTGCTTCTACTATGTTGTTCAAGGGCCTGAGGTCCTGTATGAAGCGCCAAGACCCCCCTTTAGCCTTGCGCACTGGATACACAGCCGTGTTATATGGTGACTCTGAGGGGACCAATATGCCATTGTTTATAAGGGCCGTTATGGTTTCATATATGCCCTCATCTGCCTCTTTTGACAGTGGGTACTGTTTCACTCTTGGTAGTATGGCACCTTTTTTCAATTTTATCCTTACACCCCCTATGCTTTTTATGCATCCCACGTCATAAGGGCTAATAGTCCATAATGATTTGGGCACCCTTGACATATCCTCCTTAAAGAAGGGGACTGGGGTGCATGCGGGTGCCTCAAGTGCCATTGCAATTTCCTGTGCTACTTGTTTGTGAGCCACTCTTAGCCATATTTCTACACTCATCATGAACACCATTTCACCTTCCTCCTTTTCTTCTGAGAACAGCTCTTCATCTGACACCTGGGTCAGCCTACATCCTTCTGCTAGTGCTATCACTGCCCTCCATGCTCTCCCTTCTTTATCTTGGGCATGCACAGCAATATAATCAGCTGTTGCAATAATGCTCTCAATGTCCATTACAAACACCTTTCCTTCTGGTTCATTAACAGGTGTTTCTGGTCGGAACAGATAGGCTGCTGGCCTCCTCCATATCTTCCCTTCTATCCCTGGCATCCATGCAAATGCCATGTCTGTTCCATACTGGAATAGCTCACCATCTACTGGCTCCGCCCTAATCGCTGTCTGTCCACAGTATGCTTGCATAATCTGTCGTGCTGCGAGCATGTTAATCCCTGGAGTAGAGCAAATTATGCCATCCTCTGTAAAGGAGATCGTCATATTCAACCTGTTCATTATGTCCCTCCCCAGTATATTTACTGGTGAGGCACTATAATATAAAAGTGGAACCGACAGATCATAATCTCCAATAGATAAGGGAACGTTATCAGTAAAGGGAACCAACCCTTTAGCCCCAGAAAATCCTTGGGTGTTCATGGCTTCGCCTGACATCTTAAATTTACCTTCCCTTATGCAAGACCGGGTTTCCCCGGTGTCAACAAGGAATGATAATTTTTTGTCACCTATCGTTACCTCTATGCGTGGCTCCTCTGCACTATTAGGTGTTACTGACAGGATGGGACACACCAAGGCCGTCTGTGGGCTGTCCTATTGTGGGTACAATGATTGGCCATTCCCTGTGTAAGAGTTGTGTCCCAAGACCGTCACCCTACCCAATTGCGTTTGTTGAGTTTGGGGTTGCTGTGTTAGCGCTATTTGTTGTTGTGGCAGTGGCTGTTGTTGTGTTATTTGTTGTTGTGGCAGTGAATATGTTTGTGGCTGTTGTTGTGTTATTTGTTGTTGTGGGTCACTTCCTTGTTGTAACGTCTGCTGTTGTTGTATGTCCTGCTGTTCTTGTGAGGTCCTAGGTTGTGCCTGTTCATTCCATGCTGGTGTTCCTGGCCTGACCCTACACGTACGTGACATGTGTCCTAATAATCCACAACTCCAACACACGGGTGGTTCCCTGCTTTGCCATGGGAAGCTCCCTGTGTTGTCCTGGTATACTGGTTGCCCTGTGGGGTAGGAATTTCTAAGCCCTCCCACCTGCTGTTGGGCATTATATCCGTATCCTCTCCCTCTCATAAATCCTCCTCTCCCCCTATTATAACTATAATACCCAGCTCCTTGCATTGGGTACCCTCCTCCCATGTTTGGTGCGTGTAATTGCAGTGGCGGGACTTGTTGTGTTATAGTCTGTGGAGGTGCTATTTGAGCAGGATCTTGTGCAGCCACTACTTGTGTGGGGCTTTGGGCCATTGGTGTGGGCGTAGTTATTAGTGCCCCTTCCATTGTGTATTTAGTAAGTTTTTTCTGTACTAGTTTAGCCTCTTCTGTTTTCCTGTCCTCTTCCTTTTGTTTCATTTTTCCTTGCCATGTCCTGCAGTGATGTACTATAGTCAGTTGTATTTCTGGCCATGGTTTTGCTTCCATTCCCACTACTTTCTTTAGTTGTTTCTGAACTCCTTCTGGGAGCCCTTGTACTAGTATATGATAAAATATGGCTGGTGTTTTGTCCCATTGTTCTCTAGTTTCCATGCGCCACTTCTCTTGGATATCCTGGATATAATCAACAGGATCCTCATTCTCACGCATCTTACGGGAAGTAATTGCTCCTATGTCTGATGTGTCTGGGTACTGTACTCTCAGTGCCTGCCACAGCGCATGTCTGCAGTTTGCAAATGGTGCCCCATCATGCGATGTGTTTGTTATTGTTACCCCGTGGAATCCCGCTCTTTTCCAAATGTCATCCACTCTATCCCCTAATATTGATATTAACAGGCCCTTTACATCTCCTACTGCTAGTTTCTGTCCTGCGGTGTGTTTTTCCATTTCATATATCCACTTACCCGCACCTCCACTTAGTGATGGGAGCCTACATTTTATATTTTCTTTATCCGTATGCTTCCAAGGGACGTACTGTGGTCTAACCCCTCCTCTCTCCAACAGTGGCATTAAGTTGTGTCTTGTGTCACCCTTTACGTTCCATAATATCGAGTCCTCACACCCCTCCTCTTCTTCCGGTTCCTTTACCTCTTCAATTCCGTCCTTATTACCCCTGCTCCTAACTCCTTCTCCATCCTTTCCCCTTTCGTCATTTCCTGTATTTAATGTGGGCGTGTTTTTTTGTCTGTCTTGCCTGCGACTAGGGAGGTCTCTAAGCCGACATGCATAGGGTGTCAGTTCGTCCATGAAGGGCGCAAGCTTTATTCTGCGCAGCGAGCGTGCGGTGGTTGAGCATGTAGGGTGCGATGGGGGAGGGCGTGATGGAGATGGGGATGGTGTGGTTTCATGGGTTTGTCCTTCCACTAGTCCTTGCACTCCCTCCTCACTTCTCTCCAGGTCCTCCCTTCTCCTACTGATCCATGGCGAGTCTATGTTTGTTCGAGTGAGGTATAGCTTATCTAAACTTTCCCTTTCACTCTTTCTTCCTTCTCTCTCCACTCCTTCTTCCTCCTCACTGCAAAAATCATTCATAAATGGCACCCCCCACTCTGCCTTTTTCCCTTTTATTGTTACTGTTTCTAAGTCTCTTAGGTCTATTTCTCCTTTTCCTTTGTTACCAACTGCTCCCCCTAGTGCTGATGTTGTTGCTACTTCTCTACTTCTATATACATCCCCCCATCTTTCACTCTCCCTACTCCTCCCTTCTCTTTCCCCTTCACTTCTCTCCTCCATCTCCCTACTATTTTCCTCCCTTTTCCTTTTCAATTCCTCCATTACTTCGTTGCTCATCTGTTCCAATATTCGTTCATTCTCTTTCTTCCTTTCCCATTTCACTCTTTCTCTCTCTACTATACTTTCTATTACTTTCCCCTCTTCATATTTCTTAGCTGTCTCTGATAGTACCCTCCTCTTCCATATTGTCATTTCCTTTTCTCTTACTTCTTCTTCCTTCTTCTTCTCTCTCAGCACTACTCTTGATACCCTGTCTGCTGCTGCTTTTACCCTTTCAGCTTCTCTCCTTTGCTCCTCATTTCGTTCCCTTAATTTTTCCAATTCGTTCTTACCTTCTTTCCTTTTCCTCACTCTCTCTCTTTCCTCCCTCTCAAGCTGTTTGATCAATTCATTCTTCTCATCCCTTAGCTTTGCTAATCTTTCCTCCAAAATCTCTTCCTTTTGCCGTAATAGCTCCTCCCCCCTCATTTCACTCTCTCTTGCACTATCCTCGTCTGTTCTCTTTACTACCTCCCTCTCTTCTCCAGTTAGTGAACCTCGTAATTTTAATAATATCTGTGCAGCTACCCACTCATCATTTCCTATTTCTACAGTCTGCTCTTCTCCAATCCTCCCCTCCCCCACTGGCATCTTCCTATGAGCCACATATGGTGGAGGGCTGTATGCCGGGTTCGAGTATCCTTCAGCCGCCCTTAACTGTCCTTCTATTTCTCCTAATTCTCTTAAAGAGTACAACCCTCCTCCCTCTGTTTTCACTCCCGGTGTTATGGGTATCTCGTTGTTCGGTTCCTTTTTTATGTCGTCTGATTTATCAATCTTTTCTCCTCCCTCTCCTCCGTTCCCCGTATTCTTTGTGCTTTCACGCCCCTTTTTCCCATCCTCTCCTTCTTTCTTAATCTCCTTTTCTTCCGGTGTTTCCCCCATAGTGAACATTCCATTTGGTCCTGGTCGGGACCCCTGGAACATCCTCCATAAGTTAAACACCTCCACATGGTTTGCCAACTTCTTCCCCTTGTATGTATTGTGCAGATGGTTTAGCAGTGAATGTTGGGCATATGGATCGAAACTAGCATTAGGCGGCCATGGTGTTAACATTTTGTTATCCGTCCCCTGGGTCCACTCTATGCTGTACTTAATTAATTTCTCCCTATGGGGTGGCAGTGTGGTGCATATGTGTTGTAGTGGTGTAGTGAGGGTGTTCCCCCACCCTCCCGACCCTGTCCCGTATGACATAGTGGCGCTCCACTTGTTACCCTTCCCTTCACTAGTAGTTTACAATATACAACCTTATATTATTTACCTGGCCCCGCAAGTATGGGGACTTACGACAATCCTTTATGTATGGTTTTACATTTGTTTATTCCCTTCTGTTACTACACCCTTACGGCCCCCTGCGGCCGAAGCGCACGCAGCCCCCTGCGGCTGCATACCCTTTACGACGCTCTTATACAGTCGTCCTGTTTCCCCGTTCTCCTCCCCCTTTTACACTTGCCGTGGCCGGCGTTCTCCGTGCGCAGCCACGCCCCTCTCCCCTTCTCCTTTTCCCGATCCACTCGTTTATCGTTTATCTCCGTGCCCGCTCCCTTATCATATTTCTCTTCCCCACCACTCCCAAAACCAAAGTTCCTTGTGTTCGCGATATCCTATTAAATCCCTACTGGTGATGTCACCGATCTCTTCGAGCTACTGGTACATTCTTATTATGTTCTTTAAGTTCAAAATACACATGCAATCTACCCCCGCTAACCCTACAGCTGTCTTCCTGTCACTCCTGGAACAAGGTAACCAAATCAATAATATAATCGGACTGCGCACGCTGCGTCGCCTCGCGTGTGATACGCCCCTCAACCGGAGGGCTTAACCAGCCAATTATCTTCCGTATTGGGCAACTAGGCAACTAGCCACCGCCTACAGGGAATCGTCATCTACCTATCGAGTTTCTTGCTCGAACAATAGGGATCCTCGTCTACTCATTGATCAATAAATGCCAAATCTTAGGAAACCACACACACCCCCACCCTTACACGTAGTCACGACTTAGTCCAATCAGTGCCTTACGAGCGGCCGCACGTGATGTTTTCGTGCTCCGCCCTCCATCTTTCGCGTAACGTAGCCGACTGCTCTCGCACTCGTTTCGCTACCATTCATTCCATTGGCAACACTAAGTTGTTAGACCTTCACCGTGCATCTGTACAACACCTCCCTTATTTACTTCCTCCCCCCTCCCTCACAATTTCGCATTGCTTGTTGTGCGTGTCATGCTCACCAAGTTCTCTCGATGCAGGGCCGCTCGACTGCGTGCACCCCTCCAAGCGGCTCGCCACCTCCCCTCGTCTGGACCACGTCTGGACACTCGCCAACCGCGGGCGGGATACTTCTCAACCGGCTCCCGAGGGCCAATATCCGGATTGCGCTGTCCGGTCTTCTCGCAGCTCCGCGATGGTCCTGTAGTCCTCAGAAGGGGGCAACGGCAGAGGGGGCCGCGCCGCTGGGCCTCCTCGCAACGGGAGTGCCTGGAAAAAGTAAAAAATAAAAGTCGATCTTAAACAGATCTCAGCAGTGCCTCCAACTTGTCGGGGGGAAATTCTGCCGGGGTCGGCCGGGCCGTCCGCAGACCTCCAGGCAGGGAGGCCCCAACTCCTCCCGTGTATCCCAGTTGAGATAGAGTATGAGACACACACAAGGAGCAAGGTGACTCTGCTGTTTATTAGAAAAAAACGGCAGGGATGGGTCAAGGAGCGTACGCGTCCGTCCTGACACACACACAATCGTGGGGCTCGCAGGCCCTTTTTACTGCATTATGACGCGCTACTTGCGTCACTTCAGAAAGTTAACAAAAAACCTATCGCCACTCTTAATTGGTTGCTCGAGTGGTAGGGTTAGTATAGCACACATATAGAGGACAATGTTAGTGGACAAAGGGTAGTCAGGTGATACATCTGGGTTGTCCCTACAATTAGATACATGACAATTGTTACATGAAGACTCCTGAGGATTGGTTAATATTACTGGCGTCAGTGATAAGAGCCCCATGTTCTGATTGGTGCGCCCGTGAGCTTCCCAGCCTGGGACCACCGCTGTTCCCAGCTCTCGGTGTACCTGCAATTTGCAACAATGTTTCACTATGGGTACGTGCAGACAATGTGAGGATTTATTCATAGTTGGAAGGCTGACCGCTCCCACTGTCGCAGATGTCCGTTGAACCTTTCAAGTGTATCTGCCTGTGTCTCGTAGCGAGGGATCCAGACGCCTTTTCTCTCCTGGGTTTGGCATCTCGTCAGGTTCGGCTTGGTCACGTGGGGAGGGACCGTGTTTGAGGCAGAATTCTGCACAATTAATATTGCTTTTCCACTGTGTGTCTGGTTTAATTTGCAGGTGTGACCTTAACGTTGGTGCGCGGAGTGCGAGGTTGCAACATCGTGCCTTTGATGCTTTGTTCTTGGAATGTGGGTTTGCAACATTGCGACCTTGGCTGGTTGTTTCACCGGGCCCATTCTGCAGGATCAGCAACCAGACTCTTGCTTTGTTAATGTCCACGGGAGCTCTTGTTTGAGGCCTACTTGGGCCTGGTGCATAAGTGGTCCGTTTGGTGCATAGGTGCTTTAGGTTATAGTAGCATATAGTTCCATGACCAGTATCGTGTCTTCATCATATTTCTTATGGTGGTAACTGGTTTCAAGAGAAGCGTGAGCAAGCTTTGTAGATGAGTTCATGACGCGTCTTGCGTTTCTGCATTCTGAAAGCCTATGTAAAAATAATAAAGATGCACGTCCGTGAATATGCCTGTCGCCTACGTCATAGCACTGAGTATATTCTTCGTGTAGATCGGTGTGGGAATGTCCAGTGTGTATATTTGTACAGATGTGCTTCCCGTTGTCTAGGTCGTCATGGCATCTCTAACGACGTGTAGATTTTAGTCTAGTTGGTCCGTGCCGCAGGTGTCGGCATGGCCAGTGCGGGCTGTTGGGCAGACAGATGGACACATCCGTATGTTCCTGTACCAGGGTATTTAGTCGTCTGGTAAATGGACAAACTCTTCTCGTGGCGGGTGTCTGGGTCGTGACCCTCTAGGCCAAGCGCGAGAGGTGAAGGACGGAGCCTGGTCTTCCATTCTCCCACTTCAGTACGATCTTCGACGAAGAAAATAGAACTACGGCACGGGTTTTGCCTGTGCATCTGGAAAGAAAAAGTATTTTCTCTTGCAAAAGGAAGTTTTTTTTTGTTGAAAAAAGTGATTCTGCTGGCTAGGGTTGGGGAAGGACTAAGAAGTCGCGCGACCGTAGTGTCGCCAGCAACGAACATTGGGGTCGTCGATTGAGAAACTACGATGCCTGCCACCTCCACTGCTGCTGCTCGCATTGGACTTGTAAATAAGGGGGTGACCAAGTCGGACAACGAACAATGTGCCTGGGCCCCGAAAACGTATTGCTGTGTTGTGTTAATAATAATTGGAATTTGTATAGTTACTGCTGTGGGACTTTGGTACTTCGAAGAAATTTACCCTCTAAAACCTCTACTGCCAGTTGAGATTGTACTTACTGCTTTGACTCCCTCTGTACACCTTCACACTTTGTCACCTAGAGACTCCCAGCATAGACGAAAGTACCATAATAACACTTTAATGATAATAATGAATGCAACGCATGCCATTTTTAATAAGAGTAATTGCTGGATTTGCACCCATTTACCACAACATGGGAACAAGGGGCTAGGATGGTATATCCACCCTTTACCTTTAACGACTGCTTGCTATGCTTCTCTTAGAGCACTATTCTTTGGCCGTTGGAATGATAGCATCTCAGGGAACTTTGATGGAACTAATTTAAATGATTTTGAGAAACGTGAATTGACTCCCCTGGGATGCTCGCTTTTTGCAAATAGAAGTAAACCTAATGTTGCTTCTATTAGGCCATCTGATAAACTATCTCTTCCTTTTCAAACTCTAATTTCCTTTAAAATGGCTCCGATAGGCAATAAGGACGCCGTGCCTCCTTCCTACTCTATTAATCATAGCCCTGATTCAGTCCCCTTTTGTGTACAAAGAAATGGCACTCGGTCAATGGGAGATTTTGAAGGTTGTGTGAACATTGTAAATTTGACCGGGGAGAACAGGCCTCTGTATGTAGGGGGGTCTGTCTATTTCGTTTGTGGTAGTTCAGCATTTCCCTGGTTGCCCAAGGATTGGCAGGGAACCTGTTATTTAGGAATCCTGTTACCTGGGGTATTTATAGCTAGCACATTGGAAGTCTCTAAGGCTCGCCCACGGCGGGACGCGAACGGAGATACCCCTGGGCAAGTATTGGGAGATATAGCAAAATCAGTTGTGCCATTTTGGGGACAGATAGCAAATTCTGAAAATATTAGGGGACTAGCAAGGGTACTGGAGAAAACCATCAACCGGACCACGGATATACTCTACAATATGACACTAGAACAGAAAGCAATAAGATTGGTAGCACTCCAAAATCGGATGGCATTAGATGTCATCCTGGCAGAACGTGGTGGAGTATGCAAATTAGTGGGGTCCGCTTGCTGTGTTTTCGTACCAGATTCCTCAACGACAATTTTCAAAGCAATTCAGAACTTGCACATCCTTAATTCAGAAGTGCATGTTCCTGTGGGAGATTGGAGTATTAGTGCTTGTTTCTGGGATTCTCTACGATCCTCGGGTTGGAAGGTGCTTTCTGTTATACTGGTTATTTTGGGAATCCTCCTATTCCTTTGTTGCTGTTGCCAATGTCTACCTAGTATATGTGCAATGCTAGGGGGATGTTGTGCTCAGGCAGTGAGCACAGTAGGGCTCAAAATGTATGCCCCCGATACAGCATCTAAAGAGTTTGTGTTACAAGAGGTTCTGATGAACGACCTAATGGCTATAGATGTTACGGATAATGATTCAGGATGTATGGACGACAATGCATGGAGTTATTTACAAAGATATTAGAAATGATATTAGCACTTGGCATAGGCCAAAAGGAGGGTTTGTCGGAATTGAAACAATATTATGCCTCTTATCGCAACAATTGTATGTGTATTGGCCTACGCCAAGTTGTCTAAACATCATATGCGAACAAACGCCACGGCAAGGTCTTGACCTTAGAGAAAGTAATGTAAGTCGCCATCTTGGATTTAGCCGCCATTTTAGGTTCTCTTGTCATATGGAAGTCACCCTGAACATCAAAATGGAGGCCGAATGACATTCTGAGTAAGATTCTGGCCGTTGTGACCTCCGTACACATGAATAATTAATATGCCTGCAGGCCACTTGTCGGGGTCGCGAACTGAGACCTTGTCCTACCATTGACCTATATGTAAATGTACAACTATATCAGTGAAACTAATCAAAATGCATATATTAAAGGATTGACCTGGCAAGGAACCCATAGGCCCGACTCACAGAATGGTTAACCCGCGAGAAGGTTGGCCAAGGGCTGGACAAACAGTATAAAAGACCCAAGTATTCCAATGTACGGTCTCTCTCACTAACGCATTGAACTCTCGTTGAAGTTCGTTATGTTACTCTGAGAGCCGAATAGCTATCCGTTTGTCAATTGACTTTGGTAACTGTTGTAGCTTTTAAATAAAGCACTTGTATGTTCTTTGTAACCTGTGTTGGTGTGTTTCTTTCTGGGCTTCCTGGCCTCATATTATTTTTCTGTTTCCACAACATGGGCACCAAATCCCATAGATTACCATAGATTTACTACAATTTGTTAATGTTCGTTGAACCCATGGTCTACTTCAGTACTTCTTCTTCTTTGAGAGCAGCTAGAGCATTGTCCACATGGGACATGCCCTGTTGCTCTTGACATCCACCAGCATTCAGTAAGGGTCTGTTGTCTTGCTGGCTTCTGTACTAAATATTTTTCGCATTATTCGGTTGCAAATGTTTTTATTTTTTTTAAAAGCTATGAGTGGTCTAGCAAGTGGATGTTTGCATTTTGGATAATTTCTTCTGCATCAATTTTGCACCAATTTTGCCTTTTCCTTTTGCCTTTCCTCTATTTTCTTTTGATCCTTATCCTGCTTTAATGTACAGTGATAGACAATAGTTAATTGTATTTATTTATTTATTTTATGTATTTGCATTTGAAAAGCGTACAGCTTCCCTCGGGCATCGTGGTGCCGTTAAGAAGGCTTACTTAGTTACAGAAGTGCTTAGTGAGAAATCATAGTTACAGAAGTGCTACAGAGACATACAGTATACGTATTAAGAGGGTGAAATCAGCATACAATACAGAGGGTCAACATAGGTGGCACTGACATGATGCACAGCCCAATCTTAAAGAGCGGCATCAGCATACAGTGCATAGGGTCATAATAAGTGGCACAGACATGATGCACAGCCCCATCTTAAAGGGCATCATCAGCAAAAAATGCAGAAGGTCAAAATGAGTGGCACAGACATGATGTAAAGTCCTATCTTAAAGGGCGGCAACAGCATAACAATGCGGAGGGTCAAAATATGTGGCACAGACGTGATGCATAGCCCCATATTAAAGGGCGGCATCAGCAAACAATGCAGGGTGTCAAAATGAGTGGCACAGACATGATGTACAGTCCTATCTTAAAGGGCAGCAACGGCATATAATGCAGAGGGTCAAATGAGTGGCACAGACATGATGTACAGTGCTATCTTAAAGGGCAGCAACAGCATACAGTGCAGAGGCTCAAAATGAGTGGCACAGACATGATGTACAGTCCTATCTTAATGGGTGGCAACAGCATACAATGCAGAGGGTCAAAATGAGTGGCACAGACATGAAGCACAGTCCTATCTTAAAGGGCGGCATCAGCATACAGTGCAGATGGTCAGAAATAAGTAGCACAGACGAGATGCATAGCCCCATCTTAAAGGGCAACATCAGCAAACAGTGCAGAGGGTCAAAGTGATTGGCACAGACATGAAGCACAGTCCTATCTTAAAGGGCGGCAACAGCGTACAATGCAGAGGGTCAAAAAATGAGTGGCATAGACATGATGAATAGTCCTATCTTAAAGGGCGACGACAGCATACAATGCAGACGGTCAACATAAGTGGCACAGACATGACGTACAGTCCTTTCTTAAAGGTCAGCAACAGCATACAATGCAGAGGGTCAAGATGAGTGCCACATCCATGATGTACAGTCCTATCTTAAAGGGCAGCAGCAGCATACAATGCAACGGGTCAAAATAAGTGGCACAGACGTGATGCACAGCCCCGACATAAGGGGTGGCAGCATTGGATGTCTAGGGTTCATTTTAGTTTTATTGTGCATAGGGGGGGCAAGCACACTCACAGGCGACCAAGGGGGAGTGGGGGAGCACACACACTCACAGGTGACCAAGGGGGGTGAGAGGAGCACACACTCTCACAGGCGATGAATGGGGTTGTGGGGGGAGCACATGCATTCACAGGTGACCAAAGGAAGGGTGGGGGAGCACACACACTCACAAGCGACCAAAGGGGGAGGGGGATCACACACACTCACAGGTGACCATGGGGGGGTGGGGCAGCACACGCACTCACAGGCGACCAAGGGGTTGGGGGATGGGGAGCACACGCACTGACAGGCGGCGACGCGGCAGACAGGGGTAGACAGGGCCTTCGTTGTGGGCCTTAGTCATCAAGGGGCGGCTCCCACCTCCCGGTTGCCGCGATTGGCCTATCAAGGTCAAGGCAGCAAATGGGAGGGGGAGTGGGGCCCAACAGTGAGAAAGCAAGTCTGCAGTGATGCGGTCCGGCCATCTTGAAAGGCCAAAATCGCAAGTGCAGAAATAAGGCAGTACAACAATATGGTCCAAAAACCCAGTAACAGGGTTAATTCCGCCAGTAAAGTGCTCCGGTTCAGATGGTTCATGGAGCAGCACTTAGATTTTGAATTTTGGTTTAATTTCGGAAAAAAAGGACACGCTGGCGCAATAAACCCAAGAATGGCAGAGCTTACCCCATTATGATGTAGTAGCCCACAGGTGAGGCTTCAAGGCTTCAAGGCTGGGCGACGGGCTGGAGAGAAAGCAGGAATGTATCTCTTGCCTATGGTGTCATTTCAATACCCACAATCTTTTTTAACTGTCTCTGCACTTCTTCAGGTAGGCCCTGGCATAGAATATGATAAAACAATGGTATATTTTTATCCCAATGGTCTTTAGTTTCCAAACTCCAATGTTCTGTAATGTCTTGAATATAGGCACAGGGTCTTCAGTAGGCCTCATCTTCCTAATCATTATGGCACTCATGTCAGATTGATCTGGAAATAGCACCCTCAGTGCCTTCCATACATTAGCTCTGCAATTATTAAATGGTGACCCATCATATTTAGTGGTGTTATGTTCTGTTACTGCAAAATAGCCCACTCACTGTCACACGTCCTCTGCCTGGTCACTCAATATGGATGCAAATAGGCTTTTCATGTCACCTATTGCCAATGCTATCCCAGCTGTCTCTCGCTCTAGCTTGCAAGATCCAACGGTGCGTCCCTGCTGTCAGTGATGGCAGCTTATCCATCAAGTTATTTTTGATTGTCTGATTCCATGGAGAATAGTGGTGCTGCCCTAATCCCTTGTGGAGCAGTGGGAATTGTGTTAGCCCTTACTTGCGCAAAGGTGATGGTGTGCAATTTCTCCTTTTCAATGTCTCAACTACACAGTGTTGCTGGCGTTCTGGCAAGTTACTTAAGAAATATGTTGATTTATTGTCTTCTTTTATAGGCATTACTGATGTGAGAGGTGGATACAGGCTTATGTTTGGCCTCAGTAAATCTGCTATCTCCCGTAACCCTGGTCCTGTGGTATACATTTGTGGGGCTTGTGCTGCCTCTTCTCCCCCCTCTTCACCATCAATGTCTACCCAATCTTTCTCCACTCTCATCATCCTCAAGTATGAGATCAAAACTCACTCACTTAGCAGGCTCCCTTACATATGTTCCACTTATTATCTCTGGCAACACATCTCTGTCCCTGGTCTCTAGGGTTATTGTCCCACTGCCTTCTCCCCACATCTCTGGCATCATACCTCTACTCATATTTTGACTCAACTCGTTCCTCATTTTCTCAATTTCTTCCCATTCTATTTAGCCTCTTTATATACTCATACCTTTCTCCTACCGCCCTCTTTCTTCATTGTCTTTCCCATTCCTCTCCCTGCCTCTTCTCTGCTGCTTCTCTCCGTTCCCTCTCTTTCTCCCTTTGTGCATTTTGCTCTACCACTTCCTGGATCTCCCTCCTGACTTCCGCCCTGGTCGCTTCCTTCATTTCTTCATACTCCGCTACTTTCACATAACTATTTTCTGTGCCTTTCCCATCGAGTTTCAACAATATCTTTTCTCCTACCCTTTGCTCTAGTTTCATCATAGTCTCTCCACTATCCCCATTAGCTATGGCTACGCTTCCTGCCCTGTGGCCATCTATCTGCATGTTTCTCACTCTCCAAAGCTCTTCCTCAGCTGCTTTTATCTGCTTTTCTAAGCTATGTAGCCCTCTAAATTCTTCCTCATCCCTTATCTGTGTCTCTGAGCAGTGCCATGCTTCATTCTCCATTTGCACTAATGGCACCTTTCCTTTTACCACTTTCACCCTTCTCCTACTATCATCACCTTCCTCTTCAGGGGATTCATACCTGAGGTTACTATACCCTCCAGCTGCTGCTTGTAATGGGTATATTCCTGGGATAGTCGAGGCTGGTGTGCTCTCCTCATACAGAGGCGCTACTGTGAATTGTGTGTGGCTGCCTGTCTCAGCTGGTGGAGGCAGAGCTGTTGGCTGTGTGTAAGTGCTTTCCTCAGAGGGAGGAGGTGGCAGCACTGTGGGCTGCTCGCACTCCTCCGACACATATTAATCATCCATTCCGTGTTAGACCCCTCTGTTTCTTCCTCAAAGGTCTTCCAGAGTTCTAATACACCTAGCCTGTTCTTGAGCTTCCTGCCCTTGTGTGTGGCATGTAAGTATGTGCACATGTGTGGAGTACATTTTTACAGTGAGTGCCCTCTTGTGGCCATGACAGGTACATCTTCCCAGCAGTCCCTTTCACCCACTCAGCCTAATACGTAATGACTTTGACACTATGGGCCTCATCACCAGTTTGGCAGTAACCCTTAAATCCGGCGGTAGCGCTGTTACCGCCAGATTTAAGGGTCTGTCAAATCACGGCTTCGGCTTGATTTCCCCTCCAGCTCTTAGCTGGGGTGAAATCCGCCGAAATTTCATGCTCTTACCGCCGGCGTTAAATCTGCCAGCAGTAAGAGCGCGAAATTTCCCCATTGAGCCCAATGGGGAATGGGGCATTCCCGAATGGGCTCAATGGAGAATGGGGATTTCCCGTTCCGCCAAAACCTTGATCCGGTGCTATTAGCGCCGGTGGGTTTGGCGGTAGGGCAGATAACGCCAGCACTATTAGCACCGGTGTTAACGCCCAACTCATGATGAGGCCCTATATCTAGGGTGAGTTATTCGGGTATCTGACATGGTGACAACTTTTAAGCAGCGCGCAGCTTGGCACTTACACAGAATAAACAATGCACAATAGTGGTCAGCTTACTGATAATTTAGAACAGAAATAGTTTTTGACAATTTTCCCACACTTTTCCCTTAGGGCTACGCCCCAATATCCAAATCCTACCTCTGGATCACAACAACAAAATCTGCTCACAATCTAAATGTTCATACTTACCCCATCAACCTCTATCAAACAATACTATCTACTGCTCTCACACCACACTAAAAAAAATCACCTCTACAGGACCTGTCTCACAACATAACACAATGCCGGCAAACAACAATTTAATCAATAAAACCACAAAGCTGAATTCTCTGTTGGGTTTAAAATGGCAGCTTGTCACGTTATGTTTCTCTGCAGGAAACATTTGCTCTGCATTTATTTGCTATCTACCGAGTCCTGGTGAATGCCTGGCACATATTTCTACCTATGGGTACACTGCAACATGACCCTACCTATTATAGTCATGCTGCCCTTTATGTGTAGTTAGGCCCCATCCTGGGTACACACCTTCCTGTCACCTAGTCTATTCTATTTAGCAAGCTAATGCCTCATCCATCCCTACCTGTGTAGCAAAACTAATTAGCTGTCAGTGGAACAGAAACTGCTCTCCTGAACACCCGTGAATATTCTCTCTAACCTTGATTCCAGCATTCCTTGTGTCTTCCTCCTCCTTGACCTCTCCTCTGCTTTTGAGTCAATCATGCCAGCCTGATCAACTGACTCTGTGTGAACCAGGGCATCACGGATTAGGCCCTGGCATGGCGGACCTTCTTTCTTCTGCACCATCCCTCCCAGGTCCAACATGGGTCCTTTCTCTCCACCACCTCTCTCTCCACATGTGGTGTCCCCCAGGGCTCTATCCTCTAACCTTCAAAGTCTATCTGACTCCTTTGGCCCTTTGGCCCACGTGATCTCCACCTTCTCCTCTAACCTTCAGTGTTATGCGGATGAGACTCAGCTCTCTTTCAGGCTTCCCTCAGCCTCCTCTCCTCCCTCGCCCATTCTGGCCACCCACCTTGGGCCCTCTACCCTAGCCTTCTTGTGAGGCAAAAATCCTTGGTGTCATCTTCGACTCCACTCTCGCCTCACATCACCTTACAAAAAAGGCCCACTTCCAGCTGCACCTCCTCAGAGGTATTCGACCTTATCTCACTTTCCTCCAGAAGCTCACTGTCTCCAGAGCTCTGGTTCTCTCCAAGCTGGACTACTGCAACAGCCTCTTTCTCAATCTGCCTACCTCTACTCTTCTCCCCCTGTAACTAATCCAGAACCTCAAGCCCAAGGCCTGTATCACGCCAGCTCTGAAATCTCTCCACTGGCTCCTGGTGGCTATAAGGATCAAGTTCAAACCATCTGCATCATCCACAAGGCTTTCTGGGGCCAGAGCCTGCACTACATCCAACTCTCTTTCAAAATACCTTCCTTCTAGAGCTCTTCACTCAGCTACCTCCAACTCTCTGAAGCTCATATGCTTCTCCAGGCAGAGAGTGGGAGGTAGATCTCTCTCCTCTGCAGGTGCCTCCCAGGTGCCTCCCTCTAGAACAGCCTCCCTGCTCCTGCTCCCCTCAGACTTGAGCCAGACCACCTGACATTCCTGAAGCAGCTCAAGACATTCCTTTTCTAATCTGTCTTCTCTCTCTCTCTCTCTCTCTCTCTCTCACGTTCTTGCTAACTTCTTGTCTACCCACCTGACTGGTTGCTTGGTATCCTCAGAGTCTCACTGGGTACCAGGCTACTCTATACCCAGTCTTCCTTGCACTGCCTCCTGGCCTACAGTGCGCTTAGTGGCTGCACTGCACCCCATATAGCCACCTGCCTCCTTGCACTTACCCAGAGCCTTGCTGCCCTGGCTGCACTTACTCAGAGCCCAGCTGCTTTGATCATACTACCCCTACCTTCTCCCTTGTACTTCACCTTTCCCTTCCACCCTGCACTTCTCGTTGTCACACTTGCACAATCCAAACGACACAAGACCTACTGGGATTGTTTGTCTTGTCTTCCTTCTGTCTTCCATCCCTTGTCTTGTGGTGCCTAGAACCATTTGTGTACAGGCACGTCATAAATTTTCATATGGTCTTTCCCTTCTGTAATGGCTTGGCAGGCGAAGAACGGTGGTCTGGAGGGTTGCCCAGAGCATTGCCAGTGGTTAAGATTAAGTCTAAACCTTCCAGCCATCACCTCTTTGTTTTTGCTACGTCATAAATGCCATATCATATCTAAATCAACCCTTATGGTGGGTCCTGAGCCAGCCCAGCCAGAACCTTAAGTGAATGACATTTGGAGGGTTATGGGGCAGCCTATCTCACAGCAATCAAGTGATGCACATTTGGAGGGTCCTGATGTGCAAAGCCCTTAGACATCTCTCATTTGGGAAACCTCAGTCAAACTACACCAACACTTTCAAGTAACCCTTATCTAGCCCTAATTTGCACAGTTCTGAGATGGCTTCCCTCAACCTATCATTTGACTGGTCCTGTGCCTTCCTACTTTTTAATTGTCCCTTATTTGGAGGCTCATGAGACAGCATATCTCATACATAACTCTCAAGTGACTCTGTTAGACAATGCAGATCCAGCCCATTGTACGGCCTTCAACTGACCCTCATTTGGATACACCTCTGCTGGCATGTGGATAGTACGAAAGCGCCTACACAATGCACCTATTTGGAAGGTTGCAGGGCAGCCTACTCACAGCCTTCATGTGGCCTCCTTTTGTAGTGTTCTGAGGCAGCCTATACCATACCTTCCAGTGACACTAATTTGTAAGGTCCAGAGGCAAAGCCTCTCTTTCCATCTAATTGATCCTCATTTAAAGCTTTCTGATGCAGCATACCACAAGCAGATTCCTCAAATAAGTCATTTGCAGGGTCCTAAGCTAGCACTAGCCAGGAAGTGACCCTCATTTAAGGGGTCTGAGTTAGCCCTTCTCCTTCATAACCCTCAAGTTACCTGGAATGTCAAAAGACAGCCTACCTCATAACTGCCAAGTTATGTAATGCTACTTGGTATGTGTAAAGTGATAAAAATGCCATGAATATACTCTTGTAGTGCTGATTGATTATTCGGTAGGGCATTGTGGCACCTAATTTGGTGTCCTGTAGCCCATAGTCAAAAACATAGCATGGATTGCATTCAGAGTGACAGCTGACCCTCATTTGGCGAGTGCTGAGTTAGCACACACAATTTTATTGTTTAGATAATCACAAACATTTCTTACCCACCTTTCAACTTTCTGGGGTAGGTAATGTGCTTGGAGATTAATTAAGTTCAAGGTGAGGCTCGTGTTATGCAACATTAATGATAAATCCTGGGAAATCAACCATTGTAATGTTCATTAGGAATCTTCTCTGTTATCACCTGTGCACCACTGCACGACTCTCTTCTCCAGCGGCACCCTTTGCCTGTGCTGAACTGAATTCATTCCCCCGATTCCACATAGGATATATGGATTCTGTGATAAGTGCAGCTGGGATAAACAATTGCACCAAATTAAGCTGATGTTGCCCTTTTTCCATTCGAAAAACTTAAACTACACCATATCAATGCAATTTCTTGCTGACATATGCAGGCGGGGTCCCCTACTCTAGACAAGAGGGCCCCTACACATCAGTTCTCAAAACAAGATGCTTTGTTATACAGCATCACGCTTGAACATGTCACAATCATTTCCTTTCATTAGCAGCTACATCCAATACATTTTAGATTACATTTGTGTGAAATTGTGCAGTAAATTTCACAGTTTGAGGCACATTTCGCCCCGGCCTCCCCGAATTGTCTGCACTCGCAAATCCGGCCTTCAAAATGTATGCCCCACCACCTACTCTACCAAAGACCTTCGTGCAGTAATTGCCAGATAAGGCAAAGGTTTTGTGTTTACCATGCAAAGGCGGTCTTACTGATAATGGAAACATTACACTGCCTGCCTTTCCCTAGGTGAGCACTGCAAATAAACATGAACTTTACTTTCTATCAAGCCGGACATTGGGACTAGCCTGTAAAGATAAATACACAGGACATTTTTACAGCCTCCGAAATATATCCACTTCCACGACCAGATAAAGCTCAAAAGGTTTTACTTACATTTCTGTTCTCACATGATCCAAAATGCGCCACTCAAACAGCACTAAAAGACAGTCGGGGCCCGATTCTCATCTTGGCGCAGTGAGTGTGCTAAATAGCACAATCACTGTGCCATTTCTTAATGCCCAGGCACTACTGCTATTCTCATGTGGGCCTGGGCGTCTTCGCAAAGCACGACAGTGCTTTCGCTGTAATCCGCCCGTTTCTAATGGAAAGAGGCGGATTTCAGAATCTCAGCAGCATTTTCGTTAAATAACGAGTGAATTGTTATTTAACGAAAATGCTGCCAAGTACACAGTTCCTATACACCAAAGTGAGCAGCTTCAACATTGCAGGATGTTGAAGCTGCTTACTGTGGTGTATAGGAAAGTGTTCATATACACCCGTGTGTTGTATATGAACACTTTCATTTAAAGCAAGCAGCTTCAACGTTGCAGCAACGTTGAAGCTGCTCGCTTTTGAAAGTATCCATATAGAACACGGGTATATGGACACTTTCATTTACACCAAACAAGGCTTCTTGTGGCACTACTCCAGTTTAACGGCACCAAAAGGGTACCGTAAATGAGCGCTAGTTTAGCGCACGTATTAAACTGGAGGAGTGCCACAAGAATAGGCTTCCAAAAAGCCAGTTTATGAATGTGGTGGTTGCTAGGTTGGTTTCCAACCCATCCTAGCAACCACCACATGTATTCCGAAAGTGGCACATTCCTTCCAACTTCGGACGAATTTGCCACCTTCAGAATAGGTCTTAAGTACCGAAAAGGTTGTTAAGCCTTTTAACGTCCTTTTCGTACTTAACACCTAAATGAGAATTGGGCCCTAAAGTATTTGCAACCGTATTAACCTTGCCTTATTTTGATTTTTGTTTGGGATTTTAATAGACAATATAAAACTGTGTTCTACTGTATTACATCTCTTTCTATCGATTCTAAAGGGGGAGGGGAGCCAAAATTGTAACTTTATTAAAAACAAACCACTGACATTAAGGGCCATTTCAAAACGCTTTCAGATACAGCACCACATTTTTTCACCAGGTGTGGTTTACAGGTAAAAAAGTATTTGTGATTTGTGCAGACACGTTGCAAGCTAGGTTGGTTTGTTTTACAGGTGCATATTGTATTTTGGTTTTCCTGGCTTTGCAGGTTACACTTTATCACCGGCTTATGTGGCATTTCAGTGCTCCCTTAATGAACATGTCTTCAGGTCCTGCAGTGTACAAGGGTGTTGACGAAGCGTGCATCATTATCTCCCAGAATAAACATCATTAAATACAACAAGCATTGTGGGATTTATGATCAAACTCAACGTATCATACACGTGCATCAAGCAATTTCATTAAATCCAAGTTCTCCAATACTGTGTATTTCCCATCTGGGATTCGGAGATTTCATGAGGACATGTCCTAGAATTCAAAGAATAAGCCAGGACTTCAATGAGCATTCAGAGAATATGGCATTAATGGAACTCGCATATGATTCATAGTGGATACTGAAGCACTGGTTCTTGCTGGCCTGAATTGGATCAATCTCTAGCTCAGTCACTTAGAGACTAAAGCAGTCCAGTTGTGGCACAGCGAAAATTTGCAAAACAAATCAAACAAGCCTATGCTTCAGCAGAAGCCCTCCAGAAGCTGAAAACTGCTCTCCCTCCATCGGGTCAGTGGCAGACTGACATCAGATTAGCAGCTTCTACCCATCTACTGGTTCAGCCATACTTTCCTTATGCTTTGATGCGTGCAGGGTGGTGGTCTGTGCTATTGGTTCAGCCGTACTTTCCTGATACTTTGATGCGTGCAGGGTGGTTGTCTGTGCAAAGAGGGTATTGTGGCCTGCATGATCGAAAAGAGCTGGAAAATCATTGCGCATTGTGAAGTGAGCATGCTGCTGCGTGTGAAGAAAGCAAGCGGCCAGCGAGGCAAGAGGGCAGGAGCCCTTCTCCTTTGCCAACCAACACAGCTGACTTGAGCTGCACAGATCAATTATCCAAACGTGACCGCTACTCTGCCTCGCATATCCCTAAATCCATTATTGAATTCACCTGTGGCCTTTGGCCAAACTGCCTAGGTGAGATCACAGCCTATTTGCCCTTTTGAGCCACAAACAGCGTCATCCGACGTGTGCTTTTTTTCATCAATAAGACAGTTGACCCATCCAAAATGGCCGACACAACGTGGGCTCAGTGTGAGGCTACATCGGGTTGCTAAGCAACCACTCCGCTCTTTGCCCAATCCGCAGCACCGGCAGTCGGACGACGGAAGCCGGCTGCCACAGAAGGCCAGGGAAAAGGCCCTGTTAGCCCCTGTTTGCCACAGGGTGACACGGGCTAGCAAATATATCTGGTGTATCAGCCTACCTTTACTGCTCTTATTTAGTGCAGTGCGTCTGCTCTAATACTAACTAGTACAGCATATCTGATCCGTGATCACCAGGCCATCACACATAAGTACTATTAACAATGACCTCCTGCTACCAACAACATTTGCGATAACCATTTCCTACTGCACATGATCCATCTCAAGTAGTAATAGCAACCTAAGTCTGTGCACACGGCTAGAACTGCAAAACTCCTACGTCCAGTGTGCCGTATGAACTATACACCTGGTACTACTTACCATAACTAGCACCTTTGACTATAACCCTCTCCACTGCTATGGCCTTACCCCCCTGCGGCCCCTGTAAGTTGTACTAGCTTCACCCGCCACAATACTATTCTTCTCCCACTGTCAGACCTACCCCTATCATCTGGGGTTCGCCATCTCAGCCTTCCAATGCCCCTCTTTTAGCATCGTCCAAACCGGCTCAGCACTCCCATATAGTCTATTGGGTCTGGAAAGCCCGCGACCAGACTACAATAACTGTATATTGAATACTACCCAAGCAGTCCAATATGCCCTTTGATGCCGTCTAGCCACTACCTAATGCTCTATCACATTCTATTCTAAACACTGCAATTCGATGAGTATGCATATTGTACTTCTTGGTCATCTACAGATCACCTAACAGCAATACCCATCCGGACCTAGACATACCTTTGCTGCTATCGTCCCACATCAAATCTAATACCAAATATATCATCCTTGGCGATATCAATTTAGGTTTCAATGATAAGCGGGACTCTAAAGCAGAAGCCCTTTATACTGCGCTCAAAGATATGAATTTCACACCGCCGGTGAATGACCCCACCCATTTCAAAGGTCAAACTCTGTATTGGATACCTACGCTTAATTACAAAATATCTATTGAGTCGATTGTACCCCTAGATTGGACTGACCACCATAGGATTAACTTTTCCTTTACTAGTAAGGAGATAAACCCCTCAATGACTAAGACAACAGACACTTACGAAACAAGAAACACTCGTAAACTAACAGCAGAGAACCTAGCCCCCATTATACCCAATAGGCTGTCCTCCACCAATCACTAGCAACAACCCAGAGAGACTTACCACAAGTGCCTTACAACCACCATTGACACGGCAGCACTGTTAACAACTAAAACACGATGTGCTGACAAACTAAGGAGCTTCTGGTTTAATGAGAAATTAGTATTGCTAAGATAAACTAAAAGATCGCTTGAACATATCAACAAAAAATCCCCCACAATAGACTCTGCCAACGCCTTAAGAGATGATAAACTCTACAAAGCTGCAATTATATCCCACAAAGCTAAGGCATATAACACTCACATTAGCAACGCTGCCTCCAATTCCAAAGAGCTCTTCTCCATTCTCAAAGAATTGGGAAACCCATGCCCAGCTACTTCTCCAGCCAACTCTAATAAGGAATGGTGTACTACCATCCAAAATGCGTTAGCTTCCAAAATCTAGCTACTCCAAAAGAAAATCATCACAAAAAGAAACATTTTAGCTGAATAAAAGTGTTGAATACCAAGCTTAATAAAACTAAAGAAAATGTTAACCTGCAATTCCAATTTACCCCAGTGACCCAAGACACAGTGGCAGACACCATCGCAAAACTAAAAGCCTCTAATTGCAAAGGGGACAACTTCCCTGCCCATTTAGTTAAACTCTGCGCCCCTCTCCTCACCCCCATTATTACAAACTTTGTGAACGCATCATTCAACACTAACTCAGTCCCAGCAAGTATTAAAGAAGCCTGGGTGGGCCCACTGCTGAAAAAAAAATCTCTTGATGCCACAGTACCTATTAATTACTGACCAATAACCACAGTACTGTTTCTTGCTCAAGGTTATTGACAAAATAGCTTACAATCAAATTCAAGCCAATCTTGAACAAAACCAGCTTCTTGGAGCTAGACAATCTGGATTCAGGCCCAACCACAGCACTGAAAACGGCTATCTTAGATCTGAAAATTCAGATAGACACCATCAGGGACTCAGGTAAACTCTGTATATTACTGCTGTTAGATTTATCTGCAGCATTCGACTTAGTTGACCATGATAAACTATGCGCTACGCTAGCCAATGATTTCTGTTTCTCTAAAGATGCCACTCTCTGGGTGAAATCCTTCCTAGCTGAACACACGTCTAGAGTAAGCATTGGCAAAGAGGCTGCTGATCCCATACCAGTCCCCATCGGGGTACCCCAATGATCCTGTCTCTCACCCACTTTATACAATGCGTACACTAAGCTTCTCTTCTCGGCCTGAGACGCCATGGGTGTCATCTATACCAACCTTGCTGATGACACCCAGACACTTATACCAATCTCAGGGGATTATGTCCAGGACACCATGATCATCAACAAGATAAATGCAATAATCCAAAATTGGATGGCCCTGAACAGCCTCTACCTTAACAACGAGAAAACAGAGATTCTCATTGTGGGCTTCCAAACCAAAATCAGTGCTCTCCACTCAGACTATTCATCGATCAACATCGATGGTTCTATGATTCCAGTATCGAAACAGGTCAAAACCCTAGGAGTTTATTTAGATGCTAATCTAACAATGACCAGACATGTAAGCGCCCTATCATCGTCTGCATCCTACACCTCCAAATTTATTGCCTTGAGTCGCCAATACCTCACACCCAGAAATTGCATCACTCTAGCTAAAGCCTTACTACTCTCTAAGTTGGACTACTGTAACATACTCCTATTAGGGACCTCCAACTACAATATAGCAAAACTACAACTAATTCAAAACAAGGCGCTGCGAGCAGCCTTAGGTATCAAAAAGTCTGGCCATATCTCCAACATTAGGAGGGAGAATCATTGGCTACCGATTAAGGCCAGAATCATCTTTAAATCAATGTGTGTTGCACACAAATGCCTTACCAATAACGCTCCCATCTACTTAAACAATTCAATAAGCAAAAAAAGATTCTAATAGAACGCTCAGATCCTATAAAAAGTCTCTCCTTGCTGTACCCCGCTTCAAAAGCTCCAGAGCAGGAGGCAGCAGCTTACAAGTCATTACCCCAAAACTCTGAACGAGCTTCCACTAAACCAAAAAATGAAGAATCTATCCATTGTTTCAAAAAAACGATTAAAAACCTGGCTATTCAACCAATACTAGTCTAACCACACACAAACTAATATAACTGTCCCCATTAGGCCAAGATAGATGCCTCTCGAGGGTAGACTATTACCAGAAACTGTAAATAGTGTAGACGACCATGTATCATTCTATGCAACTTTGTGTACCAAGTGTTTTATTTTGATGTAACTGGAATATTCTTGAACTGTATTATAAGATGTCTGCAACAACGGTGTGATACCCGAGTGTTTGGGTGTTTAACAAATGTAATAAATAAATAAATAAACACTCCTTCAAAACTCACCTTCATGGAAGCACATGTAGTGTGGCCCACCTCCCCCAATCCCGCCCCATTCAGGAGGAACAATAAGTATAATCAACAAATACCAGACGTACCAGTTTAACTTTGTTTGCTTCCATCACTGTAATATTGGCAGGCAGCTCTGCAATTTCTGCTCGTGCTGCCAACTGAGCACTTGTGTACGTCTCTGCTGGCGAGGACGTCATGCACCTGACGTAACAAACTCTCAGAGGTGGCAGTGCTTGCACAAAGTCATATGCTGGGTCACATGCCTTTATGTGAATCCAGTTTAAAAAGTGTTTGCACCACACGGCCTCAGTGCTGGAACTACTGCGAACCACGCTCATTGCACTAACTACATTTCGGTGTAATGTGCACCATGCATCATTTAATTTTGGCCCACACAGTACTATAAAATAAAACAGCCCTCCTTGGTGTTCAGCTCGTTCGGGCATGGGCCGAATGCCCGATGAACAAATCAGAGTGTTGTAATTATTATTCACGTAAATTATTGTATATATATAGTTAGTTTATTAAGTATCAGTAGGAAAAGAAAGACCCTCTCGTAACGGAGAAGGCAAGGCATGATATGGCAGTTAAACTGTCACAATAATGTCATAGGTATGGAGTGCAGGGATGCTCGTGCGTGGAGGCGTGCAGAAGCCATCACTCGCACCGTAGTGGATACAACACCGAGCCTGCTCGTATTTACTGGCTAGTCCCAGGTGGAAGTCTTTAACAAGATGACTGCATATCGGCAGCCTATTTTCCAAAAAGGGCAAAAGTCAAAGAAACATTTCCCCAAAAACAGATAGTCTGTGTCAGAAAGTCCAAAGGAAATGTCTGTGTCCAAAACCTATACTTGCCCTCACATTATTTTTGTTCAAACTGTGTAGGGATGTCAGCATCAAATTGAAAAAGTGTCCATCAAAAGTTCAAAGCCTGTTCACCCTTCCCAAGGATTCCAAATAGTTCACTTTTAAGTACAAAGGGTTCCCTTCCCAAAGCTTTCAAGTCTATCACTGATTTCACAAAACAATTTCTCTGATTCTTCCCATCTTCCCAGCTGTCCGGCTTTTTGGCTCTTTCATCAATATCATATCATAAAGTTCAACTCTTTAAGTTCACAATGTACCAGCTTCCCTGTATATTCAACCATAAACTTAGAGATGACTCAAATGGCTTCTTTTTAGTGTGGTGTAGTCGGTCTACGTCTAGTTGTCAGACACACCTGATAGTCAGCTTTTCCACAATTTCACAACCACTGGATCAGCTCAACAGTGGTATTGGACGTATTTGCTTGCAGTCCTTTTCAACACTTGTTTTGTTACCATTCACTTGCTGGATTATCACACTTTTTCCTAGTGTTGCCACAGTTCAACTTTCAACTTATACAGTTCCTCTTTTACTTACGGCTCTTGCCAATGCTTGCTTCTCCTCAGCATGTACAATTCACAGTTCTTTATAGCCATTAACAATGCATACTTTCCTTAGTTTCCACGATTCACAGTTCCTTTGTATCAGGGAATGCTTTTCTCTGCTTTCCACTCATATGGCATTCACTCATTATTATTTTCCTTTGGTTTGGTATTCAGAAATTGCAGTTCATCAAAATTGCAGTTCTTTCATCTCAAACAACATAACTGCAAATTCCCAGTTCACTCCCCTGCTAGGAATTTGCACGTTGCATTCAGTTTTCTACTTTTCTGGCCCACACACAGCCTTCCCAATTTTAGAAGTGCTCCGTTTATCAACCTTTACATTATTGTATTCATTAAGCATCTGTGTTTTACAATTTTGGACTGGCTATCACATTGCCCCCAATTCCGCTCGTTCACTCGCGAGTGCTCTGACCTTCCTACACCATGTGGCTCGCACTACAGTGTCCCGGAGTCATTCAGCCTCAGTTGATTCACCGGGTACACTGTCCTCGTGTGCCCTTCTGCGCTTTGGTCAGTTCTTTGTGGCTGCTGTGTTTCCCGGGTTCCGCAAGCACCTCTTCCTCAGTCTCCGATGTCTTGAGCTACCATAGAGGGAGTCCTCTTGACTGCAGGAGGTTGGGAGACGGACCCTGCCACCGGAAACCTTCTGACAATGCCAGTCACAATCTCCTTCTGCTGTAGTGGCTCTGTAGCACCTCGATGATTTGGACATGTGTCTACCTGCATCACCTCTGGCTTCTCCGTCTACAAGCACTCCACAGGCGATCTCGATCTCCTAATTTCTCCCATTAGCCTCGACCGAGCGGGCCATTAATACTGCCCGACTGGCTTCAGGTGCAGACCATTCACATTGATTTCACATTTTTCTTGGTACTCTGTATCCCTCTTCCTCGTCCCAGTACAGAGTGCTGTTTGTGTATGTCTGAGTTAATACAAAATGAATATGAGTTCCTAGGTGGTCTCTTCCTCATCTCAGTACCTTATTGGTATACCTTGGGAGATGATTTTCTAACATAATAGAGAAGGGAAAAGTGTGGGGTACATTTGATTCTTGATGGAATGTGAATGGGGATACCGCGTCTCACCCAAGTTGTGCCTCATCCCACTCCCCAAGTCTCCTCCTCCCAGCTGATCCTCCCTCGCATATCGACCCCCAGGGTCAGGATCCGAAAGTGACAGGCTTACCCAGGCCACCTGAGGAGAGGATATTTTGGGGAAAGAGGTGAGGACCCCTTCATATTCCTCACAGTAGCCCTCAATTTGGATGAAAAGATCTTCCATAGTTAAAGCCCAATCACAGAGTACCTTATATCTTCTATATGACTGTGTTTGGAAGGGGGTTGGACAGCAAGTGTAATGCTTCAGACTGTGCAAGCTTTGTCGGGAGGGTTCTATGTATTTTCTTTTGTTGGTAAATAAGGGAAGTACTTGACTATCAATGGGGAATCATTGGAGGCTTTGTATCTGAATTTGATTCTTCTTCATGCTGAAGTCATGATACCCAATAGCACTTAATACATTTGTAGGATCTGGTTATGGAAGTCACAGCCTGCCGTAAAAGACACTGCCATAGTCAAGACATAAGTTGATTAGTACCCCAGCTATCATTCTCTGGTTGACTTTGGGGATGAGGAGGAGGATAGTTGTTAGGCGCCTCAGTTGAACAAAGAAGGTCTTCACCGACTTGCTGCTTTGGCTTTCCTGGATCATGTTCATATCTCACATGGCAGTCAGATTGTGTGCTGGTTTCATGCCTAGAAATACTTGTGTACAGGCGAGTTATAAATGACTTATAATATCATATCAATGAGTGTTAACTCTAGATAGAATGTCATGGTATACACCAGGTATAACTCCGCTGAGGGAGTGTTTTAGGACTATGTTGCCTCTGTAGTCATATTTTCAATGATGTTGTCGTAAACAAGTCCTTTTTGTTGTGATGGCTTGTGTGAGTTTGAAAGACCCAAACTACAACTCGGGTGAGATGCCTGTGAATTTTTGTCCTGAATGTTTAACCTGACTTCTCTCATGAGTCCTCATCCAAGGGCTTATCAGCGATGCAAATCCTGTGTACGTCTTTGAGAAAGACTTTGGGGTCATTACGAGTAAGGAGGTAGCCATTGCGCTATTTGCGGCATGGCTACCCCCATACCGCATACTGGGTCCGGGTTCCCTGAATGGGGAAATACCGGGCCATTCCAATCTTGGAGGGCCCGGTATTTCCCCATTCAGGGAACCCATCCCCATTCCCATTTGAGCCCGCATAGGGCCCGTTGTTAGCTCCCTGGTCTGCTAGAGGGACCCGCTAAGGGTGCCTGGTTTTACCAGGCGCCCTTTGCGGGTCCCGCAAGCAGACTCGTAGTAGGGCGGTAAGGGGTTAATGGCGCCAGCACCCTTACCAGCGCCGTTAACCCCTTACCGCCCACCTTGGAATGAGGCCCTTTGTCTCTTGGTATCAGTATTATTATAGTATTTTATAGCAAAATAATCAAACATAATTGACAACATTCATTTATGAAATGATGAAATGAGTAAGGTTTATTTTAAAAGCAAACTGTTAAACGTTCCCAAAAATGTATATGTATTTAATGTTGTCTCATCATTTTGTAATATAGTGTTGAACCTCTTCTGCTAAAGTTGCTAAAGTTGCTCCAAGCCCACCAATAATAATTAGTTAGCTAAGTAAGTAAGACTTCCAATTAGAGGTAATACATTAATTGCAAAAGAAATTAAGACAATACACATTTTTTCTTGAATACGTGAAATGTTATCCCTTACAGCTGCAGCTTTGAAAATGCCAATTTCCTTTGAAATGGGTCAATACTAGAAATAATCCTAATGAAAATTGTTCATAATTCATCAATAATTTGAAAGTAGAAAGTCACTTAGATAAATTACCTTCCTAAAATTTACAATGCAAATTTTTTCAGAGACCAAGGATTTTACGGACTGAAAATCTACAAAAAGAATCTATGCAACAATCAACCATTTTCTTGTGATAAAGTCCAGAAGAATGATCATTAGTTTTTCAAAGCTTCTTCAATGCCAAAGTGATCCAGACATTCTCATTAGAGGAGGCATCCTTAAAAATATGCAAAAGGTCAGGATATCCAGAGTATCGAATAAAGATTTTTATTTAGGAATTGTCACCATCATCATCAATTTCTTTATTGGGTTATAGAAATCTTCCATAAAACATGTACACATCATACAATTGATTCTACACGTGTTAACATGGAAAAAAGAAAATGAATTACAATGCCATTATAATAAAAAGAGAAATTCATAATTATACTGAGACATTGTGATTCTTTGTAATCGTGGTGTCCTGTTTAACATATCGCAAAAAAGCCCATGCAATACACGGTTGGTAGAAGATGGCATAATGCTGAGTAGCATTGTGCAAAATTCATCTGGCTTACAATCAATAAACTGGTTCTCTTTCTAATGTGCAAATAGGCAGGACAAAACATAACAAAATGTAACAGATCTTCTACAGTGTTCATTGCATAAAGAACAACTGGTATCCCAAGACTTGCCTTGCCATTTTGCAGTGATCACATTTAGTGGTAAACACTTAAAACATGCTCCAGTGATGAGGCATCTATCATAGACCCTATGACGCCAGGTGAGATAATACTGCAGGCTATCTGAGTAGAGTAAACAACACACCTGTGATTAAAATTAGTAGAAAGCTCTCGAGTCTCACATGAACCTTTGGTGTAAAAAGTTAAAAGTGCCTTGTAGTTGATCAGTGTTTTATTCATCAAACTCTTGAGACAACAAAAGTGCTTGGGAATGAATTCATATGAGGTCATAATTGATTTGTTGAAACCATGGAATGTTGGGGATAACCTTTCTGTTTATTATTTCTTTAATGATGAATTGCGTTAATGTAGCACTGTGGATTGATCAGGTCCTTAACCAGTGCTAAACTGCTTCTAGGCACAAATCATCCTCCAGAAAGCTCAGTCCTTGCTCAGCATGTGCAGCATTTTTGAGGCTGATTTCGGGAGATGCAAATGTTTCTCTGCAAAGTAATTTCCGTTATTTGAAGAAATATTTGGTAGTGTTATAATAGCCCCTTAGTGATGCACCATGTTTTATAGCTGTTTTTGTTTGTGTACAATACATTATAAGTATCACAGTGAGAGACATTTACACATGGCCATTAAACGAGAACCCCCCAGCAGTCGTTTCATTCTTAGGCACTGTTTCCTAATTTGGCCATCTGTCATTAGAATTTAACTAAAGTGGACCATCAAGTAATCAAATGCTGAGGTTCTTGATAGGATACGCCCATTACTTAGCACCTTTGGCATTTTGAATGATTTCCTCCCCCTTTGGCATGCAATAACTGCCATTTTTTGGTGTAAACCTTAAGGTCCAAACTATTCACAAATTGAGTATAGACATTGATCAATTCCTGTAAAGGCCCTTGGTGTACAGGCAATCAAACCATGCCAGCTGCCTAAGTCAGGACATCTGTAGCTAATGAAATCGAAGTTTGAATCGAACAAGGCATCATATTGTCCATTTATATATAATGTAAATAATAATGGGGCTAGCACACAACCATGGTGGACTCTAGAAACTATGGGAAAATATTGGATGCAGTGGCCCTGAGCACCACTTCTGATGCAAGCATAATTGTTCAAATGTATCACCATCCATACACTGGTAAGATCTACAGGATATTCTAGGGACCTGAGCACGTTCCAAAGTTGTACCCTGTTCACTTACAAAAAGCTGTTCTCAGGTGCATAAATCACAAGTATATTGGTTCCTTTTTGATGTAGATGGAATATGCGGCCAGTAAATACAGATTCCCATCCGTAGTCCTGGCTGAAAACCCAGTTGTATGTCAGCCAATACATTTTATTGTCCTCCCAAATATCTTGAAGCTAGTATCCAGAAGTGATATTGGCCTGTAGGTCGGCGGACTATCTCTATTACTCTTTTTGAAGACAGGAAAGATGTTTGCCAATGTCCAGGATGCTGGAATTCTACCTGGCTTCAAAACAGTGTTAAATGAAATGGTGAGGAAAGGGTCCCCAATCTCAATCAAGTCCTGAAAAAGATCTGCCGGTATTACATCAGGCCTGGTGAGGCGGTTATGAACCTGACTGAGGATTGCTTCTGTCACCTCTTTTACCAAAAATTACAGCATCGAAGGCTGTTGGACATTAGCCACTGCTAATCTCTGCCTTTATAGAGAGACAATAAGTCCTCAATCCACTTTCTCTCCATTGAGTTGTTTTTGGTACTCCTTAATTTTTGTTTATGCACTGATCCTTTTGCCATGAAGTCCCAAAATTATTTAGGGTTGCTGTTAGTAGATGCCACAAACAACTCTTCCAATGCTACTTGGTCCAATTCAATCTCGCATTTTTCAAGGGCATTTTTATGTATTGATCTTGCCTTAATTATCTCTATTCTGATGGGGCTGTATTTTTTGCTGTTCTTCACTCATCATTAAAACCATCATTAAAACCATCCTCTTGGCTGTTGATTTTTGCATAGCACATTTTCTTTTTGGAAATATTTCCATAATCTTTGTCAAAATGTAATTAACTGAGTCTAATATGGCTTGTGGATCTGACTCTTCATTAAATATTGTCATGAAATGGGCGAGGTTTAGGGCCTATGATATCCCAATGAAAAGCTGTTTTATTGACGTTTCCCCAGTTAATTCCATTTTTGCTACTAATATCAGTTCCTGCACACTCTAGGTGTCTTATCTCGTTTGGGGTTGGCAAGCCAGGTTGCCACTTGATGCACAAAAAGATGCAGTGGTGATCGCTATAAAATCTTTAACCACCTTAAACCTTTCAATAATATGCCCCTTATTTGTGGAAATGCAAAAATAATCTATAATGGTGGTGCCTTGATAACTTTTATATGTGTTGTTGGAATTGAAATAATATTATGCCTCCTATCGCAGTAATTGAATGTGTATTGGCCTACGCCAAGTTGTCTAAAATATCATGTAAATAGACTCCGCGGCAAGGTCTTGACCTTAACGAAAAGTAATGTAGGTCGCCATCTTGGATTCAGCCGCCATTTTAGGTTCTCTTGTAATATGGAAGTCATCCTGAACATCAAAATGGAGGCTGAATGACATTCTGAGTGAGATTCTGGCCGTTGTGACCTCCGCACACACGAATAATTAATATGCCTGCAGGCCACTTGTCGGGGTCGTGAACTGAGACCTTGTCCTATTACTGACCTATGTGTAAATGGACAACTGTATCAGCGGAACTGATCAAAATGCATACATTATAGGATTGACCTGGCAAGGAACCCTAGGCCTGATCCCAAGAATGGTTAACCCGCGAGGGGGTTGGCCAAGGGCTTGATAAAGGATATAAAAGCCCAGGTATTCCAAATGTAGGGTCTCTCTACTAATGCATGGAACCCTCGTTGAAGTTCGTTACGTTACTCTGAGAGCCGAATAGCTATCCGTTTGTCAATTGACTTTGGTAACTGTTGTAGCTTTTTAATAAAGCACTTGTATGTCCTTTGTAACCTGTGTTGGTGTGTTTCTTTTGGGCTTCCCAGCCTCATATCAATTTTTATGTTTTCACAGTGTGCTGTCTCGAATTATCAGAAGCTACACAACCTTTTATGGAGCAAATTCCCCACTCTATTAACAATGAGTGCAAAAGTAAAACATTGGCACAAGATTGAGGGTTTAGCATTAATGGTTCAGATATCACCAGTGTTTAGGTCTTTATTTTCGAAAAATATATCTGTAGGAGATCAATTCCTGATGTTAACATGAATTACTATTAGCCTGAAGGTTTAGTATTTTGTTGTCAGTTAAAGGACATCATAAATATATATTGGTTGGTTCCATGGTGTCTAGTTTTGCTGCTTCTAGAGCTCGTTCTGCCACCAATATTCTCTCTACTCTTTTACCAGTCATTACTCTTAATTTAGAGAATTATCTTTCCCTTTAGTGTGCCTTTGTTCTTTGTTAAAGTCCCCATCCTGGCCGTCCTTAGCCTTATGTTTGACCATTGCACACATTCTCTCCCCAACCTAAACAGACATGAATCTCTTATTGGGAAATAAAACATAGCTATACGGTGCTGTGCTACATAGGAAACATATGTTTCCTTAGAGCCTTTGTAAACCCACGTGCCCCATTAAGATGCATTAAAACAAACATTAAACAAACACAATTCCTAAATTTCAATGATAAGACAATATAATCTCCACACATAAATTGAGAGAGATAAAGAGTTAGAAAGAGATAAGGAAATGATGGAGAAAAATAATCAATGTAATCCAGCTAAAAAGCTAAGTCTTATAAATAGAAATATCTTTGCAAAGCAGAGCATGATAATTAAAAACAGAAAAGCCAGAACAGTCTAGCTGCCAAGCCCCTTCGGGTTTTGTTTTATGTGCTGCGTCCTTAGGTCCCAGGGCTCTTGGAAAACACCTCTGGAGTCCAGCGTTTCAGGGAGACAAAACCACACCCAGTGAGAAGAATACCTGAATGGCTCAAGGAGCACCCAAAGTCCATCCATCCGCCTCTACAAAATGTTGCCCTTTCTCTGTTTCTGGACAACCTACAGCCCTCTCCTCAGGGTATGAACAATAAGACAACCTTGAAAGGAATCCCTAAATTTGAGTTGCCACACCCTTTTAGGACAGAAACAAAGGTATGAGGCCTCAACCACTGAGAGGACTGCCTGACTGGCTCAAGGAGCAACCAGAGTCTGTCTCTCCTCCCTCTCCAAGTGGAATTTCTGGGTGGTTAAATAAATAAATTACCTTCCTCAAATTTCCAATGCCAAAACGTTGCAGAGATTGAGAATTTTACAGACTGAAATTTGACAGGCTACAAAACAATCTACGTAGCAAGAAAATAAATGCTTATGATAAAGTCACTTGTCCAGAAGAATCATCATTACTTTTTCAAATGCCTAAGAGGTCCAGGCATTCTAATTAGAGAAGGCATCCTTACAATTATGCAAAAGGGCAGAATATCCACAGTGTCCAGTAAAGGATTTGTCATTAAGAATTATGTAAGATGTATACAAGTTGGACTGGCTATCATTACAAAAAGTGTGCCTATCTCAGAAATACTGCTTTTTGAAAAATTAACAAACAAAAGAAGAGAATACCATGTTTGAGAACAAAGTTTAAAAATTCATCCTGAGAATCACTATGCTCAAGTTTGAGTTTGTCAAAAGTCAGAAAAGCAATGTGATGGGAAATATCACCCAAAGTGAATATAGTGGGCCTCATTATCTTTTTGGAGGTAGCCATGCCGTTTTTACCAGCATGGCTACCCCCAAACTTGGGTCAAGGTCCGGGTCCCGAAAAATGGGAATTACCGGGCCATTCTGACCTTTGCAGTCCCAGTAATTCCCATTTGCGGGAGCCGGACCCGGTAAGTCCCCATTCCTATTTGAGCCCCCATAGAGCTGAATGTCAGATCAGAAGAGAGATTCATTCCTTTCATTCCTTCTATCTTTCCTCTAAATGTTGTCCCCTGAGGTGGTCAGGTAGAGCCTCACTCTCCTCCTCCTCCCCCTGATCAGAGGCTAGAAGCAAATCTCCCAGGTCTGGACTAGAGACATAGGCCTTTAGTCGGTTGGTATGAAAGACCCTGGGGGCCTCCTTAGGATTGCTTAAGTCCACCAAATAATTAACCTCTCCAAGTTTTCCCACAACCTTGAAGGGTCCAATCCATTTGTCCTGAAAGGCCCTCTGCCTTATAGGCACCATAACTGGAACTAGCTGGTCAATGGTAGGGTCAGCTGTAATATGGCAAGAACATGGCTATTTACCTGTCATTTTCTTTCAGCCAGTTCGTCATATTCTGTCTACATTTAGTGAAGGATTGATATTCTCTAATACCAGGAGGCAGGGACAGTATATGCTGTGGATCCAGGTGTATTTTGCTCACAGTGCGGCTTTTGAATCCAGGTGTATCTGGCTGACAGTACACGCTTTGCATCTAGGTTTAGTTTGCCCAGAGTATATTCTGAATCTAGCAGCATTATAAGCACTGTCCTCACACTCTAATTCTGACCACAGTGAAGGTTCTACACTTTTAACATCGAGCTGCATTTGAGATACTGGGCCTCATTACCAGAGCCTGACCTGCTTTCAAGTTTTCTGAAGCTTCTGCCATCATTTGTGTTATTCTCCTTTGGAGACCTAACACATAGTCATTGACTCTCACTGGCTTATAGGAAGGAGCACTCTCCAACCCTTCTTTGATTAGGGCCAATGGACCTCTAACCGGATGACCATAGAGAAGCTCAAAGGGACTGAATCCAACCCCTTCTTGAGGGGCTTCTCTATAAGCAAAGAGAAGGCATGGCAGTAGAAGGTCCCACTTTCTTCTAAGGGGCTCTTCTAAAGCACTTATCAGGCTCTTCATAGTTCTATTAAACCTTTCCACCAAGCCATTTGTCTGGAGATGGTAGGCAGTTGAGAACTTGTAGGTCACTCCACAGTTTTTCCACATGGCCTGCATGTAGTGGGACATAGAATTATGCGTGGTGTGTGAAGCAGGGTGTGTCTGGTACTGGTGGCACAGGATGCTGCTCAATTCTTCTGGACTTTGGAACATTTTCGCCGAGGCACTCACAAGGATTTTGTCCTTCTTCCATCTTTACAGCTTCCAACTATATACACACCGCGCAGGCTCAGAGCGCGGTGTGGTGTGTGAAGCAGTGTGTGTTTGGTGCTGGTGACACAGGACGCTGCTCAATTCTTCCAGACTTTGGAACATTTTCGCAGAGGCACTCACAAGGATTTTGTCCTTCTTCCATCTTTACAGCTTCCAACTATATACACACTGCGCAGGCGCAGAGCGCGGCGCGGTGTGTGAAGCAGTGTGTGTCTGGTGTCCAGTGTCTCAGGGTGAGAGCTGAGAGGAGGCTGTGGCTCTCCATTCTACCAAAGAGCTCCCCACTCTGAAACCTACCAACAAAGGTGAGGGCCGCTTTGGCTACAAAGATTAAAGTTTGCATCTTGTGAGACACCATCACTGCCTTTTGTTCATCGCGCTGCACTGTACATCACTGCAACTGTGGAGTAATAATTGTGAAACCCCAATCTATTTACTTTGTGAACTTTGAGTACTGCTCGACTGCGACTGTGGGGCAAGACCCTTTGAGTAGTCGAGAGAATCCTCATACCATAGTAATTCAACCAGCTGCGCATGCGAGGGAGCAATTGTAGAACTCCTGCTAAATTACTCACTCAACTGCCTGACTGTGACTGCGGGGCAAGACCCTTTGAGCAGTCGGGTAAATACACTCATTCTAGTAAAACAAACGGTTACGCATATAGGGGATCAATTGTGGAATTCCTGCTTGACTGTTCTGTGTTCTATTCGGCTGTGTCTGCGGGGAAAAACCCTTTGAGCAGTCGAGTATAACCTCACCTCATGGACAAGTACAATCAATTTCCCATCTGGGCTAACTTTCATTGTAACTCGCTCTCTGTGTCAAGGGGACATTCGAACAATTAATGGTGTTTAAGACCTATACATTAAAAACAAACATGCCCCCGACTTTGAGAACATCCAGTACGTCTCTCACTCTAAAGTCCACACCACTATGTCGCCTGTCGACGAGTGCCCCGAAACGCAAGATGGTGGACTCTGTGTCTGTTGGTGGTAAAAAAAACTTTGTGCTGGGGACATAAGAGACTTTTGCAAACCTATGTGTCTGGCCTCTTTTGGCCCAAAAGTTTCTGCCGTGTTGTGTACGATTCCCCTGCAACAGTGTCTAAATGCATCTCAATTACTGACACACAATTATTGGAAATCGAAGCATTGCCAGGACTGCCAAGACAAAGGGCCTCATTACGAGTCGGGCGATAGGGGATACCGGGCACCGGTAAGGAGACCTGTGCTGGTAATCCCCTACCGCCCGATTCCGAGATCCCCTAACGGGAACCGCTAAGGACATGTGGTCGGACCACACGTCCCTTATAGGTCCCGTTAGGGGACCAGGCCGCTAATTACGGGCCTCCCATTAGCAGTCCCGTAAATAGCACCTTCCCCATTCCCATTGAGCCCTATGGGGGCTCAAATGGAAATGGAGAATGGTTGGTGCAATGGGGACTTACCGGTCCCGCCAGGGTCGGACTAGACCAGTAAGTCCCCATTGCACCACACCGGACTTGGTCCCATTATTGGTGGCAGTCATGGCGCAAATGGCACCATGACTACCACCAATCTCGGAATGAGGCCCAAAGTCACTTAGAAGTGGTGCCCCTGGAGGAACTGTGTGTTAGCAATGAGGCAGCTGATAACAGCCTCCCCACCGTCACTCCAGTGCCTAATCTTGGTGGTGGCCCTGAAGAGTCAGAGCCCAACTGTGATGTCAATGTTTCAACTAATTCACCTGCTGCTATTCCTGCTTTATGTCCTGATCACTGTAGTGTATGCATTGGTCACATCTCCCTAATTGCTTCTTCTTCTTCTATAAGTGGTCCTGACAACAGCTTATATCAATCCCCAAAACAGACCATCTACCATTCGTGCCACCCTCTATGGTGGGTCAGATATCAAGGGGCCCAATCAACCCAATTACTCCGAGTCAATTCTCTATGAGGACCCCATCCTCAAACGTGTATGAAATAACCACACAGGCTCTGAATATGACAATTAACACCATGGTGAAACTGTTTGAAACACTAGACCATAAGATATCAGCTCAAGCAAAACAGATTGATTTAATTGTGAGCTGGATGAATGATAATGCCATACGAGACGTGAACCACTTTAGTAAAAACACATCAATGACATGTAATAAAGGTCATGCAAAAGCTTACAGTGATCTTGCACAAATGTCTATTGGAGTTGGGTCTGGAAATGAGGTAGACAACTCCAGGGTGCTAAATCGAGGGATGCTAGCTGTAACACCAACATGGCTGTCTCCGTTGATATTATGAATATGAATGTAAATAAGTCTTTCATTAACCTTGTAACACAACCTGCAATTAGTCCTTGCTCCCAAATTGTGCCTGCTGACAATTCTGTGATCTGTCACGAATCTGACGGCTCAACTATGCATCAAACTCAGAAGCTACAGGTTGTCACAGAACGGCATATAGACAATAGCAAAAAGATACCTTATAGGCTTTTCCAAACCAAAACAGGTACGATTCGCAGAAGTGGCAATCTAGACCTAACAAAGAAAACGAAGAATCAGATCTTTCCCCCTTCGCGTTTGAGAGCCAATCTCAAACAACTGCTGAAACGCCTAGTACCACAAGTGAACACTGGCCCGATATTAAAAACAAATGCTCGTCTCAAAGTGCCCAGTCCGTCTGCTAATGAAACACAGTCTGTTTCCAATGCTGTTGCAATTGAGGGTTATAAACCGCTGAATTAACTTATTTTGTCAATCTCTGATCTGAAATCCACTGCCATTAACACTCCGGTATCCACCAAAGCTAGCATTGTTGAGACGCCAGACGCTACAAAAATAAACACTGTTGAGACACCGACTGCTGTGTTGGTTAGCACTGTCGAAGTGGCTAAGGTTGTGGAAGTAGGTACCTTGGGGTTTCAAACTGGCTGCACAACATCTAATTCAATCCAGAAGTGTGTGCCTTTGCCAAGTCAGGAAGGTAGCAACAGCTTTGTGGTGACAGTTATTCGGCAACAAATCGATGTTCTATTCAGAAATACATTGAATTCCAACGCACACATCTGAACACAAAAAGTAAACAGTCTTCCATGCCTGTGATAATTCAGGATCTCTATTCACTGACTAAAACCAAACCAACAACAAATGGTGGGACTTTAGGTGTTCCAGCTAACTTAATATCTGCGATAAGTCAGGCTCCTTGCCCCCTGGCATAAAGCAATCCCACAATGAATGTTGATTCTTTAAGCGCTGCAGCCATTGCAGTCACCACAAATGAGGTGTTTCACTCTTCTGCGGTGCAATACAATCAGGAAGTTGATACTCATACCCAATGTATGCTGTGTCCCACGAACAGGTGGCAAGAGCAGCACACAGACCTATGGCTGACCTGCGCTTGTCACAAGCTGAGCACTATCAGGCAAACATGCCTACAGTAAGCAGAAGGGAGAGCATTCAAAACTTTGAAGCCCCCTCCTCACAAAGTCACTCCTTCATGCATGCAAATAGGGCCCCAAAGTCCACAGTTCATGACAGCTTCATGTGGGCCTCCACATTGAAAATCAAATTGCTAAAGCGGTCCGAAATTATTTTAACCTCAATCAACCTCGATTGAATCCTATGACTCAGGTCCCTCCATTGGAAAAAAAACAACTGTCCAAACTGACCTTCATCTCCAACTCTGCCTCCCAAAACGCTAGCTCTGCTCAAAGAGTCTCTCAGACGCCGAGAACGAGCACAAAACAAGCTAAAAGCAATACTGCCAACAAGAAATGTGCCAATTTTTATCGCCTAATTAGTAAGTGCCGCCCAGCACCTTTCTTTGCCTACACAATGAACAAAATGAGCATCCTAGCCATCTTTGATGAGATCAGCACGCTGAAAAGCATAACATCGGCAAACATTGACTTTGTTCAGAGTAATGACAATTCGATTGCAAGAATATGGTTGTAATCCCATTACATAAGAAATGTTTTATGGCAGGCAAGGATGGAGATTTGTGCCCTCGGGTTTGTGTTAGCAATCAATCCCTTTACATTGGACACTGAGGGTAACTTAATCTTTCCAAGCCATGCCATAAACTCTGACAGAGTCACATCAGATAATAACATCTATAGAGTGAGCCATCCAAATAATGAAAAATCACTTCAGCACTTCCTCTCTGACAGGGCAAATCACAATCGAAAATCATAACCAAGAATTGTAGTAAACAAACATGAAATTCTAACAATTAGTTGGAATACATGTGGCAATTCACATCTCTTTGGGGAAAGTCTAGCCTTTTTACCCAAGTATGTTATAATCCTACTACAAGAGACTTGGTTAAAAGAAAAACCAGTTTGGGACGATCACTCAATTGTGTTTCCTCCCGCTAAAGCCTTGGCCCAGGGGCGCCCTTCATCTGGCATGCTAGTTGCAATTAACAACCATAGGAACTGGCAACTTGATTGATGGGCTGCTCCAAATCCTTATTTACTACTCACTAAGCTCACCCTTCCGGGAGGGACAGTGGCAATCTTGAATATTTATTGTAATCCATTGGGATTATCGGATGATGATTTCTTTTGTGATTTGGAATCCCTATTAAATGAAGTCGCTGAATCCCCCGATATTACCAACATCACTGTCATGGGTCACTTAAATTTTTGCTTAAAATCATTGGTGCATTACCTGGAGATATAATTCCACAAATCACATGGCAGAGAGGAGGATGTACATTGATTTTTGACTATGCCTTTGATGAAACAAGTACGTTTGAGGTGGCTACGAGTTTTAGAGTTATATCTCAAGCTTTCAGCCACCACAACATGTTAGTACTTGCATGGTCGGTTAACCTGGGCTCCTCTGGTACTGATAAATTTAGCTTTCCTCAGAAAATGATCGTCAACAATACTCGAACGCGTCTAGGTTGGAACCCCCAATCTTTGTTGGCTTTTCATAACCAGGTGGCTAATTGCAATCATGATACCACAGAGACAAATATTGATTATACCACCTATTTACATTGCTTTCGCGAGAGGGTAATCTCACGCTCACAAGTGCAGTTTCAACTGCGGTACAAATTCGATCCCATGGTTCAATTCAAGAAAGCGCTATTACGCAAAAACAAAAAGCTTGTAGCCTCCTCCAACTATGAAAATAAACAGTAGTGGCTTTGCGCTCTACTTCATGCTCTACAATGTCAGTATAGCAATGGGATGCGTAGTCATCAAATACAGTTGTTACAAACCAATGACGAAAACATGCTGAGAAGTGTTCTAGGCAAAAACCCTGCTCAAACCTCAAGGCAGCGAACAACCTAACACAAAAATCAGTGCAGATCAACGGCGTTAGTGAGTCAGATTGGATAGCACACTTCTCTACCCTCTATCAAAAGCCAACAGGGTGGGAATCTGGTGTTCCCGTGGAGATTTCCAGCTATGATGGCCTCATTATTAATGAGGAGGATATTCTCACAGAGATTAAAAAACTTAATAACTCGCATGCCCCTGGCCGCGACGGGCTAAGCAACTATGTTTTCAAACAAAATGATGAACTGTGGACAAAAATTCTTTAAAAAATCTTTAATCAGATTCTGGCTGTTAACAAGATCCCTTCCTCCTGGCTGTCTGCCATAATTGTGCCAATTTTTAAAAAGGGGGATTGGTCTGTAGCTAGCAACTACAGGCAGATCTCTCTCCTAGACGCTCCAAAGGCAAGTTGTTTGCTAAATTTATCCTAAGAGACTTCAACAACTGGACCTATGCTGAAGGTATTAGATTAGAGACCCCTTCCAAACAGGTTTCATTTCTGGGATGGCCACGTCTGTCAATCTTCTAACTTTGGCATCTATCATTCATAGTCACCATATCAGAAAACAAGCACTCTACATGGCTTTTATAGATTTAAAAGCGGCTTTCGTCTCAATTTCCAGAGAACTGCTTATACACAAACTAATACAACGAGGGTGTCCACAGTATATAATCTCCCTTATCAAACATCTGCATGATAACAACAAGATGCAGGTTAGATTATCCACTGATGGAAAACTCTCAGCGCCAATCAACGTCCATCGTGGAGTAAGACAGGGCTGTACCCTTGCATCCGCCATCTTTAATTTTTTCATTTCTGACATATCCAAGGCGTTTCTTAACATTCTAATTGACTCTCCGAAAATGGCTCAGAAAAGAATCTATTCTTAATGTATGCGGATGACATGGTCATAATATAGAAAACACCAAGTGGACTACAAAATGCACTGGATACTCTTGCTCTATACACCCAAGTCAATTATTTATCCATTAACCTTGATAAATCTAAGATCATGATATTTAACGTGTTGGCAAGTACGGATCTAAGGGTAAAACGTGGACAATCAGAGAGCAAAGCTTGCAAGGGGTTCACCACTATACCTATTTGGGTGTGCAAATAGCTAGTCAAGGGACAACCAAAATCTATAAACAACTCTTGATTGATAAGGTTATTACAGCCAAGTATCAAACCAATACTGTTCAAAGAAGATAAGGCAAATTTTCAGCCATGCCGACACTGACGTATTATCAACAGAAAGCCACGCCTATTTTGTTATACGCCACTGAAACTAGACCCATCTTGACCAAGGAGTTCTGGTCCCTGTTAGAAGGGAAATATTGGCGAGGAGTACTTAACTTGCCAAATTGCACACCGCTCCCCTTGTTACGATACGAACTGGGTCTAATCTCTTTGCCCAGCAGATACGCTTGGCATGTAATCGCATTGTTCAGGAAGTGCATCATGGCCATTGAAATTAACTCTGTATTGGGAATCTTAGCTGATTATGTGTTCAGATCATCTGATTCCTTTATAAGCAAATGGAGAGCCCATGTGGTGCAGGCTATGGCTAACATAGACGTATCTCTAATCATATTGCTTCAAAACCCCATGCAAGTCAAAACCAGATTGTATGCAATGGACTGGGTCAACAATTGCGAGATGTGTGTAAAATATCGTGACTGCGACCCAGATGCAGGACTTTCTGCGATTAAGACTTAATCTATGGCCGACCAGACAAGTCTTAATGTGCAGGAAGGCCATCAATGAAGCAGAGAACCTATGTCATTTTTGCCTAGATAACATTGAAAGAGGAGACCTACAGCATTTACTGACTGAGTGTAAATCACTCCTTCCGCAGCGCCAACATCACTTTAAAGCAATTGTTGATCAATATGAAGTTAAAACCCCCACCACTCTGTGGCAGATGATCCATTGTGGTTATTCTGTCAAAGTGAGAATATGTGCTATAGCACTTTTGCATGAGCTTAAGCTGCGAGAGAACACAGGGGTCTCAGGCGCCGAGTCTTAAACTTGGCAACAAAGATTGTGTGTTCTGTACAAAATGAATGTATCTTTTTTCTATCTATTTACAGGTTCATGATTAGTTCCACAATATTTTCATATCCACAGGTATGCAATCTTATGTTGTGTTCTCTTTTTGTGATCTTTTGTGATCTTTTTATATTTTTAATTTTTTTAACATGTTTTATGTTTTAAATGATGTAAAGTTGATATTTTTTCAGCTATAACAATACAAAAATAAAATATGTTATCCCCTGTCAGAGATAACCTACTCAGGAAAGCCTAGGAAATACCAAGTAGGGCCTTAGCAACTGACTGAGCAGTAACAGTCCTCATAGATATGGCTTTAGGATACCTGGTAGCATTGTCTACCACAACCAATATAAATCGGTTGCCTGAAGATGTGGGAGGGACCAACAATGTTGATTCCTACCCTCTCAAAAGGAACTCCCTCTACTGGTAGGGGCACCAAAGGTGCCACATTCTTGGCTCCACTCTTGCCAGATGTCTGACAAGTGTGACAGCTCCTACAGAATGTATCTACATCGGACCCCAACTTAAACCAGTAGAAATATAGAGAAATCCTTTCCTTGGTCTTCTTATAACTTAAGTGACCAGCTAAAGGAATCTCATGGGCTAACTGTAGGAACTGAGGTCTCACCTTCTGAGGCACTTCAAGTCTCCTGTAGTCTTGCATTGATCCATGCCCCTGACCACCTCGGGTATAACAGCCCCTGGCAGCAGTGGGGCTAAAGCCCTTCACACTGGCCCCAAGGGCCTTAAAACTCCATCAGAAACATACATGGAGTCAGTCCTGGCGCCTTTGACACCAGGCTTATTATCAGGAATAAAGCAATACCAGTTTTGGACCTTAATCCAACATGGAGGCCTATTACACAGCTCAGTTCTTTAGAACCAAGCCATGCGGTCGAGTGTTTTGGGTGTGGCTGGTCCTGGAACTACTTAGCCTGGAACTACTTTACCTGGGCTATTTAAACCACACCCAAACAGCAGACCACGCTCCTGCAGCGTAAATCTCACCATGCCCAACTCCTGCTCATCTGCTTCTCCGGCGGCCCGATCCTGAAGCCCTAGATCTGGATTCCATTAATAACCTGGAAGAACAAGAACAGCATTAGTGAGCAAGAACACTTACCTGTGAAGTAACCAGTCTTGAATCCATCCTGCGCTTCGCTTACCTCGCCCATCACCGGAGTTTGCCGCAACCTGCAAGGGAGAAGGAATAAGGTCAGCATTAACAAAGCACTTACCTGGGCACGCAGTGCTTCGATCGCTGATCACTCCGGAACATCACCGCAACCTGTACAAAGAAGGGAAGACAACACAGGTTAGCAATTAACACCAATAAACAGCGCAGCACTCTGCGCATCAATAACTCACCGTGGTCTTCGCCATCGGCGCGGCAAGTCTGAGATCACAACCATCCCTGTGAAAACAAAAAGAGACATTGGCCCTCATTCCGAGTTTGGAGGTAAGTAACGTCCCTTACCGGCATGGCGCAAATAGCATGTCCATGCTGGCACCAGTCCGCTAATAGAGGACTATTACAACTTTGTGGGCATGAGCTTTGCGCCATGCAGGTAAGGGACCTACCGCCATGCTGCAAAAGGCTCCCAAAAAGCCCTTACCGGCATCAAGCTAAGCGCAGATAACACTACCGACATAGTTCAATGTGTCTTTAGCAGTGACGGTAAATAGCAGTGACTGTAATTAGCGGACACTGCTATTTATGGTCACCGCTAATAAGCGGAACTGGAAATAGCGTCATCACACAGGAACGGGAAGGAGCACGGTGGCCATCTTTAAAAACACAATCCGTTGCCATCGTCAGCACACAGGACCCCTGGGACACTGCCCCCTCCTACAAGACAGCAATGCTGAAGGCCCTGAAGAAGGGATCTGCCCACCTCAGAAAGGAAAGATTTAATCAGGACGAGCTCCAGATGCTTGTGGACACTTTGCACGAGCATGCAGGCACAGTCTTCTCCAGCAACATGAGGAGAGAGGCAGTGCTACATAAAAAAGAGATCTGGGCACTTATTGCCCAGAAGGTTAGTGCAGTGGGCAACACACTCCACACAGTGAAAGACTGCCGTAAGCGATGGGACGACATGCGCCTTATGGTGTGCAACATATTATCCGTCAATCGCAGCCAGGCCATGGAAACTGGAAGGGGACCTAGTTCACCCATAAAGCTCACCCTCTGGGAGGACACATGCGCAAGCATGATTGGGACGGAATCCATCGAAGGCATAGGCGAGATGGAGTGTGGCACCACTACATCTGGCGATGGAGGTGAGTGTTCAAAGTAAACACTGCTATGCCAAATATGATGAAAGTCAAAGCCAATGTCAGTACAAAGAGTCACGCCATGGTCGACCACACACACACACACACTCCCTGTAAAGTAGGCTGAAGCATCAGAGACACATGCTGATGCCTGCTGCAAGGCAATATCGTACATGACACATAGCACACAAAGTAGGAAATTCCACGAGGCACACAGCGTGCATGACCAAATTACTATGCATGTCAGACTGCACTGTTCCTGGCCAACATGAGTGACGCCGACATATGCCTGCATTAACCACCCATGTATGAAATGACGTGCCCTTCCCAACACAAATGCCTATTACCCACAATTGTATGGATGAGCAATTGTCCCAATGTATGCATGATGCCTATTAAAACATCACAGCACAACCACCACCCCCATCCACTGTCCTGACTGGAGACACCTGTGAGATACCCCATTTGGAGGAGTTTAGTGTGGCTGGGGAGGTGGCAGCCACGGCACCTCTGACAGTGGATGACAGCCAGGAGGTCATCTGGGGCACCATGGAGGACGATATTATGGATGTGGTCCATACCCCAACCCAAATTGCATCCCCCCAAGTATCATCGATCTCGATCGATACCGGGAATGCCACCACCCCAGAGCAGTCCGGTCATGACCACACCCAGGGACATCTCAGTCCAGTTTTCAGTGTTGGGGAGGATGAGCAGCTGGGCATGACAGCCAGTTTCCCAGCACATCCACAGGTGCACCCGCAGGGCCTCAGCTGACTGACCTGCACACTGCACTCGTTCGTGAGTTTGTACAGGACAACCGTCAGGCCAGAGAGGAGTGGCGTACAGAGTTAGCTGCACTGGGCCGGTCCATTGAGGACAACAACAGCTGCATCTGCAAGGAGGTCTCGGCCCTCAGGCAGGTGCTAGGGCGCATCGCGGATGCCTTGGAGGCAGGTCATCCCGCCCCACAACCTCAGCAGGAGGCCACACCGTCGTCCTGCAGTTCCACCCAAACGAGCCCGCTCCACAGGTCGGTCTGTGCACAGCACCGACGGGACATACCACCCCCTGGCTCGGGGAGTGCCGAGTGAATGTTATGGCAGCCTCATGTAGGCTTTGGGAACTCAATGGGACTTGTGTGAGGGAGTTGTAGGGGGAGGGGGTAGGGAGTGAGGGTGTGTGGGGGAGTTGTGGGGTGAGGGTGGTGGAGGGTTTTATCACTTACGTTTATATTGTTACATTCAATACACCGGTTGTTTGAAAAAGAAGACCTGAGTGGACATTCATCAATGCGCATGTGTCATTTAATCATTTACAGTGCATAGTGTACATGTACCCACACACTCAGTGCCCTCTGTCCAACCATCATGTCACCCTCTGCTGACATGTGTGTCAGAAATATTGTGCAATCACGGACTGGCGCACAGCACGTCCCTCCTGTGCATCGGCACTGTGATGATGTCCTGCCACATCTTCATCTTCCGCTTCATCTTCATCAGCTGGTAGCAGTTCAATGTCAGGGGGCAGGGGCACGTTCCGGCAGATGCATATATTGTGCAGCATTACACATGCCATGATATCTTGGCCACCTTCTCATGCCTGTAGAGGAGTGCCCCACCCGACCGGCTGAGGCAGCGAAATCGTGCCTTCAACAGGCCAAATGTCTGCTTGATGACCACACGGGTACGGGTATGGGAACTATTGTAGTCCTCCTTGTACCTGTTCTGTGGGTTTTGGACAGGGGTGAGGAGCCACGGCTTCAAGGGATAGCCACTATCACCTATAGGAGAGGAGAATTAAGGTAAATATCAGGGGAATCATGAGGGACAGCTGTACTAGTCACACATGCCAGCAGGTTTTCGTTGCCCACAGGCACATGTCCTTGGATGCATTAATGCCATTCTCTGTCCCTCCATGTGTCCTGTGCCATGGTCTAATGGTGTGGATTGCATCTTCAAGATGATACATGGTGTGCACTGCCGTCTTGTTGCACATGCATCGTGTATGCATAGAGCTGTGTTAGTGTCAAATTAGTGTTGTGTCCTGTGAGATTTACTTAGGGGGAGCGTTGGCAGTAGTCTGTGCAATATTGGGCAATCAGCATTGATCATCCCCATGGTGACATGCAGCACTCCTGTGAGTGTGCCGGCCCTGTGCCGGACAGCGGATTCCCTAGTAGGTTCAGTTTGATGCACTCCCAGGGATGATTGTCCTGTGTGGTGATATGCTGGAGACAGCAACATGGTGCATATGCACTGCATGGTGCAGGATGGCGTTACGGAGGGTGAAGTTCGCTGATGGGTGGTGCACGTGTTGTAGGGATGTGGGGTGGTTTCCAGTTAGTCATGTCATGATAGGTGTCGACCTTACTTCATTCGTATGGGATTTGTGTGTCTTGTACGGTTTGTGATGGTTTCGGGCACAATGTTTGGTGATGTGCACATCGTGCATTTACATCAACATTGGCAGCATGGTGGTGTGTGCATCTCTCCCCCCTTTTCAATGCCATGTGCCAGTCCTGCTACTTACCAAGCAGCCAGGCACGTCGTCCGGCATGTCACTCCATGAAGCGTGGTAGCGTGGAGTTCCGTAGGACCAAAGAGGCATGAGTCGATCCTGGATATCGGGCACAACAATGTGTGATGATCTTGCTGGCGTTGCATACCATCTGCACATTGATGGAGTGGTATTGCTTGCAGTTGTGGTACACCACTTCCATGGCATGCGGGACCACCAACTCCACGTGGGTGCAGTCGAGAGCACCTACACAATTTGGCAAGCCTACCAGTGCATGGAAGGCAACTTTAGTATCAAATATCTCCTGGGGAGTGCATGGTAGGGGTATCTAGTCCCTTGTGTGCTTGAGGAGGGCATCCAGCACTTGGTTCAGTATCCAGGGAAAAAATTGGTTGAGATATGCCATGCATGTGCCCCACTGTGTGCTGGTAGGTGCCTGTTGCAAGGAAGTGGAGCACAGATACTACCTTCAGTAGAGGGGGGATGGCGGTGCGTATTTCAATGAGGCTCACTATGTCATTGTGTATCAGGTCCACTATGGTGGTGATGATGTCCCAGTGCAGACGGTACAGGGTGTGGATCTGCTCTGGGGTTAGGTTGAAAGGACTGGCTCTGATGCAAGGGATTGGGGCTGCCGGCGTGATAACGGTGGCTGCACTGGTGGAGCATGCTGGGCCTGTCTCACCCTCCTTCTCCTCCTGCGTCTCCTCTGTGGTGGTGGCTGTTGTTGTTGTTATTGACATTGTGGCAATGCAAGCAAATCCTCCAGCTCCAGTAATGCCACTACTATTGGAATCATCTTGGTGTGGGAGGGGGTGTGGTGTGTGGGTGTGCTCCTTTTGTACTGGGCCAGACTCCATTGCCTCCACCTGTGCTGATTGTGTGCACCTGTGGCAGTTGGGACCACTGCTCAGAGCATTTAACGGTAGGTCGGCGATGCCGGTATTTACAGCATGCCGGTAAGCACATTTTCCGACTTCATGAGGCCGTTATTTGCATTTCCGCCTCACTTGGGATCTACTCTAGTTTACGGCATGCTGCTAATGCCGGTATGGTGGGTCGCGTTCGCGCTCCCAGACCATTATTAACGGCTCCGTACTTTACGATGCCGTTTATAGCGGTCTGGTAGGTCAGAATATCCTGTAGTGGTAATCAATGGTATTCCTTTACCGGCATCGTTTTTCCCTTAGCGCCAACCTCGGAATGACACCCATTGTTACTGAACAGCATAGTGGAGCAAAACGCTGAGAAGACAGAGAAAACGGAGTGAAAGAAAGAGACAGAATAAAGACGGGAAAGACATTATTACTCACCTGGAAGACAGCAAGCAGAGTCGGAGTCACAGCCTGTCTGGACCCGACATAAGGGTACCCAGACCAGTGAAGCAACTAGGTCCAGGGAATGCCCACACCAACCCTGCACCCCTGCACAGAGTCGCAGGACAGAGAGTTCAACACACAAAAACCTAAGGTGAGCAATAACCCCAAGGGAGGGAATTTGGACCAGAGGGAGGTGGGAGTCCACCCATCACAGAACCAGTATCTTAACCCTCCATTCTCCTGTTATAGGTGCTACCCAATGTCTGGCTCATAACCAAGCAGAGAGGGGTCCGGGATAGCGCTTAGACCTCCATCCAGTATCGTGTGGCGCCCCTGTGGATACCAGGTGAGTGTAACAGTCTCCTGGGGTGGACTCAGCAGGTTCACTGTAGAGAAGGCCATCCTCCCAGTATAACCTGTGCTTCCCTGGCTCTTGCCTTTGCAGCTGGGAAGCTGCCTGTTTGTGAAGTCCTTGAAGAGTAGGACACTCTCTTTGACCTCTGCTGAAGTCTGCCCTACAGGGGCCACCTTGTGCCAGTAAAGACTGCAGCTCAGGATGGTCTTTAGGATCCAGATCTCCAACAGGGTGAAGGCCTTCTTCCAGCTTTTAATCTTCCTCAGCTGATTCAACCTCTCCTGGTTGGTTCTCACACTCAGCCTCAGCTGGTGGAGTAGTCACAGGTGTGACTTGGGACTGTCCTCTCAGGGATGTCCTTGTTATATGCACAGGAGTGCTATCTTTCTTGTTTCCTGAGACCTTGGGTTTCCCCTTTGTCTCTTTTTCTTGGAAATAGACGTTGGCTTCTCCTGTGGACTGGGTGTTATTGGTTCTTCTAAAACAACCCACTGAGAGTCATTTAAAGGGAGCTCTCTGGCCTTCCTTGTCTGCTCCTTCTTTCTTTTACTAGGTGCTTGATACAACTCCAAGAGTTTTTAAGTCATTCCCCAACAGGACTCTCCCAAGCACCTCACTTTGTACACTAACAGGTATTCTTACAGTCATGTTTTTGCAGGGACACTAAAGAAACACTGGCAGAGACTCCAATGGGGTCTTCAGCCAATAGTTGAACGTTTCCACTTGCCATATGTACTTCTCCCTCAGGGATGAAGGCTAAGGAGGAAGTGTGGACTCCTGAAGGTTTACTCTTGCATCTGGGATCCCCTTTCACATAGTCAGTAGACCCACAAGCATAACATTTTCCAAACGTGTGCACAAATGGGGGATTCTGCTGACTTCCCTCTGGTTTGGCACCAGAGGTTTGACTAGACTGACCTGGTTTCCCATGTGGCTTACCCTTTTTCGGTTTGTGGCCCTCTTTTGGACTGGAGGTTTTAGAATTCTCTTTGAAATCTTTCTTTTTCTGCTTCCCCTCATCCTTTTTATGGGTGGCCCCAGAATCCTTGTGAGTAGACCTGTTGCAACCCACAAGTCAGCAGTTTTTCCTAGCTTCTTGGGATCAATCTCTTTAGAGTCAGCCACGTGCTGTCTCAGTTCAGGAGAGCAGGCATCAAAAATAGATTCTAACAAAAACAGATTTCTCATTCCTTCAAAAGTGTTCACTCTGTAACCCTTAACCCAACCATCTAAGTTTTTCAAACAATCACACACTCAGGTATCCCAAGGGGTACCATCAGTATTTTTGGGGGTCCTACACCTCTTAAGGTACTGGGAAGTAGTTTTCCCAAATCTAGCTACCAAAGCTAGCTTCACATTTTCATACTCCAATCTTTCAAGTTCCCCCACCTCCATTACAGCATCAGTTGCAACCCGAAGGAGCATAGAGAAAAGCCAAGGAATCAACTGATTCCCTGTGAAACCCTGAATCTCATAGTAATATTCAAAAACACCCAACCAGTCCAAAATATCAAGTTTCACCTCATATATACTCATAGCTACATTAGGCATTCAAGGTCTCTTAGGACTGAAAGACCTAGAAGACTCTGGGATACAAACATTTTCAAGAGACAATTTCTTCATTTCAAGAGCATGTTGTAATTACATTTCCCTTAGTTTGAGATCATGATGTTTGGCTTCAGCTTGGATTTATAACCTTTTAAACTCTAACTCAAGTCTCTTCTTTTCAAGAGAGACACATTCTGGACTCAGTACTGGACCTGGTAGAGTCACTTCGGCTAAAGGCTGAGGTAAATAGTGATTAGACTCTGAATCATTATCATCCTCATATTTTCTACATTTTCTGGTATAGTAGGTGTGACAGACCTAATACCCAGACTTTGATTATCTAGCAATCTTGCAATTAGTTAATGTTTCTTACCTTTAACAGGGAGAGACCTGACATTACACATTTCTTTCAGTTGCTCTACTGTCAAAATGATCAGGGCTTCCTGTCTGAAGTTATACATATCTGTCCTGTTACAATTGCTTTTCTAGTGGAGCTTAGCCTTGTGAAGGTTATTGCTTGAACAAAGGTAAAGCAAACTCTAAATGTAACAACTCTACAATATATCCTCACTGCCTGCCACCAGTGTTAGGCAAAGTTTGAATACAGTACCCTCTGGGAACACTACAAACAACTATGACTACAGGTATAGGCAACCAAACCTTTGTTATTATAAGTTTGCACTTTTTTATTTTATTTATTTAAAGTGCATATTGGTTAATTAAAACCTTATACACTAAAACCATACTACAGACAAATTCGAATTCATGCAGATAGTGACATTTACATTAGTTTAAAAAGAAAACAGTAATTCATTTAATTTATACACGTATTATATAATTTCTATATCCGCAACTCAATTTTCAATAAAAACAGTTTTCCAAAACATTCACTTTAGCTCCTATCCTGTAGTTGTCATACATATATATGTTCTTCATCATCCTTTATTTGGGTTATATTCCTTATAATGCTTTAGGCAATTCTACCATCACCCTTTTCCAAATATAAAATGCTGCCCCTACATATACCAATGGATCCGTCTTGTATATTAATGACCAAAATTGGTCTGTTACAATCATGTTTATATTACTTGTCAGATCACTATACCCTTTCATGTAATGCTCTTGTAGCTCTTGGCATTCTGTTAGCAGGTGTCTCGAGGTTTCTATTTCATTGCAGCCATATCTACACAGTCTTTCCTCTTTTAATATATCTGACTATGCCCCTATATATTCCTGGCAGGGTAGGATATTAAAGTGCAGCATCATTATAAATCTCACAAACTGCCTGTTTCTGGCCTTTATTAGGTAATTCCGTGGGACAGAGGGCTTTAGCCCTTGTCTTGAGTACATCTTGTACTTCACAGTGTTGGTAGCATGTTGAGCAGCCTGGCTTATCTCAAGAGGGGAAATGTGAGCTGTAGTGAAGTTACACAAAAATTCACAGTTACAGGTATTCAAATAAACTCTTACACTCAAGGTTTCTTGAATAAACAATTAATAATGTATTTATTAGTCAGTTATAAAGCCTTCTTTAGAAGGAAGCAATAGAATAGTAACACACAAATATACTTAAATACTGTACACTTTGAGTTTCTGGATCAGACCAGGCCCTTTTGGGATGGCCCACAGACACAACCTACACCCACAGGTGACTTCAATAACAAGGGTGCTGGGGACATTAATATGTTACTGTTGGCATACAGAATACTCTCAATAGTTTGTAAAAGGCAAAGGTTATTAGAACACAAAAAATTACTAATATTCTTAAGCAGGGCAAATACTTTCAGATAACAAGAGAAGAGTCATTCAATTCAATAGGCTAAGCCAAAGTCAATGGACAAAAGTCTTTGGATAGGATGCAGCACTTCAGGTAAGTAAATGGAAAAGTCTTTGCACAAGTTCTTAGGAGTCTTTGATAAAAAGAAGAATCAAACGTAGGGCCACCAGCTGATAGGACTTGCGAGTTGCTGAACATACAAGCACTTCCACAGTAAGAGGTAAGTTCTCTTAGGCTATTTTTACAGTACTTTAGTAAAGTAGAAAAAGATGCAACTGAAGACTTTTGTTCCTGTACAGCTCTGTAGAACTCTCTGTTCCTGTGCCTCAGTTGTGGGGTGCAAGTGTCCAGGTGGCTTATTTGGGAGTTGATTGGTCCCACCAACTCAAAGTGAGAAGTCGTCCTTGCAGGGCTTCTCTGTCGATGTAAACTTGGCTATTTGGACCTGCAGCAGGGCTTCAATGGGCAAACCAACGGTCCAGGAGTTGCAGCAGCCGTCCTCTTCAAGCTCTTCTTCGGTTCCTTCATCCAGTGGTCTTCCTTCCAAGCCAAGACACTCGCCTTTTATTCAGTTCTCTCCTATTAATTCCAGCCTAGCTGCCACTCACCCAGAAGGGTGGCTATCCTTGCCGGACAGTCAGCCAGCCAATCGTCACAGAGTGCATTTGGGTCTCCTAGGAGACTAAGCACAGGGAGTTTTGGGCACCTCCCTCACTTGCTGCCTACCCGAGACACTCTAGAGCCAGAGGCGGAATTTCACTCCTGAAGCCTGCCAAAGACAAATGAGCAAAGAGACCAAACCTGGTTTTGCGCGCAGAGAAAAACTTGAGAAGGACCATTCCACAAAGAAATGGCAAAAAAAGAAGACATGGGACCATTTTAACAAGGAGGCTCAGTGCCATTTTGAAAAACATGGCTCCCGCGATTTAACGTTACCGGAGCTGCGAACAGTTCACGGTCGGGTTAAATCATGGTAGTTCATTGCAAAACCACTTCCACCAGCCATTCTGAGAGGAAAGGGTAACATGAATGCTACATGAGTAACTAGACACAGGGGATACTAAATAACCCCTCCAGCACTCTATTGTAAGATAGGGTGTGCTGGGTCTAGAATTTTATAGGACTAAATGAAGTCAATTTCACTCCACTGCTCTGGGAACAGTAGTTGATCTCAGAGAAGGTATTTAAACCTTGGGAAATCTAAAAGACTTCCCTGTCGCACTGGCACTGCACTGAAGGTGCTGTGTGACACAATTGCAAAAGATGATGCCTATGGAGTTGGTTAGACTCCATAACCAAAAAGAAACACAGTGTATAAAATCACAGTAAAATAAATGAGAGAGTGGGAAAAGGGTCTCACTATCTCCAGAAAATCCAGCAAAGTTGCTGGGGGTCTCTAAAGTAGAGGGAATTGGCATATTTTTGAGAATTCTCCCTAACACTGCTTTAAGTAAGATCAATGGAATACAATTCATGTCGCTTTGCTATTTGTTTCCGCATTAAGTGCAGAAAGCATCTCTCCCACTAAAAACAGCACAGGCGTATCATTGACAATAGGCAAGTCCTCTAAAGCTACTGGTATGGAGTTATTTGTTGGTTGTGTCTCATACTTAAAATGGTCATACCACACAGAGTCAGGAATGTTCATAATTGGACTAGGATCTATAGTTAGGTTACCATGAGAAACAATCTTCCATAACTTATTTTGATCATGCTCATAGGATGCTTTCTTTAAACTTTACCATCCACTTTACGGTCAATTCTCCTTTGCTTTACCAAAGTTACTTTGTCAGGACTGTCACATTTGATACATTTACATCATCCATAGGACATGTCCCATATGAGTACAGTTAATTCATTGTAATACATACCCATAATCAGTAGGCCACTAGGGCATGTCTCTGTTCTTTTTGGTTACCTGTAATACAATTGTATTATATTTAACTATGGGGCAATCAGCTAACGATATTACCCCTCATCTGTTCTTTCCCCTCCTACCATTTGGCCTACTGATTATGGCTATGTATTATAATGAATGAATTGTACTCATATGGGGCATATCCTATGAACGGTGTAAACGTGTGTATGCACTAATTGTACAATGCACTAATTGTACAATGTAAATTGACATTGTACAGCCTTGAAGAGGACCAGAGGTTGAAACACGTGCCGGCTGTAAATGAGCACAAGAATAAAAGACACTATGAATCTGTACTCATGAAATGTGAATGATAATGTGTAAGCCTTATTTCTAATCCGAGGGTATAGCGCAAGTGACAGCACAAGTAGCAACTATAGAGGCTTTTTGGACAGAGGCCAGGGGATCTTCCTCTGAGTGCTGCCACTGCAGTTTACCGGTTGACATTAGAAGACTTAGCGCACCACCAGACGGTTTAATCCCCCCCCCCCGCACATTCCTTACAGCTGTCACATTTGATGGCTGCTAGGAGGTTACAATCCTCGTCTTTTACATTTCCACCTTGTAGTACCCCTAAACTGAGAAGGTGGTTGAAAAAAAAAGGGTGTATTATATGTACTAATTCTTCATAAAATGTGAGCTCATAAGGCTCGCTTGAGTGTATGTTATTCATAAATATAGATAACATTGGATCCATTGCCCCATGAATCTCACCCCTGAGTTGTTCATTATTTACTGGATCCTATTTTATATTGCGTCCATTATTTTAGTGGTTGATATCTGGGACATATAGTTCATTATTAATATTCTGTAGATCATAGTTCAGGGTGACCACCAGGGCTCTATGGTCACTTTAATGGCGTTCCATCACTTGAAAGGTTTTAAGTAAATGACAGTGAGGGATGCTTATCAAACAATAATCAATTTAACTATCTATGTTCAGTGCCTTGAATGTAGGTTTAGATCGAATATCACCTACTTATCGCCCATTTTGGACTCTGAGACAATGATGCAATGATCGTGGCCAGCTCTTATAGGCGACCACAACATGTTCTTTTAGTGAATACTGAAGACCTTGGAATACCCCAGACCTCATGGTCAACTTCCAATATATCCTCCAGCCATTTCTTTAGTTCTAATTGGGCATTGAAGTCACCAAATACCATAGATATTTCAGCCCTATCTGAGGACATGGTGTCCAACCAGTGCAAAAGTGAAGCAACTGCCATAGCAGCAGAAGTGACACAGAAGCACTGAATATAAACATTAAATAGAAATAGCTGATGGCCGTCTGGAAGGCAAATTTTCAGTATCGGTATATCTGGGCATGTTGGCTCAATTACCACTACTCTGGCATCCATATCAATACTTATCCACATTAGGAGTCTGCCTTTAGGTCTTCCATGCTTCCTCTTAAAGCAGGGATGGCATTTGCAGCAAGTCTGGGTTTCGCAGGAATGCCATCTTCCAAGGTTTCCTGTAGGCTAATGATGTGAAATACAAGAACAAGTGCCAATTAGGATCTTTTAATTTTGATTAACATCAGCTATATTTCAAGAGACATTTGACGGGGAATCATTTCCCTGAAGATCTACAAGTGGAACTAGTGCAGTCCAGGAGACCTGCTCGGGGGAGACATATCATGAATTTCCAGGCGATCTTTCTGATGTAACTCTACTGCTTGCTACATTGTTGCCTTGCTTCTGTCCTAGCAAGGTGTCCTGAGCCAGAGTGTTAATACTTCTGATCTGTATGCCCGACTAGCTTGAAAAGGTGTGTTAGTCCGTCTCCATTCCCCTTTTCCCAAGCTCTATAGCTAATGGTCCATCTAGTCCCTAGGTAACACCAAATGTTGTTCAAGGATTACCCAACTGGCTTACATGGCTACCTTGGTCTGTCTCTCTCCCCATTTACCAGCTCCAAGAGGTTGGATTGGGATTGGCATGTTGTTCTGTAGCCAAAGGTATGAGCAATTTAACCAAAGGCTGGATTGTTCCCCACCAAGTTACAACCCTGGAGGGGCCACGGGGCAACAATGTAAAGTCACAATGAAGTGCATGAATATACAATACCCTTTTTTTAGTGCAACGCCTTGTCATTTTAAATTAACAATGTGATGAAAAGCATTGCACCTGAACCTCCCCCTTCAGCCTTTCAGGCCGAAACAGTCTCAAACAGCAGCACCCTTGGAGCGGCAAGCTTGGAGTCTCCTAACCCAGCTTTCATGTGCATTGTTACAACATGCGACAGGAGGCATGGCTTCACAAAGGCATCCAGCAAGCAACGGCATGCCTCAAACAGCAGTGCTTTTGGAGTAGCGGGTTTAGCCTCATTCCAAGTTCGGTGGTATCTATGTGGTAAATCCACTGATATACTACCAAACGGAATTACTGTTATCACCGCTTGGTCTGGCAGTATTACTACCAATTACAAGTGGTGGTTTGGCAGTGTTAGTCCCCATTGATGGAATCCTTAGGACACCATCGGGATTATGGTGGTATTCCCACCAGCAGTAATACTGCCGAAATGTGTGCATTTTGACAGTAAGGCAGCAAAATTTCCTTCAGCATTTTGCTGGAGGTTTTACCTCCACCTCACTGCCAAACCTGTCATTTGGCGATGTGGTAATGCAGCTGTAATGCAGTGGTAATTGAGTTACCACCAATTTCTCCCTCACCGCAAAACTCATAATCAGGCCCACTAGTGACTGATACTCACCTGGAGAACGCGCCACTCGGACGCCGCAGTTCATCTAACGACCGGCAATCATCTTCTGCATCAAGAGAACCACAGCCATATCCTCCTCGTAATACATGCATCGGGCTCTCTGGGAATCTAAAGCTTCTTCACATCCACATTCCTGGGAGAGCAGGAAAATCAGAGACATTTCAGACATAAGCACAACTTTCTTCTTAGGCTTCTTAGGCACCCTCTATGGACTCAATCAAGATACAGTCAATCAGTAATCATATAGCAAAAGATGCACTCCCAAAATACCTCCTGTTTTCATATTCAAATCAATGGGCTCTCTCAATTAACCTCAAAGAATTACATTGTGGTGTGTTCTACCACAGAAGATCGGATGCAGGACCTTACTATGAGTACTTACACTAGAAGCCACAAAGCTATTGAACAATTCATGGATATTGGTAGCAAAACTTTTCACTTTCAAAAGTCTTATAGAATTTACAAGGAAGTCCACTTGGTCCCAATGCTAACCTCCCTATTGCTTTCCGAAATTCACTACTAATTTTTATAAGTATTATTATGACTAATTCTGATCGAATTTACATTTGCCATCACCAGAAAACCGTGTCTAGTGTGATGAGTCCGAGGTGATTATCCCAAATACATTGGCCTGTAACCCTTCTCATGTGACTAGTGAAAGGAAGACGCTTCCTGATTGTGACCCTGGGGTGGTGTTCTGCGGGAGGATCGCATGGGAGGGTGCTTGGGGCAGAAGAATTGGGAGTGCCCTTTAGCTATCTTCCCTAATGACCCACCAGTTTTGATGGCCTGTTGTAAAATTGAGACCTTTGAGGTGAAAGGAACCAGAACATTAGGGACTTCAAGTCCCATAATACTCTTAGTACTGGGATGATGAAGAGGGGCTCAGAGGCACAAACCTGCAGTGTGCCATCTAGTGGTTCTAGCGACCCACACCTGAGTGGGACTTTTGAATATTTAAAGTGCCTTCACGCGCAGGCAATTAGAAGAAGTAGAACGAGTAGCCAGCAGCAGTGGAAACAGCAGAGACAGAGAAATGAAGATGTCAGAGCTGCCGCTGTGTTTAGAACGGATTATGCTGCTGAGAGAGTCGTAGAAGTCAGAAACCTGAAGTGAAAAGATTGAGCAGCAGGAAGCAGTGCTTTGACATCCTGTCCTGTGGAAGAGAGGGGCTCACCTTGTCCTGCTTCTTCTGTCGGTTCCTGGGCTTCTGCCAGCACCTGCGGTCCATGCCTTTCAAAAAGAGAGTCTTTCTTGCTCCTCTTATGCCCTGGTGCTTGGACTGCCCATCTGGGTGGGACAAAGACTGATATGCAAATGCATATTTCCCATCTGTGAAAGGTACAGTGAGCAAAAAGCGTGTGCTGCAAACTCTCATCTCAGAACAGGTTATCATGCCATGTTCTTTCTGGCGAGGAGCGCCTGATACCTTTTTTGACATATTTGTAAGGAACTTGGGGTTGGTCACCCTAAATTACCTCAGGGCAACCAGACGTGGACTCCCTGCTCACTGTGCTCAGAGAGTCTCAGCTTCACCTCACTGATGATGCCCAACAAGGCTGAAACACGTGTATGGGGTTGCTGGTGGTACTTTTGTTCAGAGAGGAATTGCATTAGCATTTCAGTGCTGGACTGCCCATGTGGGTGGGACAAAGACTGATATGCAAATGGATATTTCCCATATGTGAAGAGTACAGTGAGCAAAAAGCTTGTGCTGCAAACTCTCATCTCAGAATAACGTTATCATGCCATGTTCTTTCTGGAGAGGAGTGCCTGCTACCTTTTTTTGACATATTTGTAAGGAACTTGGGGTTGGTCACCCTAAGTTACCTCGGGGCAACCAGACGTGGACTCCCTGCTCACTGTGCTCAGAGAGGCTCAGCTTCTCCTTACTGATAATGCACAACAAGGCTGAAACACGTTTATGGGGTTGCTGGTGGTATGCTTGTTCAGAGAGGAATTGCCATAGCATTTCGGTGCTGGACTGCCCATGTGGGTTGGACAAAGACTGATATGCAAATGGATATTTCCCATCTGTGAAAGGTACACTGAGCAAAAAGCATGTGCTGCAAACTCTCATCTCAGAACAAGTTATCATGCCATGTTCTTTCTGGAGAGAAGCGCCTCCTACCTTTTTTGACATATTTGTAAGGAACTTGGGGTTGGTCACCCTAAGTTACCTCGGGGCAACGAGACCTGGACTCCTTGCTCACTGTGCTCAGAGAGGCTCAGCTTCACCTCTCTGATGATACCCAACAAGGCTGAAACACGTGTATGGGTTGCTGGTGGTACTCTTGTTCAAAGAGGAATTGCCATAGCATTTCGGTGCTGGACTGCCCATGTGGGTGGGACAAAGACTGATATGCAAATGGATATTTCCCATCCCATCTATGAAAGGTACAGTTGGCAAAAAGCGTGTGCTGCAAACTCTCATCTCAGAACAGGTTTTCATGCCAAGATCTTTCTGGAGAGGGGCGCCTGCTACCTTTTTTTGACATATTTGTAAGGAACTTGGGGTTGGTCACCCTAAGTTACCTCGGGGAAACCAGACGTGGACTCCCTGCTCACTGTGCTCAGAGAGGCTCAGCTTCACCTCACTGATGAAGCCCAACAAGGCTGAAACACGTGTATGGGGTTGCTGGTGGTATTCTTGTTCGGAGAGGAATTGCCATAGCATTTTGGTGCTGGACTGCCCATGTGGGTGGGACAAAGACTGATATGCAAATGGATTTCCCATCTGTGAAGGGTACAGTGAGCAAAAAGCGTGTGCTCCAAACTCTCATCTCAGAATAACGTTATCATGCCATGTTCTTTCTGGAGAGGAGCGCCTGCTTCCTTTTTTTGACATATTTGTAAGGAACTTGGGGTTGGTCACCCTAAATTACCTCGGGGCAACCAGACGTGGACTCCCTGCTCACTGTGCTCAGAGAGGCTCAGCTTCACCTCACTGATGAAGCCCAACAAGGCTGAAACACGTGTATGGGGTTGCTGGTGGTATTCTTGTTCGGAGAGGAATTGCCATAGCATTTCGGTGCTGGACTGCCCATGCGGGTGGGACAAAGACTGATATGCAAATGGTTATTTCCCATCTGTGAAAGGTACAGTGAGCAAAAAGCGTGTGCTGCAAACTCTCATCTCAGAACAGGTTATCATGCCATGTTCTTTCTGGAGAGGAGCGCCTGCTACCTTTTTGTTGACATATTTGTAAGGAACTTGGGGTTGGTCACCCTAAGTTACCTCGGGGCAACCAGACGTGGACTCCTTGCTCACTGTGCTCAGAGAGGCTCAGCTTCACCTCACTGATGATGCCCAACAAGGCTGAAACACGTGTATGGTGTTGCTGGTGGTACTCTTGTTCAGAGAGGAATTGCCACAGCATTTCGGTGCTGGACTGCCCATGTGGGTGGGACAAAGACTAATATGCAAATGAATATTTCCCATCTGTGAAGGGTACAGTGAGCAAAAAGCATGTGCTGCAAACTCTCATCTCAGAACAGGATATCATGCCATGTTCTTTCTGGAGAGGACCGCCTCCTACCTTTTTTGACATATTTGTAAGGAACTTGGGGTTGGTCACCCTAAATTACCTCGGGGCAACCAGACGTGGACTCCCTGCTCACTGTACTCAGAGAGGCTCAGCTTCACCTCACTGATGATGCCCAACAAGGCTGAAACATGTGTATGGGGTTGCTGGTGGTACTCTTGTTTAGAGAGGAATTGCCATAGCATTTCAGCGCTGGACTGCCCATGTGGGTGGGACAAAGACTGATATGCAAATGAATATTTCCCATCTGTTAAAAGTACAGTAAGCAAAAAGCGTGTGCTGCAAACTCTCATCTCAGAACAGGTTATCATGCCATGTTCTTTCTGGAGAGGAGCGCCTGCTACCTTTTTTTGACATATTTGTAAGGAACTTGGGGTTGGTCACCCTAAGTTACCTCGGGGCAACCAGACGTGGACTCCTTGCTCACTGTGCTCAGAGATGCGCAGCTTCACCTGACTGATGATGCCCAACAAGAATGAAACACGTGTATGGGTTGCTGGTGGTACTCTTGTTCAAAGAGGAATTGCCACAGCATTTCGGTGCTGGACTGCCCATGTGGGTGGGACAAAGACTGATATGCAAATGGAAATTTCCCATCTATGAAAGGTACAGTAAGCAAAAAGCGTGTGCTGCAAACTCTCATCTCAGAACAGGTTATCATGCCATGTTCTTTCTGGAGAGATGCGCCTGCTATCTTTTTTTGACATATTTGTAAGAAACTTGGGGTTGGTCACCCTAAGTTATCTCGGGGCAACCAGACGTGGACTCCCTGCTCACTGTGCTCAGACAGAGAGGCTCAGCTTAACCTCACTGATGATGCCCAACAAGGCTGAAACACGTGTATGGGGTTGCTGGTGGTACTCTTGTTCAGAGAGGAATTGCCATAGCATTTCGGTGCTGGACTGCCCATGTGGGTTGGACAAATACTGATATGCAAATGGATATTTCCCATCTGTGAAAGGTACAGTGACCAAAAAGCGTGTGCTGCAAACTCTGATCTCAGAACAGGTTTTGATGCCATGTTCTTTCTGGAGAGGAGCGCCTGCTACCTTTTTTTGACATATTTGTAAGGAACTTGGGGTTGGTCACCCTAAGTTACCTTTGGGCAACCAGACGTGGACTCCCTGCTCACTGTGTTCAGAGAGGCTCAATTTCACCTCACTGATGATGCCCAACAAGGCTGAAACACGTGTATGGGGTTGCTGGTGGTACTCTTGTTCAGAGAGGAATTGCCATAGCATTTCGGTGCTGGACTGCCCATGCGGGTGGGACAAAGACTGATATGCCAATGGATATTTCCCATCTGTGAAAGGTACAGTGAGCAAAAATCGTGTGCTGCAAACTCTCATCTCAGAACAGGTTATCATGCTATGTTCTTTCGGGAGAGGAGCGCCTGCTACCTTTTTTTGACATATTTGTAACGAACTTGGGGTTGGTCACCCTAAGTTACCTCGGGGCAACCAGACGTGGACTCCCTGCTCACTGTGCTCAGAGAGGCTCAGTTTCACCTCACTGATGATACCCAACAAGGGTGAAACATGTGTATTGGGTTGCTGGTGGTACTCTTGTTCAGAGAGGAATTTCCATAGCATTTCGGTGCTGAACTGCCCATGCGGGTGGGACAAAAACTGATATGCCAATGGATATTTCCCATCTGTGAAGGGTACAGTGAGCAAAAAGCGTGTGCTGCAAACTCTCATCTCAGAACAGGTTATCATGCCATGTTCTTTCTGGAGAGGAGCGCCTGCTACCTTTTTTTGATATATTTGTAAGGAACTTGGGGTTGGTCACCCTAAGTTACCTCGGGGCAACCAGACGTGGACTCCCTGCTCACTGTATTCAGAGAGGCTCAGCTTCACCTCACTGATGATGCCCAACAAGGCTGAAACACGTGTATGGGGTTGCTGGCGGTACTCTTGTTCAGAGAGGAATTGCCATAGCATTTCGGTGCTGGACTGCCCATGAGGGTGGGACAAAGACTGATATGCAAATGGATATTTCCCATCTGTGAAGGGTACAGTGAGCAAAAAGCATGTGCTGCAAACTCTCATCTCAGAACAGGTTATCATGCCATGTTCTTTCTGGAGAGGAGCGCCTGCTACCTTTTTTTGACATATTTGTAAGGAACCTGGGGTTGGTCACCCTAAGTTACCTCGGGGCAACCAGACGTGGACTCCCTGCTCACTGTGCTCAGAGAGGGTCAGTTTCACCTCACTGATGATGCCCAACAAGGCTGAAACACATGTATGGGGTTGCTGATCTTACTCTTGTTCAGAGAGGAATTGCCATAGCATTTCGGTGCTGGACTGCCCATGTGGGTGGGACAAAGACTGATATGCAAATGAATATTTCCCATCTATGAAAGGTACAGTGAGCAAAAAGCGTGTGCTGCAAACTCTCATCTCAGAACAGGTTATCATGCCATGTTCTTTCTGGAGAGGAGCGCCTGCTACCTTTTTTTGACATATTTGTAAGGAACTTGGGGTTGGTCACCCTAAGTTACCTCGGGGCAACCAGATGTGGACTCCCTGCTCACTGTATTCAGAAAGGCTCAGCTTCACCTCACTGATGATGCCCAACAAGGCTAAAACACGTGTATGGGGTTGCTGGCGGTACTCTTGTTCAGAGAGGAATTGCCATAGCATTTCGGTGCTGGACTGCCCATGTGGGTGGGACAAAGACTGATATGCAAATGGTTATTTCCCGTGTGTGAAAGTTAAAGTGAGCAAAAAGTGTGTGCTGCAAACTCTCATCTCATAACAGGTTTTCATGCCATGTTCTTTCTGGAGAGGAGCGCCTGCTGCCTTTTTTTGTTATATTTGTAAGGAACTTGGGGTTGGTCACCCTAAGTTACCTCGGGGCAACCAGACGTGGACTCCCTGCTCACTGTGTTCAGAGAGGCTCAGTTTCACCTCACTGATGATGCCCAACAAGGCTGAAACATGTGTATGGGGTTGCTGGTGGTACTCTTGTTCAGAGAGGAATTGCCATAGCATTTCGGTGCTGGACTACCCATGTGGGTGGGACAAAGACTGATATGCAAATAGTTATTTCCCATCTGTGAAAGGTAAAGTGAGCAAAAAGTGTGTGCTGCAAACTCTCATCTCATAACAGGTTATCATGCCATGTTCTTTCTGGAGAGGAGCGCCTGCTACCTTTTTTTGACATATTTGTAAGGAACTTGGGGTTGGTCACCCTAAGTTACCTCGGGGCAACCAGACGTGGACTCCCTGCTCACTGTGCTCAGAGAGGCTCAGCTTCACCTCACTGATGATGCCCAATAAGGCTGAAACACGTGTATGGGGTTGCTGGTGGTACTCTTGTTCAGAGAGGAATTGCCATAGCATTTCGGTGCTGGACTGCCCATGTGGGTGGGACAAAGACTAATATGCAAATGAATATTTCCCATCTGTGAAGGGTACAGTGAGCAAAAAGCATGTGCTGCAAACTCTCATCTCAGAACAGGATATCATGCCATGTTCTTTCTGGAGAGGACCGCCTCCTACCTTTTTTGACATATTTGTAAGGAACTTGGGGTTGGTCACCCTAAATTACCTCGGGGCAACCAGACGTGGACTCCCTGCTCACTGTACTCAGAGAGGCTCAGCTTCACCTCACTGATGATGCCCAACAAGGCTGAAACATGTGTATGGGGTTGCTGGTGGTACTCTTGTTTAGAGAGGAATTGCCATAGCATTTCAGCGCTGGACTGCCCATGTGGGTGGGACAAAGACTGATATGCAAATGAATATTTCCCATCTGTTAAAAGTACAGTAAGCAAAAAGCGTGTGCTGCAAACTCTCATCTCAGAACAGGTTATCATGCCATGTTCTTTCTGGAGAGGAGCGCCTGCTACCTTTTTTTGACATATTTGTAAGGAACTTGGGGTTGGTCACCCTAAGTTACCTCGGGGCAACCAGACGTGGACTCCTTGCTCACTGTGCTCAGAGATGCGCAGCTTCACCTGACTGATGATGCCCAACAAGAATGAAACACGTGTATGGGTTGCTGGTGGTACTCTTGTTCAAAGAGGAATTGCCACAGCATTTCGGTGCTGGACTGCCCATGTGGGTGGGACAAAGACTGATATGCAAATGGAAATTTCCCATCTATGAAAGGTACAGTAAGCAAAAAGCGTGTGCTGCAAACTCTCATCTCAGAACAGGTTATCATGCCATGTTCTTTCTGGAGAGATGCGCCTGCTATCTTTTTTTGACATATTTGTAAGAAACTTGGGGTTGGTCACCCTAAGTTATCTCGGGGCAACCAGACGTGGACTCCCTGCTCACTGTGCTCAGACAGAGAGGCTCAGCTTAACCTCACTGATGATGCCCAACAAGGCTGAAACACGTGTATGGGGTTGCTGGTGGTACTCTTGTTCAGAGAGGAATTGCCATAGCATTTCGGTGCTGGACTGCCCATGTGGGTTGGACAAATACTGATATGCAAATGGATATTTCCCATCTGTGAAAGGTACAGTGACCAAAAAGCGTGTGCTGCAAACTCTGATCTCAGAACAGGTTTTGATGCCATGTTCTTTCTGGAGAGGAGCGCCTGCTACCTTTTTTTGACATATTTGTAAGGAACTTGGGGTTGGTCACCCTAAGTTACCTTTGGGCAACCAGACGTGGACTCCCTGCTCACTGTGTTCAGAGAGGCTCAATTTCACCTCACTGATGATGCCCAACAAGGCTGAAACACGTGTATGGGGTTGCTGGTGGTACTCTTGTTCAGAGAGGAATTGCCATAGCATTTCGGTGCTGGACTGCCCATGCGGGTGGGACAAAGACTGATATGCCAATGGATATTTCCCATCTGTGAAAGGTACAGTGAGCAAAAATCGTGTGCTGCAAACTCTCATCTCAGAACAGGTTATCATGCTATGTTCTTTCGGGAGAGGAGCGCCTGCTACCTTTTTTTGACATATTTGTAACGAACTTGGGGTTGGTCACCCTAAGTTACCTCGGGGCAACCAGACGTGGACTCCCTGCTCACTGTGCTCAGAGAGGCTCAGTTTCACCTCACTGATGATACCCAACAAGGGTGAAACATGTGTATTGGGTTGCTGGTGGTACTCTTGTTCAGAGAGGAATTTCCATAGCATTTCGGTGCTGAACTGCCCATGCGGGTGGGACAAAAACTGATATGCCAATGGATATTTCCCATCTGTGAAGGGTACAGTGAGCAAAAAGCGTGTGCTGCAAACTCTCATCTCAGAACAGGTTATCATGCCATGTTCTTTCTGGAGAGGAGCGCCTGCTACCTTTTTTTGATATATTTGTAAGGAACTTGGGGTTGGTCACCCTAAGTTACCTCGGGGCAACCAGACGTGGACTCCCTGCTCACTGTATTCAGAGAGGCTCAGCTTCACCTCACTGATGATGCCCAACAAGGCTGAAACACGTGTATGGGGTTGCTGGCGGTACTCTTGTTCAGAGAGGAATTGCCATAGCATTTCGGTGCTGGACTGCCCATGAGGGTGGGACAAAGACTGATATGCAAATGGATATTTCCCATCTGTGAAGGGTACAGTGAGCAAAAAGCATGTGCTGCAAACTCTCATCTCAGAACAGGTTATCATGCCATGTTCTTTCTGGAGAGGAGCGCCTGCTACCTTTTTTTGACATATTTGTAAGGAACCTGGGGTTGGTCACCCTAAGTTACCTCGGGGCAACCAGACGTGGACTCCCTGCTCACTGTGCTCAGAGAGGGTCAGTTTCACCTCACTGATGATGCCCAACAAGGCTGAAACACATGTATGGGGTTGCTGATCTTACTCTTGTTCAGAGAGGAATTGCCATAGCATTTCGGTGCTGGACTGCCCATGTGGGTGGGACAAAGACTGATATGCAAATGAATATTTCCCATCTATGAAAGGTACAGTGAGCAAAAAGCGTGTGCTGCAAACTCTCATCTCAGAACAGGTTATCATGCCATGTTCTTTCTGGAGAGGAGCGCCTGCTACCTTTTTTTGACATATTTGTAAGGAACTTGGGGTTGGTCACCCTAAGTTACCTCGGGGCAACCAGATGTGGACTCCCTGCTCACTGTATTCAGAAAGGCTCAGCTTCACCTCACTGATGATGCCCAACAAGGCTAAAACACGTGTATGGGGTTGCTGGCGGTACTCTTGTTCAGAGAGGAATTGCCATAGCATTTCGGTGCTGGACTGCCCATGTGGGTGGGACAAAGACTGATATGCAAATGGTTATTTCCCGTGTGTGAAAGTTAAAGTGAGCAAAAAGTGTGTGCTGCAAACTCTCATCTCATAACAGGTTTTCATGCCATGTTCTTTCTGGAGAGGAGCGCCTGCTGCCTTTTTTTGTTATATTTGTAAGGAACTTGGGGTTGGTCACCCTAAGTTACCTCGGGGCAACCAGACGTGGACTCCCTGCTCACTGTGTTCAGAGAGGCTCAGTTTCACCTCACTGATGATGCCCAACAAGGCTGAAACATGTGTATGGGGTTGCTGGTGGTACTCTTGTTCAGAGAGGAATTGCCATAGCATTTCGGTGCTGGACTACCCATGTGGGTGGGACAAAGACTGATATGCAAATAGTTATTTCCCATCTGTGAAAGGTAAAGTGAGCAAAAAGTGTGTGCTGCAAACTCTCATCTCATAACAGGTTATCATGCCATGTTCTTTCTGGAGAGGAGCGCCTGCTACCTTTTTTTGACATATTTGTAAGGAACTTGGGGTTGGTCACCCTAAGTTACCTCGGGGCAACCAGACGTGGACTCCCTGCTCACTGTGCTCAGAGAGGCTCAGCTTCACCTCACTGATGATGCCCAATAAGGCTGAAACACGTTTATGGGGTTGCTGGTGGTACTCTTGTTCAGAGAGGAATTGCCATAGCATTTCGGTGCTGGACTGCCCATGCGGGTGGGACAAAGACTGATATGCAAATGGATATTTCCCATCTGTGAAAGGTACAGTGAGCAAAAAGCGTGTGCTGTAAACTCTCATCTCAGAAAAGGTTATCATGCCATGTTCTTTCTGGAGAGGAGCGCCTGCTACCTTTTTTTGACATATTTGTAAGGAACTTGGGGTTGGTCACCCTAAGTTACCTCGGGGCAACCAGACGTGGACTCCCTGCTCACTGTGCTCAGAGAGGCTCAGCTTCACCTTACTGATGATGCCCAACTAGGCTGAAAAACGTGTATGGGTTGCTGGTGGTACTCTTGTTCAAAGAGGAATTGCCATAGCATTTCGGTGCTGGACTGCCCATGTGGGTGGGACAAAGACTGATATGCAAATGGATATTTCCCATCTATGAAAGGTACAGTGAGAAAAATGCGTGTGCTGCAAACTCTCATCTCAGAACATGCTATAATGCCATGTTCTTTCTGGAGAGGAGCGCCTGCTACCTTTTTGTTGACATATTTGTAAGGAACTTGGGGTTGGTCATCCTAAGTTACCGCGGGGCAACCAGACGTGGACTCCCTGCTCACTGTGCTCAGAGAGGCTCAGCTTCAACTCACTGATGATGCCCGACAAGGCTGAAACACGTGTATGGGGTTGCTGGTGGTACTCTTGTTCAGAGAGGAATTGCTATAGCATTTTGGTGCTGGACTGCCCATGTGGGTGGGATAAAGACTGATATGCAAATAGTTATTTCCCATCTGTGAAAGGTAAAGTGAGCAAAAAGCGTGTGCTGCAAACTCTCATCTCAGAACAGGTTTTCATGCCATGTTCTTTCTGGAGTGGAGCGCCTGCTACCTTTTTTTGACATATTTGTAAGGAACTTGGGGTTGGTCACCCTAAGTTACCTCGGGGCAACCAGACGTGGACTCCCTGCTCACTGTGTTCAGAGAGGGTCAGTTTCACCTCACTGATGATGCCCAACAAGGCTGAAACACGTGTATGGGGTTGCTGGTGGTACTCTTGTTCGGAGAGGAATTGCCATAGCATTTCGGTGCTGGACTGCCCATGTGGGTGGGAGAAAGACTGATATGCAAATGGATATTTCCCATCTGTGAAAGGTACAGTGAGCAAAAAGCGTGTGCTGCAAACTCTCATCTCAGAACAGGTTATCATGCTATGTTCTTTCGGGAGAGGAGCGCCTGCTTCCTTTTTTTGACATATTTGTAAGGAACTTGGGGTTGGTCACCCTAGGTTACCTCGGGGCAACCAGACGTGGACTCCCTGCTCACTGTGCTCAGAGAGGCTCAGCTTCACCTCACTGATGATGCCAATAATGCTGAAACACGTGTATGGGGTTGCTGGTGGTACTCTTGGTCAGAGAGGAATTGCCATAGCATTTCGGTGCTGGACTGCCCATGTGGGTGGGACAAAGACTGATATGCAAATGGATATTTCCCATCTGTGAAAGGTACAGTGAGCAAAAAGCGTGTGCTGCAAACTCTCATCTCAGAACAGGTTATCATGCCATGTTCTTTCTGGAGAGGAGCGCCTGCTACCTTTTTTTGACATATTTGTAATGAACTTGGGGTTGGTCACCCTAAGTTACCTCGGGGCAACCAGACGTCGACTCCCTGCTCACTGTGCTCAGAGAGGCTCAGTTTCACCTCACTGATGATGCCCAACAAGGCTGAAACACGTGTATGGGGTTGCTGCTGGTACTCTTGTTCAGAGAGGAATTGCCATAGCATTTCGGTGCTGGACTGCCCATGCGGGTGGGACAAAGACTGATATGCAAATGGATATTTCCCATCTGTGAAAGGTACAGTGAGCAAAAAGTGTGTGCTGCAAACTCTCATCTCAGAAAAGGTTATCATGCCATGTTCTTTCTGGAGAGGAGCGCCTGCTACCTTTTTTTGACATATTTGTAAGGAACTTGGGGTTGGTCACCCTAAGTTACCTCGGGGCAACCAGACGTGGACTCCCTGCTCACTGTGCTCAGAGAGGCTCATCTTCACCTCATTGATGAAGCCCAACAAGGCTGAAACACGTGTATGGGGTTGCTGGTGGTACTCTTGTTCAGAGAGGAATTGCCATAGCATTTTGGTGCTGGACTGCCCATGTGGGTGGGACAAAGACTGATATGCAAATGGTATTTCCCATCTGTGAAAGGTACAGTGAGCAAAAAGCATTTGCTGCAAACTCTCATCTCAGAACAGGTTATCATGCCATGTTCTTTCTGGAGAGGAGCGCCTCCTACCTTTTTTGACATATTTGTAAGGAACTTGGGGTTGGTCACCCTAAGTTACCTCGGGGCAACCAGACATGGACTCCCTGCTCACTGTGCTCAGAGAGGCTCAGCTTCACCTCACTGATGATGCCCAAAAAGGCTGAAACACGTGTATGGGGTTGCTGGTGGTACTCTTGTTCAGAGAGGAATTGCCATAGCATTTTGGTGCTGGACTGCCCATGTGGGTGGGACAAAGACTGATATGCAAATGGTTATTTCCCATCTGTGAAAGGTACAGTGAGCAAAAAGCGTTTGCTGCAAACTCTCATCTCAGAACAGGTTATCATGCCATGTTCTTTCTGGAGCGGAGCGCCTCCTACCTATTTTGAGATATTTGTAAGGAACTTGGGGTTGGTCACCCTAAGTTACCTTGGGGCAACCAGACGTGGACTCCCTGCTCACGCTGCTTAGAGAAGCTCAGCTTCACCTCACTGATGATGCCCAACAAGGCTGAAACACATGTATCGAGTTGCTGGTGGTACTCTTGTTCAGAGAAGAATTGCCATAGCATTTTGGTGCTGGACTGCCCATGCGGGTGGGACAAAGACTGATATGCAAATGGTTGTTTCCCATCTGTGAAAGGTACAGTGAGCAAAAAGCCTGTGCTGCAAACTCTCATATCATAACAGGTAATCATGCCATGGTCTTTCTGGAGAGGAGCGCCTGCTACCTTTTTTTGACATATTTTTTAAGGAACTTGGGGTTGGTCACCCTAAGTTACCTCGGGGCAACCAGACGTGGACTCCCTGCTCACTGTGCTCAGAGAGGCTCAGTTTCACCTCACTGTTGATGCCCAACAAGTCTGAAACACGTGTATGGGGTTGCTGGTGGTACTCTTGTTCAGAGAGGAATTGCCATAGCATTTCGGTGCTGGACTGCCCATGCGGGTGGGCCAAAGACTGATATGCAAATGGTATTTCCGATCTGTGAAAGTACAGTGAGCAAAAAGCGTGTGCTGCAAACTCTCATCTCAGAACAGGTTATCATGCCATGTTCTTTCTGGAGAGGAGCGCCTGCTACCTTTTTTTGACATATTTGTAAGGAACTTGGGGTTGGTCACCCTAAGTTACCTCGGGGCAACCAGACGTGGACTCCCTGCTCACTGTGCTCACAGAGGCTCAGCTTCACCTCACTGATGATGCCCAACAAGGCTGAAACACATGTATGGGGTTGCTGGCGGTACTCTTGTTCAGAGAGGAATTGCCATAGCATTTCGGTGCTGGACTGCCGATGTGGGTGGGACAAAGACTGATATGCAAATGAATATTTTCTATCTGTGAAAGGTACAGTGGGCCTCATTCCGACTCAGGCGTTAAGGGGTTTACGGTGCCGTAAACGGCGCCGACCCTTAACGCCTGAATAAAGGTTCCCTTTGCGGGATGGCTGTTTAACGCCTGCTTTTTGCAGGCGTTAAAAGCCATGCCGCAAAGGGACCTTGGCGATAATTACAGCACCGTAATTTACGATGCCGTAATTATCGCCTTTCCCCATTCCCATTATGCCCTATGGGGCAAAAATGGGAATGGGGAAGGTGCCATTGGTGAATGGGGAATTACCGCCCCACTCACCTTGGAATGGGGCGGTAATTCCGCCATCCACCATTGCGGAATTGCTAATAGCACCATGGTCCTCCGCCAAGGTTTTAATGAGGCACAGTGATCAAAAAGCGTGTGCTGCAAACTCTCATCTCAGAACAGGTTATCATGCCATGTTCTTTCTGGAGAGGAGCGCCTGCTACCATTTTTTGACATATTTGTAAGGAACTTGGGGTTGGTTACCCTAAGTTACCTCGGAGCAACCAGACGTGGACTCCCTGCTCACTGTGCTCAGAGAGGCTTAGCTTCACCTCACTGATGATGCCCAACAAGGCTGAAACATGTGCTTGGGGTTTCTGGTGGTACTCTTGTTCAGAGAGGAATTGCCATAGCATTTTGGTGCTGGACTGCCCATGTGGGTGGGACAAAGACTGATATGCAAATGGATATTTCCCATCTGTGAAAGGTACAGTGAGCAAACGGCTTGTGCTGCAAACTCTCATCTCAGAACAGGTTATCATGCCATGTTCTTTCTGGAGAGGAGCGCCTGCTACCTTTTTTTGACATATGTGTTGCAATTAGGAAGCATTGTACCAACTGAACCTTTTACCAATTGAACCACACTTATGTCAGTATAACACTCACATCAATATCGTAATTGTGCCTTGAGGAAGCCCAGGAAAGGGCAGGACAATTGCACGTGCTTCCAAATGGAGTATGTTGGCACTTAGTAACTAATTGTTATATGTGACACTGGGCACTTAGTAACTAATTGTAATTTCTGACACCTTAACAATTACAATCTCACTTGTAAGAATGACTACTTTAAGTTAAGAGCTAGTCTCAAGCAACCCAACAAACACACACTTTATGAACTAGAAATGTCACTTATCCACAAAATACATATTTCTTGGCTAGTTTTACTAAATAAATCAGAAAGCCTTTAAGAACAAATTGCATTTTCGTTCCTTGAGAGGGTCTTCATGGCCATATTATTCAAGGTTATCACCATTTTATTTGCCTTGTTTCTCATCTTACTTCTCAGGCACAGTAAGCTTAACCCCTTAGTATGGGTCCAGTGACATTACATCCCAAAGCAAGTCTAGCTTTCAGGAGTTCCATATGTTGATTCTAATATACTGTCCCTGCATTGGCCCTTTTTCTGATCTTGGAGTGTGCAGTGCGGCCACAGTAAAGTATGGGTTTGGTGTCTCCACTCATCAGCTTTCCATGGGGAACAATAGGCAATTTGTTGCCATAACTCCTCTCAAACATGGTGACCCACGTGCCTCCTTCGCAGCATCAGCAGTCGCCATTTCCAACACATGGTAACTATTACCATATCAACTGTCAGCTGACACATTCCGCGATCTGACTGCAGTCACTCGTCCACAGCAGACACGAGTGGGAGAGTGAAAGTTCCTTTTCTTTTCTTTTTCTGTTTGTTCAAGAGCATGATTGCGGTTGACTCGAGCGACAAGCTATCACCCCACTGGCCGTTGTAATACTTACCAGTTTTTAGCAAAGGATTAAAGAGGCAGATGTTTTTCCGGCCTCATTTGTTAGTACCAAGCTGCACACAGCCATGCTTGGATATAATGTATGGCGCATCGTGCTCTTATATCCACAGATGCCATCTGTAAACCAGGTACCAGCCCCATCTCTAATCTATTAAGGAAGATGTACAGGCGACTACCCACGAGAGAGGTAGGAGAGAGTGATTTGTAACTCAAAAATCGTGAGTCACACAGTATAACTACAAATGTAAAGATACAAGATGGAAAATAAAACCTGCTACATTGCATTGCAGGTACTTGAGCACAAAGTTTTTTGAAGAGCAGCTCACCAAAAAAAGTTCAGCTGGCCACTATTATGAGTGTTCAAGCCAATGCACCCAAATAACAATTTGAGGTTAGCACGCCAAAATGGGGAGGCATTATTTGGCACTATACGTCGTGCTCAGAACCCTAGTCTGAGGTATCTCGTTTCTATTTTTTAACTTAGAGGAGTATTTATAATAAGAAAGGGGTTGTGGAGTAACACCATTTTTGCAAATTGATACATGCAAATAAAGGCGCAGTTGATCAATTGAAGACGGGTTTGGCCTCCCATACCTAACACAAGGGCCTAAAGAGTGTCAACCATTTTTTGAATGTGACCAAGTGGGTAGCGTCACCTTCCGTTGTTTGTGTTGATATGTATGGCAGAGCGGACACTTAAAAGAGGGAGCACTACCTTTCTGAAGAGCACTTTTTCTTCATCACACATGTGGCCAAAATGAAATGTTCTGGGACTACTTCAGTTAGGATCCACATGATTTAAAATACTCTCCTTGTTTTATGCCTTAAATTTCGCCTTTTGTATTGCGCTCATTAAGTAACTTGTTTTTGTTGCTCTAGATTTTGGGTACCTTTTTACTAACTTCTGATCGCTGTTGGTTGATAATTGTGGTTGTCCACGCGATGCTGATACATTGTGAAGAGATTGAATTCATTAACAAAAGCAACAATCATTTTTGAGTAATGAAAGGACTTAAATGCTTGGATTGATCAATTATTTTTCTGTGCATTATAGCATTCTTTCCTTGTTGTGAATAGTAAGCTGAAATAAAGGGAGGTGTAGCCGGTTCCTGCTTGTATTTTTATAGTTACCACTCCCCATTTCTGTAGAACCACCCCCCACGCCTCCCCGATACCCGATAACAAAAAGTGGGGAGGATTCAATGTGATATACTGTTAAAATAACACAGGACAAGAGTAACAGTGAAAGTAGAATGAATAACATGAACAGAATTGTCTTCCTGGAAAGAGTTATATATATGTATCAACAAAAGGTATGCCCTTCAACCCTAGAGGAAATGTTAAGAAATCTCGACCTCCCTCCTGTTCCAGGATGGTTAGGTACTCTGTGTGGGCTGCCCCAAAACCTAGAAGAAGAACTAAAGAAACTCAGTAACATATGATCCCCAACAACCCCAGCCAAGTGTTTCAAAGGTTCCAAACGTCCTTAGTTGGTCCTAGTGGCTTTGCAGCTACTGGCAGTATCTGGGATGCAGCACCCAGCAGGCAGCTCTTCTCCTCTCTATATCATCGCCTGGCTCCTGTCAGCATTTGGACTGAGGCTCCTGGCAGGCTCTCTTGCCTAAACCATCCTCGAAGCCTGAAATTATATTATGTGTGGATGATTATGCTCATTTGTTTAAAAATCCATAAATCTGTTGCATGAATTGCCAAAAATAATGAAGAGCACAACTGCAAGAAAAGAAAAAATAAAGTAATGTATTGCTGGTAAAGTTATTTATAATGACTGGTTTCAAAGTCATTATAAATCACTGTAATGTCTGGTATTTGATTATTCTGTAATTGAAACTCAGTATGATCATATTTCTGTTCAACCATGTAGCATGTGCCATTTAAACTAACATGGTTGACACTCTGTTTTAATGTTATTGGCCGGTTAGTCTGAATCCAGAGGACCTTGTTCACACAGTCTATTAGGGGAGACAACCTGTGAAGGATAGACAGGGGGTTCCTTCTGGAGTCACGACTATGACCGGGTGTTTCACCTTATGTCGCCCCATTTTTTTTCCAAATCCGCAGTCCCTTCGATAGGAATTTGATTCCCGTCAAAGTTCTGGAGTTACCTAGGAAGAGAGGTGAGAGGGATCTGGTGTCTCTCCCCCCTTCCTGAATGTAGCTGCTCAGAAGCCCTTTTTGACAGAAGAGTGGCTTGGGATCCAGTGTCCACCAGTGCTGAAATTGCACATTGCCCTTGCACTTGAATGGTGGCATAAAATCTCCCCTCCTTCTCCTCAAGTGGGCAAAGGTAATGGCCATTTTTGCCAAGCTGGGGGGTCAATTTCTTTATTTTGGACTCTGACACTGTAGCGTTTTGGACAATTTTTTGTGTCAGGATCTGGGAATCTGTAATGAAAATGTTACATCCTGAAATAGATGGGATTTTGGAATCCCCTTTTTCCCCTTGCTCTGTGCTGCCCCCTTTTACCTGGAGGAAGTCACTAGGACCAGTTTGAGGGGAGTATCCCTCTATTAATACTTTTCTCTCAGGATGACCATTCTGGGCTTCCAGGATGGGTGACTCTGAATCAGTCTCCACACACACCCAGTCTTCATTCGAGCCCTTGGGAACCATTTTTCTTTTGGAGGAATTCCCCCAACCCTGAAGGAGAAGATTGTTTTCCCAGAATCCTCTAAGGATTCTTCCCCTTCAAACTGGAGGACACTAACTTCCTCCACAAAATGGGCCTTTTTGATGTCTTTATTTTCCCTACCCACCCTCTGTTCGCTGGGTTGCATTTTTTCAGGGGCAGGAGATTTTAGTTCCGGTTCTGGGGTGTCCAGCGGCTTTTCACAGGTGAGAAAGGAAGCTTCCTCTAGAGCTTTACACCCCTCTTTCCCCCACGGAAACCGGTGAGTTGTTAGGGTTCTTTCACCATTATTGTTCTGGGGTGCAAGACCCCTGGTTTGAGGGGTTCTGAGCCGCCATGTTCATTGAGGGTTCTGCTGAGCCCTCAACATGCGACTCAGATCCTGCGCTAAGTTCTGGACCTGGTGCTCCAGTTGGGACATCCATTCCGGCTGGTACAGGGTCTTTGTTCATACCTAGGAGGTTCACAGGAATTGTAACTATCCCTTCTCCCGGAGTACCCTGAGTATTGGGGATTTCGGTAACCCTCCGCCTATGGCCTCCCCTCGCACCAGATTGGGTGGTCTGGACTGAAAGGAAGGAGGATTCTCCTGCAGGTTGGGGTTTTGTAGATAATAGGGAAAAAACTTAACCCAGGATTTGGGGGATTTCTGCCCTCTGGAGGAAGGTTAAGAGGTAATTTTCCCGAAGCAGTATTTACCTGGTTGGATCAGCCCGCTTGGGATGGGGGAGTCCATACATACCCCAAGATAGGCCGGTTGCAGTTAATAGTGATTCCATCGGGAAAAAAAGCAACGAAAAACCAAAGCATCTAATAAAAAGCATTGAATGCCAAAGCATCGACAGGCTATCTTTTAGATGTTAAAGTGCCTTTCCGTCTAGACCAGTCTAAATATAAATGGACTGGTTTTAATGGAAATGCACTTTTACATGTAAAAGATAGCAGTTCAATGCTTTTTTTTGTAACTTTAAAATGTTACATAGAGCTTTTCATTGCTGAAATATCGGCACTGGCCAACTCCTTGTAACATTTTAATTTTAATTTGTATATTTGGGGGGCTTTCCCCTCCACCAGCCACCCAACCCCCTCGCCCACCCCAACCCTAACCATTACCCTAACCCTAATGTAACCCTTAATCGAACCCTAGCCCCAACCCTAACTCTAATGTAACCCTTAATCTAACCCTAGCCCCAACCCTAACTCTAACGCTAGCCCCAACCCTAACCCTAATGTAACCCTTAATCTAACCGTAACCCTATCCCCAACCCTAACCCTAATGTAACCCTTAATGTAACCCTATCCCTAGCCCCAACCCTAGCCCTAGGCCCAACCCTAACCCTAATGTAACCCTTAATCTAACCCTAACCCTAGCCCCAACCCTTACCCCCAACCCTAACCCTAAACTTAATGTAACCCTTAATCTAACCCACCCTAGCCCCAACCCTAACCCAGCACTAATCCCTAACCCTAATCTAACCCCTAATCTAACCCTAGCCCCAACCTTAACCTCACTAATTTCAATGGATCCATCTAATTATATACAACGAAATGGCTATTCGATGGAGTGGAATTTTATTGCATATAATTTGATGGTTTGGTAGTAGATGCTTTGGTGGTCTATGGATTGACCAGATACCGCTGGTTGACCTTGTATATGGGATTTATATAATCAGGAGAGTTAGGGATTCCATTGGTGGGGTTACCTCCCTGATTGCCACCTGTTGCTGATTGATTAGAAGGCCTTCTTTGCCTCTGATTTTACTGATTTTGGGTAGGTGCATTTTTAGGCTCCCCCATTTCTAGGTCCAAAATGGGGGCAACCTTCACCTCCACCACCTTGGCAGCAGCAGGGGTGCTGGTTGGTTTAGGGTTTTTTACCTGATTTTTATTTTCTGCAGGTTTTTGGACCTCATAGATCTGGGTAGCCTGCTCTATTACCCAGTCCAGGGTCCTTTTATCATGAAAATCCCTAAACAGCTGGGTCATGATGTATTTTGGGAGCGCATGAAAGTAGGTAGTTATAAACTCGCATTTTAGCTCCTGCACAAATTCTCATGGGGCCTGATCTTCTCCGCATTGCAAATTGTTGCCCGCTTTGTGAGACTCTTGAGGGTTTCTGTGGGTGGAAAAGTGTTTCGAGATGGCCGCCCTGTAGGTGGACCATTTTGAATGGTTTTGGTCTTCCAGTCCAGCAAAGAAGCTGGAGTACTCCAGAGAAAACGTCCATTTGGCATAATCTATGCAGTTCTGGCTATCTTTAAGGTGAAAGGTGTCCATCATTTGTTCATAGAGTTTCAAATGCTCCCAAACAGAATATTTTGCGTTTTTGTGGTACGGTGTTATGAAATTCCTTATGGCCTTGATCTGCCTAATGGAGTCTTTCACCATAACTCTCCTCTGTTTATTTGTCTTCTTTTTCCGAGTCAATTAAGTCTGATTGCCCTCAGACTCAGAGGTGCTACTGTTTGAGGACCCCTCATGATCTTCTAGCCGCTCCCTGATTCTTTGAGCTTGTGAGGGGCTCGCAGAATGATGGGGCCTAGTTTCTTCTCCCCTGTGTCGCACAGGGGAGTAGTGTTCTGACTACTCCCTGCTTCCAGGGTTGGCAGATGATTCCCCCCACTGCACTGATTGTGTGGAGGTCTTCAGAAAGCTCTTTTGGGGCCTGATTTCCTGCTGTTTTTGTGCAAATTGAACCAAATGGTTCTTTTGGAGATAGAGCTTTTTCAGATCTAATTCCCTGACTTTCTCCTCATAGGAGGCTTTCTGGTCAGAGTCATCAACCAAAATATTGTTCTATCTACACAGGGAGGCCCGCCCATCAATTTCTGAGGGGCGCTGACCTGTCGGCTCCATCATGCTAGGCCTATTTAATTTAGATGGCCTCATGCTTTCTGGCTCATGTGAACCAGAGACATGAAGTGAGCAGTGTACAAAGTATTAAATGGGTTTGAGTCCCTTAGTACAGAGGGCACCACACTGGGATCAGGAGTAGCCTTATCCCTCTCTACTTGTTCAGAGTCCCTCAAGTTTGGGTTTAGCCTGGTATCCTCTCTCTCCAACCTCTCTAGCTTCTCCTTTTCAGCCCCTACCTCTTGATGATAGGCAAAGGTCTGAGCTTTTTGCTCAGCTATCAGGGCTTGACTGGCCTCTATGACCGGCTTGTGGAGTCCCTTGTTCTCCTCACAAAGAGCCTTGTTGTCTCTTTGTGCTGCCTGTATGGTTTGGGAACAATGAGACCATTTTTGTTGCAGGAGATTCACCTACTGAGTTTGCACATTTTTTTGGGTGTTCTCTTCCATCTACTCATCTGGTGTGCTCCATTAACTTTTCATATTCATTTTTTCTATTCATTTAGTTTCTGGAGGCCTAACCCTCTTTCCTGTAAATCTGTTTTTAGGTTTCTCACTTCCTGATAGAGGGCATCTTTCTACTGATTTAGGGTGCCCCTTTGTTCAGCCAGGTCATCCCTTTGTTGCTTGATAGCATTTGATTTCTGATGTTCTTGATTAACGTCTGCTTGGATGTAGATTTCTTTACTAATTCATGTATTATTCTCCTCTTCCAATTTGTCAACCTGTTTTTGTAAATTAGTTATCTGCTCTGAACAGGCCCTGTTATATTTTATTTGTTGATTCAGCTTATGTTGACCCTCTTCCGGAGAGTCAACCTTTTCCGGACGCTCCTCTTTCAATGCATCTAATTGGGCATCTTGGTCAGATTTATTCTGTTGTTGTAGAGCCAGGTCCTCTTTTAACTGTTTGATGTAGTTCTCAACTTGTTTTAACTGTTTGATGTAGTTCTCAACTTGGACCTCAGAATCTTGGCTATTTTGCAATTTGTGTTCCGCTAATTTTAGCTCAGTCTGGATTTGAGTTAAGAGTGAGATTTATTTTGCGCAAGAGTTCTATTTTCTTCATGCTTTGCCCGCATCACTCCCATATGGATATACATGTAGGCTGTGATTCTGACAATTTTAATGTACCACTCGCTCAAATCTTGATGTAATAGGCCATCGTCCTGCCACCATGTCCATGTCCATGGCGGTGACCTGTTGCATCATTTCTTCTAGCCAGACTTTCTGATCTTGCTCTGCCCATTCCCCCCTGACAAATAATGTGTGCAGAAGGTGCTCCCTGGCCATATTTATCTCTACTGTGTTCATTTTGGAAATTGTTGTTTCTTTATTAATTTATTTATGTAAGAGTAACATGTATTCTGTTGCTTTTTGTCTGGTTTGGGGTTGATTTAGATTTAATTTGTACACAGGCCTGGTACTTAGGTGCTATGTTCAGGGGGCACTTTTTACAGCATAACACAGCTTTCTAGCCACACAAAGTATTACTACCTTGAAGGTTAGCGTGCTGTGTTAAACTGCTGCAGGTGGCAACACTCACCGAATGCCAGATGAACCCCCAATCTGTTAAGGATTTTAATCGGGCATCACACACCAGACCAGGACCCTTGCCCTTAGCCTAGGATGTAGCGCTCAATACTTTTTCTTTATTTTCTAGAACATGATTTCATGCTTGACTTCAAAGGACATTTGTTTGCTGGGAACAGGGGTTGCCTTCCCCCAAAAGGGAACCCCCCATTGGAAACTCTGAATGGACCAAGAGGAAGCATATCACACGCTCATCACACTTTGTGTCTGGGCTTGGGCCTGCTACAATAGATTCCAGGACACTTAGGTGTGAAATTGAAAATAACACCTCCCCTCAACTCCAACTGGGGTGCTTCAAAGCCAAGTCCAGAGCAGCCTTTGAAGGTATGCAATTATTTGGGAAACAATGTAGGTCATTTGGCTCAAAAGACCTTTTTAATGAATAAAGTTTAAGACTGTTATTCTGCTATTGGACAACGCAGTACTTTTAAAGTGTTACAGTTTAAATGCAATTTTTGTGGCTTTAAATTAAGATGTGGTAGCCTTCACTAGCACACTGGGGACAGAAATGACGGAAAATTCTATATTCTGACGAAAGTGTATATGGTGTCACTTTGAAATTCAATACTAACATGCTTTATGATAATATGTACACATGTGTAAAGTTATAGAATTTTAGGTAAAATATTTCTCACTGAAAATGATGGAAAATTATTAGAAGGACGAAACAAAGTCCTACAAACTAGGACTTGGGAGTTGGACTGCCATGCTATGTGTGAAATATGTAATCTGCCTATGTAAGCTTCAAAAGTGCCACAACTGTAAACTGTAAAAAGGTGCATGTTTGGGCCATAACTGGTTTTAGCCAAAGTAACTGTGGGATGGTCCTATGCATTGTAAAGCGCACATCATAAATCTGATGTCATGCCCGTGAAACCCAACCGGCTGACAGCAAGGCGGTAACAATCACCCCTAACCAATCCAGTTGTTAGAGGCATGCCCAGCCTAAGCCTGTCCCACCGTATAATCCTGTGATGACATCCACCTTATAAAAAGTGGGAGCTCAGAGAGACGAAGGACACCTTCTTCTGAATTTTCCAGCGCCTGCATATCCAGACATTTTATATTCATCCTGCAAGATTCCAGACTCAACTGCCAGGAAAGGGATAGTTGATACAGGCCCTCCTAACCAGGCAGAACCACCCTTCAGAACTAAACCCCATAATACAATCCCACTAACTCAGGGAGAAGGGGGGGAAGCTGTGGTACCCTTTTTGAGAGTATCCTGTGACCAGACAGGTTTTTTGCCCCACTACCTGCATGCCGCTGTGCTGTGACCAAATAGGCCCAGCTGTTTTCTGCTAGGAGAGCCCCACGGTGACCATTGACCAGATATTGCATTGAGTCCAGAGACCCTGTTGGCTGTCCCAAATTCCAAACTCCAGCGGTGATTGTGAGTATCTCCCCATCCCATAATAACACATAGCCTACCCTATATTGATACCTTGTCTTGGTTCCACCCTTTAAGTAAACCCATCCATACCCTGATAGCTTGAATTTTCTGTGCATCCTGTCCTTGATTTTCTAGTTTTAGCGCAATTCTTCTACTCATTTCTGTCATTTGTAAGTCCTTAGTCATATTTGGAGTAAATTAATTTATTTCCACATAAAGAGACATGCGACGTGAAGGGGTTAAGACGTCCTTCAAACTGTTTGATGGGCACAATTGTCTTCTGGATAATCTAGTTACAAAGATATAGTTGTAGTAGCACTTGTCACTTTTCTTTCCAAACCGATTTTCACTGTTAACTGCTTTTATTTTCCCAAAACCGAATCTCCTTCACATTGAAAATTGCATCCATTTATTCAGCTAGAGTGACTCTTTCACTTCTATATTATCCCTGTGATGTGCATCTACCACCCAGCCTAAAACCACATTCCAATTCTGTCAATTTCACCTGTTTTTTTTCAAAACCGTTTTGACATTTAAAACTGTAAAAAGCTGAAAATGCCACTTTCCGACGTGTCATTTTGGCTGCACTGTGTTCTTACTTTCAAGTAGATTTCTTAACTGTATGCCCTTTGTTCATACCTTGCCTTATAGTGGCTAGTGTTCTTACATCACTGATACTGTTAGAAATCATATTTACCCCATTTATTTAACCGCACATATCAATTAATTATTTAGCAATTCCGAGTGTCATTTATACAATTGCAAAGATTTTGAAACCCTCCCATTTCGTGAGGGAGGTCGTATTTTAATAAACGTTTGTTGCCTAGTATCCTTGACTCCTTGATGCTCCTTTCTATCCACTCAAACTTCGATTAGTTAGGGTATGAGAGAGCATTGCAGGGGGAATCTTAACTCGGGTGCTACCTACCCGAACAATAAAATTGCTTCTATTCATCTGTGCTTTGGATATGTTCTAGCAGAAGGTCAGCCAAGTGTATTTCATCAGTTTACATTGTAATTATCACCCCATTGGTGATTGCTGCCCAATATTAAATGTATGTGATTTTCTTTGAATTTAAAGTAAATAAATAATGTATTCCCACCAACGGGCCTATTTCATGGTCCATTGTTACCAGGGGTATTTGTAAACAGGGGTGTGAGACGGGTTGGGTGCCAGCTCAATCTGAATTCTAGGAAATAAAGAAAAAGTATTCTAATTGAGCAATACATCCTAGGCTAAGGGCAAGGGTCCTGGTCTGGTGTGTGACGCCCGATAAAAATTCTTAAAAATATGTGTCCATTTAGACTTATAAATCCTCTCACTCCCTGTTCAGAAGGCACTTTCATAAGAATTGGCACAGGTCTGGCCAGACTGGGATACCCTACACACCATCCCATCCCCTGCACCACCCTGTTCCTAACTACCTCCCCACCATTCCTCTCGAACTTGGCCCAAGCGACTACTAACTCCGCAGGCAGTACCAGCAAGCCTGCTGCAGTCACCACCACCCCAGTGAAGAATGCAGACAAGGTAGTTAACTACAACACTCCTAACAAACTTACACAATTTCAACCTTCATCAAAGGCCAAAGCACCAACCCCCATCACTACGCACCCTAGATTAGGACCTACCAGACATAGCACGGTAGGAGAATGCTCTCACTACCTAGACCCTGCTAGTCCCCCTCAAAAAGCTGCCAACTACATCCACTAGCTATTGAAATGCTCTCCCAGTGCCACAAATCAACAAACTCCAACATCCATTCTATCACTAATAAGCGATCTAACTCCTCAACCAATCATGGCACCAGTACAAGATGCACTATTCACACAGCATAGTACACCCACCCAGCCCTGATCTGATCAAAGCCTCTCAGGTGCACTCCTAAATATTCGCTCTCTTAGCGGCCACGCCATTGAGACCCATTACCTTATAATCAATCACAATCTTGATTTTCTAGAAGTTATGGAAACTTGGCTTCACCAAGCCTCAGGTCCCTTACTAGACTTAGCCATGCCAACAGAATGTCATATCCTAAGGGCCAACAGACCTAATGCACAGGGAGGTGGAGTTGCCATAATAGCAAAATCTAATTTGCAACTCAGAACGTGCCCAATTGACCCCTTAGAAGTTTACAAACTTCTCGCCAAACTTACGACCAGTCCTAAAACAACTATTAACATCCTAGTCATTTATATAGCTCCTAACAGCAGCATCCATCCAGAACTAGATATTCCACTCCTCCTTACCCCCCACCTGAAACCTACCACTAAGTTCATAATCCTGGGAGATAATAATTTAGGATTCAATGATAAACAAGACAAAAAAGCCAATGACTTTCACACTTCACTCAGAGATATGAACTCTTCTCAGCTAGTCAATGCACCCACCCATAACAAAGGCAAACTATAAAATTGGATACCCACCCTAAATACTCACATCCCAATAGACTTTATTGTCCCAAATGATTGGACAGATCACCACCTTGTTAGTTTCATGCTAATTAGCAACGCAATAGTGCAACATGCACCTATCCCCTTGGACACGGTGGAATCTCGAAACACGAGGAAATTGACAGTAGAGAGCCTCACCCCAGTTCTGGAGGAAGCCTTCACCGCCTCTTCACTCATGAGTGACAACCCAATTGATATAGCTGACTTATATCATAGCTGCTTATCAACTACTATAGACTATCTAGCCCAACTTACAATTAAAATGTGGCGCCCAGACAAACGCTCTAACATCTGGTTCAATGATGATTTAGCCCTACTTAGGAAAACAAAAGATCACAGGAACATATATATAAAAAGAATCCCACTGTAGACACCACCAATGCATTCCTAAAAGCTAACCAAATCTACAAAGCAGCCGTCATAGCCCATAAAGCCAATGCCCTGAACACTCTGATCAATAATGCTGCTTCAAACTCCAAAGAGTTATTCATAATACTCCTCAAAGAACTGGAGAACCCTATCCCATCTATCATGCCAGTAAACTCGAACAAATAGTGGTGCACCACCATACAAAATGCTCTCGCCTACAAATTCCAAACTCTCCAAAATAAAATCACATCCAAAAGAAAGGTACTGGGCAATTAAAAGGCACCCACCCCAATCATCGATAGAACCAACGACAACACCAATAGCCAATTGAATTCTCCCCTGTAAGCCAAAACCAAGTATTAGATGACATCTAAACTTAAACCATCTAATTGAAAAGGTGACAGCTTCCCAGGGCACTTAGTTAAACTATGTGCCCCTACGCTAACTCCAATTATCACCAAATTTGTTTACACTTCCTTTAGCATGAATACAGTCCCTGCCAGCATTAAGGAAGCCTGGGTTAACCCACTCCTTAAAAAACCATCACTGGATGCTACAGTCCCTACCAATCACTGCCCTATAACCGCATTCCCATTTTTATTGAAAATAATCGACAAAATAGATTATTCACACATTCAATCGCACCTTGAACAAAATCATCTACTCGGAGCTAGGTCATCTGGATTCAGGCCCAACCACAGTACTGAAACGGCACTCTTGGACTTAAAACTCCAGATGGACGCCATAAGAGATGCTGGAAAACTATGTATCATGCTGCTATTAGATTTGTCTGCAGCATTCGACCTAGTCGACCATGACAAACTATGTGACACCTTAGCCCACGACTTTCAATTCTCACAAGAAGCTACTTCCTGGGTTAAATCCTTCCTCGCAGAGCGAACCTCACGAGTCTCTATTGGCAAGGAAGCAGCATACCCTTTCCCAGTACCACTAGGAGTTCCACAAGGTTCCTGCCTCTCGCCAATTCTATGCAATGCGTACACAAAGCTTCTATTCACTGCTTTAGATGCCCCGGGTGTCATCTACACCAACTTTGTGGATGGCACCCAGATTCTTATCCCCATTACAGGTGACTACAACCATGACACAATCTTGATCAAGAAAATCTATGCCAAAATTCAAAATAGTCTCTGCCTCAACAATGAGAAAACAGGGATACTCATCGTAGGCTCCCAAGCCAAAATCAAATCTTTACACCCTGACTACTCAGCAATCAAATAGATGGTACCGACATCCCTGTGCTAAAAAAACGTTAGGCGTATACTTAGATGCCAACCTCACAATGTCCAAATATGTGAATATCCTATCCTCAGCCATTTCCTAGACTGCCAAATTAATTTCCTTAAGTAGACAATTTCTCACGCATAACTAGTGCACCACATTAGCTAGGGCTCTCATCCTAATAAAGTTAGACTATTGCAACATACTCATGTTAGGTACTTCTAACGTTAACCTCGCCAAACTGCAACTGTTGCAAAATAAAGCGCTGCGAGCAGCCCTGGGCCTAAGAAAATCTGACCACATTTCCACCATCAGGAGAGAAGCTCACTGGCTACCCATAAAAGCAAGAATCATTTACCGAACATTATGGGTCACCCACAAATGCCTAGCAAAAAAAGTACCCAGTTACCTCAAAAATACCGTAACACCTAATTAGACTTCCAGAACACTCAGATCCAGCAAAAAAGTGCATCTCTCCACTCCATGCTACAAATGCACTAGAGCAGGGGGAAGTAGCTTCCCAGTGATGGCACCCACAATTTGGAATACTCTCCCGCTACAAACCAGACTGTACCCTTCTCACCGCCGTTTCAAGAAATGTCTAAAAATGTGGTTATTTAACAAATATTAGTCTACCAACTGTCACTTCCATGGTCACCTTCGTACCAATCTGTGAATCCATCGTACCCCATGCACTATGAACTTTCTCTGTAAACATGTACATTGTAATTTCTATATTGCTCTATTTTGCATATATTTGCATCTTGCATTTAGTACTATCTGTTGGTTTGAAACTGCAATTATTTTAGACTGTAGCTATTGTTTCATGCACTGAATGGAGGTAAGTTCATTCATGCAAAGATGTCTGTAACTACGCCGTGACACCCAAAGGTTTGGGCGTAATATAAATACAATAAATAAATAAAATAGATTATGTTGTAGAAGCATAGTGCCGATTGAAGCACAAGAACAACTTCAGGAAAAAAGAGGGTCACAACAATACCATCATGTGCTGATGTACGAGATACAGAGGGTGTTGAGAAACGTCTTGGGGATTTATATGGGGAAATGAGGGACAAAAAAGGGCATAAAACCCAAGAGAACGTAGAAAGACCTCTATCAAGGAGAACTGAAGGTAGGTCAGATGACATCATAACCGGTGAGCATATAATGCTGTCTTTAAGTAGACTCAATCTTTATGACATGAATAAAGATAATAGTCATACAAGCTGAGTCATTATAGTGTCAGGTGAAGAAAGATAAGATGGGGCGCATGCAGTCTTTCAAAAGAATCATGTGTAGAGAAAGGGGTAAAATGGTCAGATTTAGAAGTCCCCAATGAAAGAACTCCATAGTTAACACCATACACTGAGCGACCACAGGCACCAGCGCACAGTGCAGGGGATGTATCCCTGCCTTATGTAAGCAGATTAAGGACACTACCAGGACAAAGACAAGCGGGTGAGCCTTGCCCCACCTGGAAGATGAGAAGAGTAGGCAGGTACGATTATGGACCAGGATTTTCATAATTCCCATTATTAGAGAAAGGGGGAGAATGACCACAATATATACCGTTGCCGCAAATGGAAAAAAGATAATCTAAGATGTAAATTACCAAGTTTAACTTCCGGTGTGGGAAAATGGACATAGGAGTTAGAGAGAATGACATCAGGAATGACATTGGCTATGGGTGACATAAAAAGCTTGCTAGCAGCGATTGTAGGGGAAATGTGACATTTTGAAATGGGCAGGATATCCAGGTGTGACTGCACAAAACACGGCTCACGATGGAGCACCATTTAATAATTGCAGAGCAGATGTATGGCAGGCGCTCAGAGTACAATACCCCAATACATCAGACATCGGTGCGATATGACTAGGAAAATGCGGGAGGGCGAAGAGCCTGTTGCTTATATTCAAGATATTCAAGACAGATGGCGTCAGGAGACACGTGAACTGTGGGATAAAACAAAAGCATTAATTTTAGCACATTTTGTGTCAGGAAGTGGCTGATCCAGTGCAAAGGCAACTGAAGAAACAGGTGGGAATGGAAGCAAAGCCATGGCCAGAAATACAATTGACAATTGTGCATCACTGCCGAATACTGCAGGAGAAGAATAAGAAGAAAGCCGAGAATAGGAAGCAGGAGGAAACAAAGTTAGTTTAGAAGAAGTTGAAAAAATAGCCATAGAGGGAGTGGCATTGACGAGTAATGAAGGGGGAGGGGCAACAGAGGCGAGGCAGTCAGTGCAGCAAAACAACATAGGGTATCCCAGAGATTAGAGCGGGTACAACTTTGGTCAAGGAGAAGAGGAAATGGGCCTAGAGACAAGGTGGATTTCAAAAGCATAAGGTAAGAGGCAGATTGAATGGTGGATAGCTGCAACAATGTTGGAATTGCTGAAGAATAGGACACATAGCTAGAACATGAAGAAGCAGAGGAGGCATGCAGCAAAAGGTGAAAGCTTCAAGAGGGTGGATGGGTTATGCACCACAATATAATACAGAGCCACAGGAACAGTTTGCCCAAGATCACATGCTGGTTCAGATATATGCACTGCAACCACAACAAATGCAGCAAACACCATTACAAATGCAATTGCCATAAGAGCAATCACAGCAAGTACCTATGCAAGCACAGCAGGTTTTCCTCCTGATTATCATGACATTTAGACAAGTTATAAGAAATAATACAGAAATGTTGGACGACAATTAAACAATTAATGTTGCCCCTTATGAAATTACAAACAGATTTTTTTATACTCTTACTAGTAATTTATTTTGATTCAAAAGGGATGTTTAGAAAATCATGAAGGTATAAACACATATCTTGACAATTTGGCTCTTTTAAAGAATAACCTATGGTATCAGCACATGACAAAGGTGGGAAGGAGTCCGTCAGATGAAAGCTGGTATGTTTGTTCCCTCATACCTTATGCTTTGAGAACTTCTAAAATATTTATAGCAACAGATGTATCAGTCAAAAAAGCACACTGCTTGACACATATTGCACTTTGCCTAAACAGAAGAAGTTCCAAAGCAGAACAGCATCCATAGTGTGGGTGAATAAAGCAACACCTTCAAGAGGTGACAACTATGTACAAGACATAAAGTCAAGAGAAAATCCAGAAACAATGCATTAAATAATAAAATATGAACAGCCTGAAAAAACAAAATGCTACAATGCAAGGATAAGAAAGGGACCTTCCCTTTCTTATCCTTGCATTGTAGCATTTTGTTTTTGTTCAGATACAAGAATGCTGGGAAAGAGGTCAACTACAAATTAAAGGAACAGTTCTAACTACTGAAGCATGGGCTGAAGGCTTGGTTGTGTGCAGAGCAACAGCATTGACCAGTCAATGGGAAGTAGTTATATCAAATGCAGAAAAGGAATGCAAAGCCCAATTTCCTAAGATTGCAGAATTGTTGACATGGGTTGACGATGAGGGAAGACAATTGCAGATACTACCCGTGAAGAATATGTCTTCATGCTTCAGAAATAATGGTATGGTGAAAGTTGGACAAAACTGCCAGTGTGGCTGAATCTTTGATGGACCAGGCATGAAGAAAAGAGCAATGCCATCCAGTATAATTAAATCCAATGGCAGTAAATGAGAGGCTGAAATAGACAAATTCATGGTACCTTCACTCTTGACCCAGAAGTCGAAAACAAGGGCTATTCAGTAAGCCTCAAATGAAGATAGTGATGTGCTCTCACTTCTTCAAATGTCCTAGAACAGAGAACAGGCTACAAGGTCAACCACAGATGGGAAACTTTGGCTCATGGATGAACTGATGAGAGATGAAGAACTAATTGGAAAAGTATGGAGTAATCTGATGTTATCTAAGCAGCTGGGGTTTTATTTCCTTATGTGGTGCTAACTGAGTTGAACATCTAATGTTGGGTGAGAAGGCCAACCAATCAGTGGGTGCTATGTGACAACCTGCTATACAATGTTGGATATACCAATCTGCTGCCATTTTATTGCTGTAATGGCTATTATATGTATGTAGAGGTAGTTCAAGGGTTGTCTTACAAATAGGAGACAACTGTTAGGCAGAAACCTGTGCAGTTCCCTCTGGGACGACTGCAAAAAGATTAAGTCTACAGGAGTTAGCAGTTAACCCAATTGGTAGCAGTCTGCACCACCCAGATTTACCTGGTAGCTGTGGCTGAGCAGTCAGAATTCTCTCAAGACTAGTTAGGCCGTATTTGGAGTATACAAGATAGGGCAATTTACACAGTAGAACAAGCAGACACAGATCAGAGCTTGGGTGTAAATATATATAATTATTTATTTAAAAACACATCTATGGAAAACACACTGGCACTAATATGGCAAACAACTTCAATCACAGTTACTATAAGTATCTATCAATCCCATAACAATATTTCGACAAGTCTAGGTTCAACGGCACCACTTATTTGCAGACAGAGGTGAATGCTTTAACCTAGATGGCACTCTAGTATTCGTTAGAAAGGGAGAGAAAAAGGCAGGGTATGAAACCAACTCAGTACCAACACTTTTACGAAACAAATGCAAGGCGAGCAAGGCAGGGTCTACTGTAAATCACAAAGTTCAGAGGCCGGGCCCACTCGGAGAGAGGCAAGGCTGTATGTCCCAAAAGTATCACAGTGGAAATGCACTTCAAGTCTTTGTAGCAAAATGTCACAGAAAGGCTGGACCACTTTTTAGAACAAAATGTTAAGAAGGTCTGGAGGCGACCCAGTGGAAAGGTAAGGATTTAAGACACCTCACGCTAACCGTCACAAGGGAAGCCAGGCGGACATAGTACCTTGAAAGTGAAGAGACAACTCCGGCGGGGGCAGTTGTTCCTGGTGGTGGATGCAAGTCGGGACTTTGCCAGAAGAAGAGATGATCTCGTCGTAGAGGAAAGCGAAGATCGTTGCACCACCAGGGAAGAGTCCGGCCGTGGAGTGCTCCGTCACAAGGCACCACCTTTTGGTTGTTCCCACCAGTCAGGGGAAGAAGACTCTCCAGCAGGGAGATCTTCTCTGTCTTTGGGAAGTGGTGAGTCGGTTCAGCAGGGCTCCACCAGAGGTGTCGTCGTTGCAGGTCGGCTCAGCTTTACCCTCGTCGGATTCTTAGGTCCTGTGGCGACTTCTGAAGTTCCAGTCCCAAAAGCCCTGCTTTTATGCAGAAAACCCCCATTCATTCAGCCTAGCTGTCAATCAAACATACTAAGTGGTGAGCGGGGCGGCTCACCACTTGGGCCAATCACACTAGAGTGCGACTTGAATTGGCAAGGCAACTCAGTCCAGGGTGCCTAAACCCCCTCCCACACTCCCTGTGGTACCCAGACAGAATGGCACCACTCTGGAGGGCTTCTGTGCAGAAGCCCGCCAAAAGTGGAACAAAGGGCTCAACCTTTGGTTCAGAGTTACAGAGGCGAACACATACGCCATTTTAAAAACCGAGTTCTGGCAGAAAATACCAACCAGTGGATTTATTTAAGACAAATAAACCGGCGGTATGTTAGAGACTAATGTGAAAAAGTATTAGCCTCCAACAATGGGAAGAATCCCATAGGAATATATTTGCGGTTGAATATAAAAAGTAGTATCCACTGCCACCAGCCAAAACTCGATGAGGGGGACGGGACAGTGCCCCCTCGAACAACAGACCCAGGGGTAATCGAAGTACCCCTACCAGTATGTCCACAAAAGGATGGTTTGTACTAGGTCTGTTGGTAAATTTAGGTCTAGTAAAGCCAATGGTGACTTTACATTCCCTGGGAGACAGTAGTCAGTCCCAGGGTATGGAGTCTATGGTGGGAATCCTCTAGGACACCCCAGTGTTACGGCACGGAGGGTGTGGTGTAACACACATAGCAAAACACATGAGGCCCTATGTAGTAAAAGACCCCATAGCCCAGAGAACAGATGGACATTCAAAGAAATCAACCACATTCATGTCCAAGAGTGGGAGGAAAAGAGTTTCACTCTTAGCAGGATGAAAAAAAAAAACTCCAGAAATCCAGCAAAGCTGCTGGGGGACTCACTAGGTTAGGAAATTCAGCCTAAACAGAGAATTCTCCCTAACATTCGCCCCCCCAGACTAAGGACAGGAGGATTTAATCCACTCCTGGATGAATCTCATACCTCTAGTCGATGATATACATCCTAGAGAGACCATCAGCATTTTGGTGGTGACACCATGACCTGTGCTCAATGGTGAAATCAAACCCTTGCAGGCAGATTGACCATCTCAGTAGTTTTGGGTTTTCCCCCTTCATTTGCATTAACCATCTCAAGGGTTGGTGGTCAGTCTGAATGACAAAAGTAGAACCATACAAGTATGGCCTAAACTTCTTCAGAGCCCACACGATAGCAAAGCATTCTCTTTCGATTGTTGCCCACCTTGTTTCAGGATCCTTCAGCTTGCGGCTGATGAAGCAAACGGGGTGCTCCTACCTTTCCCATCCAGTTGACTGAGTACTGCACCTATTCCTACATTCGAAGCATCTGTCTGCACAATGAAAGTTTGGTGGTAATCAGGAGCTCTGAGTACTGGGGCTTGGCAAAGAGCCTTTTTCGGGTTTTCAAAGGCCTGATTGCACTCCTCGTTCCATCTAACCTTTTTAGGGAATTTTGGAGAGGAGATGACATTCAGAGGAGAAGCTATGGTCCCATAGTTCTCAATGAAATTCCTGTAATACCCAGTGAGACCTAAAAAGGCTCTCACCTGGGTCTGAGTAGTAGGTGTTGTCCAATTTTGCACAGCTTCAATCTTACCTAGCAAAGGCCTTATTTCTCCACCTCCTACCTCATGTCCAAGATAGACTACCTTACTCTGTCCAATTTGGCATTTACTTGCCTTTATGGTCAGATTGGCTCGTCCAAGAGCCTGCAAAACATTTCTTAGGTGGGTTACATGTTCTTCCCAGGAATTGCTGAACACTGCTATGTCATCCAAATATGCCATGCAGAAGTCCTCCATCCCATTCAGAACCTGGTTTACCATCCGTTGAAATGTAGCAGGTGCATTTTTCAATCCAAAAGGCATTACCTTAAACTGGTATAAGCCAGCTGGGGTAGAAAATGCAGTTTTCTCCTTGGCATGGTCTGTCAGTGCTATTTTCCAATAGCATGACGTCAAGTTAAATGTGCTGAGGAACTTGGCTGAACCAAGTCTATCCACCAACTCATCTGTTCTTGGCAAAGGGTGGGCATCAGTCTTGGTGACTGCATTAAGAGCTCTATAGTCCAGACAGAATCTAAGTTCTTTAGATCCTGCCTTTCGTACTTACACAACTGGGCTAGACCATGGACTAGTAGAGGGCTCTATTACCCCGAGATCAAGCATCTTGCAGACCTCACCTTTGATGTGGGTTCTTACACTTTCTGGCATTCTGTATCGTCTGCTTTTGACTGGCAGACAGTCACCAGTGAGTATGTCATGCTGGCCCCAAGGGGTCAAGCCTGGTGAAAGTCAGAACAGAGAGGCAAACTGATTCAACATAGATTTGCACTCTTCTTGTTGCTCAGGTGTCAGATTTGAAGAGAGATTTACTCCTTCAATTTTTTCGTCTAAAGGTAAGCCTCTGAGGAGATCCGGAAGAGCTTCACTCTCTTCTTCTTCCTCTGATGATGCTAGAAGCAATGCTCCTACATCAGGTCTCGAGACATACGCTTTGAGTCTGTTGGTGTGGAAGACTGTCGGAGCCTCCTTGGGATTGCCCAGTTCCACCAGATAGTTGACCTCTCCAAGTTTACCCACAACTCTGAAGGGTCCCATCCATTTGTTTTGCAAGGCCCTCTGCCTTGTTGGGATCATAACGAGAACTAGCTGGTCTTGAGTGAACTCAATTATGTTAGCCTTTTGATCATGCCAGTGCTTGACCAATGCTTGTCCAGCTTCCAATTTATCACTTGCTTCCGCCATCGTGTGTGACATTCTCCTCCGGAGACCTATCACGTAGTCAGTCACTCTTACTGGCTTGGGGGAAGGAGCACTCTCCAACCCCTCCTTAATCAGGGCCAATGGACCTCTGACGGGATGACCATAGAGAAGCTCAAAGGAAGAATAACCTACTCCCTCCTGAGGGACTTCTCTATAAGCAAAGAGAAGGCATGGCAGTAGAAGGTCCCACTTCCGTTTAAGGGGTTCCTCTAAAGCACCTATCATGCTCTTCTTGGTTCAGTTGAACCTTTCTACCAACCCATTGGTTTGTGGGTGGTAAGCTGTTGAGAACTTGTAAGTAACTCCACAGGTTTTCCACATGGCTTTCATGTAGTGGGACATAAAGTTTGACCCCCTGTCAGAGATTACTTCCTTCAGAAACCCGTCCCTGGTAAAAATACCAAGGTGGGCCTTAGCCACAGCCGGAGCTGTAACAGTCCTCATAGGAATTGCCTCAGGATACCTAGTAGCATGGTCTACTACAACAAGTATAAACCTGTTGCCTGAGGAGGTTGGAGGATCAAGGGGACCAACAATGTCAATCCCTACTCTCTCAAATGGGACTCCCACAACTGGGAGAGGCACTAAAGGTGCCACATTCTTGGAGCCAACCTTACCAGAGGACTGGCAGGTGTGGCAGCTCCTGCAGTGTTTTTCTACTTCGGCCCCCATTTTGGCCAATGAAAGTAGAGAGAGAGCTCCTTGGTCTTCTTGAAACTCAAGTGACCAGCCAAAGGAATCTCGTGGGCTAACTGCAAGAACTGTTGTCTGTTCTCCTGGGGTACTACAAGTTGTTTGTAGTCTCCAGGTTCAGACTCGGTCGGTTCACTGTGGAAGAGGCCATCTTCCCAGTGCAACCTGTATTTCCCAGGCTCTTGCCCTTCAGCCTGAGCTTCTGCCTGGTGGCGAAGACCTTCCAAAGTTGGACATTCTCTCTGTCCCTTACTGAAGTCTGCCCTGTTGGGTCAACCTTCTGCCAGTAAAGACTGCAGCTCAGGATGGTCAACAGGATCCAGATCTCCAATGAGTTCCTGGCCTTCCATTAGCTCTTCTTCAGAGTCTAATTCTACCACACAGGGTTGTACCACCCTCTCAGCCTCAGCTGGAGGGGGAGTTACTGTGTAACTTTGGACAACCGAGGGGAAGTCCTTGTTGGCTGCACTGAAGTGCTGGCTGCTGGTTTCGGTATAGAAGTTTTAGGTTTCCCTTTCGCTTCTGATTTCTTGGAGACAGCTGCTGACAAATCCAGTGGAGCAGGAGGGATATCCTTCTTCATCATCTCCTGGGGAGTACCTCTCATGGTTCTCTCCCTTGCAGGTCTTGTTAGCTCCTGTAACCATTTACTAGGAGGTCTGGGGATATGAGACACAACTCTGAGAGTTTTTAAATCGTTACCCAACAGAACTCGTCCTGGTACCTCACTCTGTATGCTGACAGGTATCTTCACAGTCATGTCATTACACTGGATGAGAACTGGTAATTGGGGAAGCATCTGCACAGGCCCTCCAGCTAACTTGGTGAGGCGTTTGGGTGCCTTAGCAACATCCTCAGCCTGAAAAAAAGTTTTATCCACCACAGTTATGCTGGCCCCAGTGTCCCTGATGGCAGGAGTCTCCTGACCATTCACCTGGACCCTGTCCTTATAATACTCTTTAGTATTATCTGGGATAGAATTATAGACATCTAAATTCTGTTGTTCCCACAAACCCAGAGACACTAAAGAAACACTGGCTGAGACTCCAAAGGGTTCATCAGCCAGCAGTAGAAAGTTTCCACTTGCCATTTGGACTTCCTCCTCTGGAGCGAAGGCTAAGGAGACAAGCTGGACCCCTGAAGGTTTACCCTTGCATCTGGGATCTCCTTTCACATGGTCAGTAGAGCCACAAACAAAGCATTTTCCGAATGCTTTCTGGAATGGTGGCTTGTTCTGGCCTCCCTCTGGTTTGGCACCAGAAGGTACACTATTCTGCTGCGGTTTTCCTTGTGGCTTACCCTTATGGTTTTGTTTGGGGCCCTCTTTGGAGTTATTAGAATTCTCTTCTGGGTCTTTTTTAGGATGTTTTCCCTCATCCTTTTTCTGAGTTGCCCCAGAATCCTTATAAGTAGCCCTGTAGGGCAACCCACAAGTCAGCAGCCTTAGCTAGCTTCCTGGAATCCAATTCCTTCAAATCAGCCAAGTGCTGTCTAAGCTCAGGAGAACAGGCATCATAAATAGACTCCAACATAAAAAGATTCTTCATACCCTCATAAGAGTTCACCTTGTAACCCTTAATCCATCCCTCTAAGTTTTTCAACCCTTCACTCACCCAGGTAGCCCAAGGGGTACCATCATGCTTTCTGAGGGTTCTGAACCTCTTAAGATACTGAGAAGGGGTCTTTCCAAATCTAGCTATCAAAGCTAGTTTCACACTTTCATACTCTTTCCTATCCTCCTCCCCCAACTCCATTACCACATCAGTTGCAACAGGGGGGAGCCTAGAGAACAACCAGGTAAGTAGCTCATTACCTGTGATGTTCTGGAGCCCATGATTGTACTCAAACAAACTCAGCCAATCCAACACATCCAACTTTGGTTCATACATACCAATTATTTCCTTAGGCATCCGGGGTCTTTTGGGACTGGAACTTCTAGAGGAGCCAGAGACAGAAGCAGTTTCGACAGACAACTTTTTCATTTCTAACTCATGCTTGAGCTCCATTTCTCTGAGCCTAAGAATTTGTTGCATTTCTTGGTGTTTCTGTTCAGTTTGAGCAGTAATCCTTCTGAATTCCAAGTCTATTTTCATTTTTTCTAGTTCAAGGACTTGAGGACTTAGTGTGGGACCTGCTATAGGCCCAGTAGGTACAGCTGGTAAGGCAGACAGAGGAGCAGGGGAGACAGTTTCATGTGCCTCTCCTTCCTCTTCAGCCTCTTCATCACTATCATCAGAACTTTGATTTAGATGAACACCATTACTGTTATCTACATTAGCTGGAGAAGTTGGTTCCTCTGAACCAGTACCCAGACTTTGGTTTTCCATCAATCTCGCTATCAGTTCTATTTTCTTGCCTTTTACAGAAAGATTCTCTTGTCTACAGAGAGCTCTCAAACTCTCAGTATTTTTCCCTGACAAGGACTCCTGACTGTAAACTTCCATAGTAGACATGTTTTTAGAAAGTTGCTTTTTAGTGCTAAGCTTTGTGGTTAGTTATCCTAAAGTGTTGAAAAGCACTCTAAACTGTATACCCGATACAAATCCCACCGCTGTACACCAGTGTTAGGCAGAAACCTGTGCAGTTCCCTCTGGGACCACTGCAAAAAGTTTAAGTCTACAGGAGTTAGCGGTAAACCCAATTGGTAGCAGTCTGTACCACCCAGATTTACCTGGTAGCTGTGGCTGAGCAGTCAGACTTCTCTCAAGACGAGTTAGGCCGTATTTGGAGTATACAAGATAGGGCAATTTACACAGTAGAACAAGCAGACACGGATCAGAGCTTGGGTGTAAAGATATATAATTATTTATTTAAAAACACATCTATGGAAAACACTGGCACTAATATGGCAAACAACTTCAATCACAGTTACTATAAGTATCTATCAATCCCATAACAATATTTTGACAGGTCTAGGTTCAACGGCACCACTTATTTGCAGACAGAGGTGAATGTTTTAACCTAGATGGCACTCTAGTATTCGTTAGAAAGGGAGAGAAAAAGGCAGGGTATGAAACCAACTCAGTACCAACACTTTTATGAAACAAATGCAAGGCGAGCAAGGCAGGGTCTACTGTAAATCACAAAGTTCAGAGGCCAGGCCCACTCGGAGAGAGGCAAGGCTGTATGTCCCAAAAGTATCACAGTGGAAATGCACTTCAAGTCTTTGTAGCAAAATGTCACAGAAAGGCTGGACCACTTTTTAGAACAAAAAGTTAAGAAGGTCTGGGGGTGACCCAGTGGAAAGGTAAGGATTTAAGACACCTCACGCTAACCGTCACAAGGGAAGCCAGGCGGACACAGTACCTTGAAAGTGAAGAGACAGTTCCGGCGGGGGCAGTTGTTCCTGGTGGTGGATGCAAGTCGGGACTTTGCCAGAAGAAGAGATGATTTTGTCGTAGAGGAAAGCGAAGATCATTGCACCACCAGGGAAGAGACTGGCCGCGGAGTGCTCCGTCACAAGGCACCACCTTTTGGTCGCGGTACAGGGGTTAGTGGCTATCCTGTTGCCGGGGTGCTCAGCACGGGCAATTCGACCACTACGCCCTGGAAGCGAAGAAAAAGCAAAGGGACTGGTTGTTCCCACCACTCAGGGGAAGAAGACTCTCAAGCAGCGAGATCTCCTCTGTCGTTGGGAAGTGGTGAGTCGGTTCAGCAGAGCTCCACCGGAGGTGTCGTCGTTGCAGGTCGGCTCAGCTTTACCCTCGTCGGATTCTTAGGTCCTGTGGCGACTTCTGAAGTTCCAGTCCCAAAAGCCCTGCTTTTATGCAGAAAACCCCCATTCATTCAGCGTAGCTGTCAATCAAACATGCTAAGTGGTGAGCGGGGAGGCTCACCACTTGGGCCAATCACACTAGAGTGCGACTTGAGTTGGCAAGGCAACTCAGTCCAGGGTGCCTAAACTCCCTCCCACACCCCCTGTGGTACCCAGATAGAATGGCACCACTCTGGAGGGATTCTGTGCAGAAGCCCACCAAAAGTAGAAAAAAGGGCTCAACCTTTGGTTCGGAGTTACAGAGGCGAACACATACGCCATTTTAAAAACCCAGTTCTGGCAGAAAATACCAACCGGTGGATTTATTTAAGACAAATAAACCGGCGGTATGTTAGAGACTAATGTGAAAAAGTATTAGCCTCCAACAATGGGAAGAATCCCATAGGAATATATTCACGGTCGAATATAAAAAGTAGTATCCACTGCCACCAGCCAAAACTCGACGAGGGGGACGGGACAGTGCCCCCTCGAACAAGAGACCCAGGGGTAATCGAATTACCCCTCCCAGTATGTCCACAATAGGATGGTTTGTACTAGTTCTGTTGGTAAATTTAAGTCTAGTAAACCCAATGGTACATGCCCTGGGAGACAGTAGTCAGTCCCAGGGTATGGAGTCTATGGTGGGGATCCTCTAGGACACCCCAGTGTTACGGCACGGAGGGTGCGGTGTAACACACATAGCAAAACACATGAGGCCCTATGGAGTAAAAGACCCCATAGCCCATAGAACACATGGACATTCAAAGAGGTCAACCACATTCATGTCCAAGAGTGGGAGGAAAAGAGTCTCACTCTTGGCAGGATGAAAAAAAAAAACTCCAGAAATCCAGCAAAGCTGCTGGGGGACTCACTAGGTTAGGAAATTCAGCCTAAACAGAGAATCCTCCCTAACAACAACCAATAAAGTACTAACCGGTTTACCTTCTAAAATTAGATATGCTCCCCTAATCCAATCCCTCCCACTAATAGGTTTATGGTTTGCCACGTAGGATGCTGTTATAGATGATGCATATTGGGGTAAAAGACCCCTGTGTAATCAAGTTTGCGTGTGAGTGCACTTGCATCAGTCCGATGTCTGCCAGATTACCCTGCTTTGTTTCATTGAGAATAAAGTAGTACTTTCCCATATTCTTTAAATCTGTCCAGTTATTTGGTCTGAGATCTGTATAGGTAATTCCATCTAGCACAAGAGATGCTTCAAGGTGCTAGAGCATAGGAGAGAAAATGGGCATAGAAGTTATTCCCATACCACTGACACATCCATTAATATGCCCAATGACCACTTAGAGGTATGTCTACTGTGATGCCACTTTTGGAATACTGTCTTATTACATACATTGAGCAATTAGATTGGGGAAATTATACACACCTCAAAAAGGTGTGGTTTTTGGTCTATAAAAGATTCAACACACACTCATTAGGGGAGAGACTCACTCGAAGTCTCATTGGCTAATGGCAAGAAAAAAGGAGAATGGATAACATCAGAAAGGAAGAGGAATAGTTAAATAGACATCTCACTGTGTGCATACATAGAAAAAGAAAATAATTAAAGTTAATCCTGGGTATACCAACAAGCACAATATTGTTGTTGTTCCAGAAAAAAGGGAAAGGGTGATTCCTTGCTATCAATTTTCACATTTTCAAATTGCCCATTGAAAGTGAGAAAGGCGCACTTTTAAACGGTAATTAAATAGACATATCATGGAAGGGAATATAGCCTACATACATGTTGAACCTACATTTTCCTTTCTGTAATCCATTTACATACATGAAGGTCCATTAGTTTGTTGGATTTGAGTTTTTAGAATGCTGTTGAAATTCTGTCATGTCTATTGAAGTAAGAGGGGTGGTATCTATTTGCAATAAAGGGGAAATAGAAAGAATTGGATAGGCACGGAAATGTAAATGAATACAATTGTTAACAAATGAAAGTCTTATCCTGGCCTCGCATGCATTTAAATTAATAGTGCATGTGCATCCAGGGTGAATGAAACATATACATGATGATCTGTGTGTTACAAAAGTCTCTAGTTCTAGAACTGTAGCATTTAAAACTGAGGGAATAGGGTGTTCATTGTTTGTCATCATTGCATTAGAACTTAATGGAAGTATAACTATTTATTTAAATTGATTTAATTAGTCCTATGTTATTAATAAACAAACCTTCTGTCCAACCCTGTGTGTTTCTTGAACCGAAAGGGGAAGGAGTCTGTAATTAATCAATTCTGTTAAATTGGGGGTCACAGATTCATTAAAAGAACTTTAATAAGAAAAGGAAAGTTGTGCGTGCCTGGTTTGGGGTGGGTGGAAGGTTACCCTGAATTAGATGTTGCCTGATTAAAATATCCTACAAAACTGGTGGTCCCACCGAGATATGACTTTTGGGATAACTGGTTTCATTGCAACATAGACCTTTTAACTTAAAATGTGCAGAGCCCACAAACGTACCTGGAAGCTATGTTTTCCATTGATTTATATGGTATTGATACAGCAGCCTCATAATGAAATACTAAGGTGTTCACAGAAGTAGAGATTGTTACATAGGATTAGGGTTGGAATTTGGGTTGACAAGAGATTGAGCAGCAGTGGTAAAATAGGAGTAAAAAAGGTTGACATTTCTGTTTAGTGAGAATTGTTGGAAGCCACATTTTAAACTGACAAATGTCTGACAGAACTGTACCTGTGGCAAAGGCCCATGCAATTTCAAAATTATATTTGAAAAGGGATTAGACAGCCACAGATATTGACATTTGGTAGACTGAGATGTTAGACAGAAAGGCATCAGTAGCTACAGACACCTCAGATGAATGTGGGCCACTTAATCAGACCCAACAGAGGTTATATATGACTTCAACTGTCAAAGAAGAGAATGGTAATCTGATCTGCCTCTCTGCAGACCTATACTTTCACCTCCAATTGGTGGAAGGCAGTTTAGCAGGCAGGGATGCCCAGATTAAACAGTGCCAAGAAGTGGTGGCTGAAGAGCTTTTGAGCTCCAAGAAATTCTGCAGCGACAATCTGCAAGACAGGGTGCGGTTGCAAGAAGCATTGAATGAGAGTCAGGTTTACATACTGCAATAGCACAATTTTGTGTATCAAATGCAAGCTGAAATTAAGACATCTCGTGATTAGCTAAAGAACCAAATGACAACATTTTGGGTTCTCCAGGACACTTATAATCATTATATGGAGGCCAAAAATAAGCTACGAGGAAAGTATCATGACCAATCAGTGGATAATAATGCCCTTCTAGACAGGATTGTGAAACATGGGGGGTAATTCATAGAATTTAGCGCACAAGTGGCACACGCGGCTGGCGCACAGTGTGCAAGTGCGAATCCCTGCGCCAGCCGCGTGCGCCAAAACCCATTTCCGCCCAGAGCGTATTCATGGATTCCAGCTACCACAACCAGCCGTGGCGCACAGTGGCGCAGCGACCCTGCAGCAGCGCCAGTTACGCCCCCAAGAACGCCTCTCGCGCAGGGAAAAGCCATCAAAATCCCCAATCCAGTGCAAAGGGCTGGGCTAACCCTGTACCAGCAGGGCAAGCAGGCTACGTGTATCACTGGGGTGCACGGGAAGTACCTCACGCCATTTCAGCTGGGTACGTGTATTTCAGGGGAGCGCTTGAAGTTCCACACGCAATTCCATCAGGGTACGTGTACATCAGGGGTGCGCGGGAATTTTCGAATGTGAATTCAGCAGGGTACGTGTATATCAGGGGTGCGCAGGAAGTTCCACACGCGAATGTCCTGGCTACGTGTATTTTGGGGTGCGCGGGAAGTTCCACACGCGATATCAGCAGGGTACGTATATTCCAGAGGTGCGCTGGAAGTTCCACACGCGAATGTCCTGGCTACGTGTATCTTGGGGTGCGCGGGAAGTTTCACACGCGATATCAGCAGGGTACATGTATATCAGGGGTGCACGGGAAGTTCCACACGCGAATGTCCTGGCTACGTGTATTTCGGGGTGCGCGGGAAGTTACACACGCGAATGTCCTGGCTACGTGTATCTTGGGGTGCGCGGGAAGTTTCACATGCAAAATCAGCAGGGTACATGTATATCAGGGGTGCGTGGGAAGTTCCACACGCGAATGTCCGGGCTACGTATATTTCGGGGTGCACGGGAAGTTTCACACGCAATATCAGCAGGGTACCTGTATTCCAGGGGTGCGCGGGAAGTTCCAAACGTGAATGTCATGGCTACGCGTATCTTGGGGTGCGCGGGAAGTTTCACAAGCGATATCAGCAGGGTACGTGTATTTCAGGGGTGCGCGGAAAGTAATACACGCGATTCCATCAGGGTACGTGTATTACAGGGGTGCGCGGGGAGCACGTGAATTGCACTTGTGGGTCCTCCCAGGTGTTCCCTCTACACCCTCCACGGCCCCTGCAGGTGGCCCACACCCGAGGGGCCTACCCTGCACATGTCCTGCAGGTACTCCATCCACCATGGCCATGCCCCCCAGCCAACCCACATGTCAACTTGCACTACTGCCCACCAACGCATGTCCCCCTGCACCCCCAGCCACCAGGGGAAGCCTCCACCAGGCCCCCACCCATGTCTCCCACCACCCCCACCCCCCAGCAGTGCAGGGGCAGCCTCCACCAGGCCGCCACTCCTGTCCCCTGCACCCCCACCCCCCAGCACTGTGGGGCACCTGCCAGCAGGCCCCCACTCCTGTCCCCTATCACCCCCACCCCCCAGCCACCAGGAGCAGCCTCCACCAGGCCCCCACCCATGTCCAACTCATGTTCCCCTGCACCCCCACCCCCCAGCATTGTGGGGCACCTGCCAGCAGGCCCCCACTCATGTCCAACTCATGTTCCCCTGCACACCCACCCCCCAGCACTGTGGGGCACCTGCCAGCAGGCCCCCACTCATGTCCAACTCATGTTCCCCTGCACCCCCACCCCCAGCAGTGCAGGGGCAGCCTCCACCAGGCCCCCACTCATGTCCCCTATCACCCCCACCCCCCAGCCACCAGGGGCAGCCTCCACCAGGCCCCCACCCATGTCTCCCACCACCCCCACCCCCCAGCCACCAGGGGCAGCCTCCACCAGGCCCCCACCCATGTCCAACTCATGTTCCCCTGCACCCCCACCCCCCAGCACTGTGGGGCACCTGCCAGCAGGCCCCCATTCATGTCCAACCCATGTTCACCTGCACCCCCCAGCACTGTGGGACACCTGCCAGCAGGCCCCCACTCATGTCCAACTCATGTTCTCCTGCACCCCCACCCCCCAGCACTGTGGGGCACCTGCCAGCATGCCCCCACTCATGTCCAACCCATGTTCCCCTGCACCCCCCAGCACTGTGGGGCACCTGCCAGCAGGCCCCCACTCATACCCAACTCATGTTCACCTGCACCCCCACCCCCCAGCACTGTGGGGCACCTGCCAGCAGGCCCCAACTCATGTTCCCCAGCCAACATGTCATCACAATCTAGATCCCTGGTCCCTATGGTCAAAAATAAAGAAACAGAAATGGGAATGTACAAAAATGAAAAGAAGCATGTCCATGAAAAAAAGCAAAACCAAAAATCATAATCCAAAGGAATAGTGTCCAAAGTCACAGTCCACAAAAGAAAATCCAATGGAAAATTATAATTGAAAGCCATTGCTCCATGGGTAAATTGTGAAAGAAAAAGAAAATCCAACAGTGCACTATGTACAGACGAACAAGCCAGGGTCCACTATCCCAACAAAAGAAATAACTAATAAAAAAAAAACTATATACAAAATGTGGCCCATTGTCCAAAAGGTCCAAAATAAATTCAAAAACAAAGGAAACCTAACACTAACTACATAACTATGTATAAGGGCAGCGGGCTAGTCTGACGGCTCACTTTTGGATGTCCCGGGCCAGGGCATCATCAAGCTCCTGCTCAATGTCCCGGAGGCGGTCCTCCTCCATGGCCCCGAGGGTCCGCAGGGCCGTCGACGTGTCCACCTCCAACCCCCTGCGGATTGCCTCGAGGCACTCGGCCCGCCTCAGGGCCCTCCGCATGGAGTTCTCCGCCCTGACCATTGTGAGCCGTGCCTCTTCCGCCCGCTGCCGCTGCGCATCTATGGCGTGGCCCAACCACTGCCACACGGAAGACACTCTCTGTCCTGGGTCCTCCTGCCCTCCGGCCGATGCCAGCCCCTCCGATGTTGAAGGCCACGAGCCTTCATGGCTCCCATCACGTTGCTGCTGCTGCCGTGCCTCTGCCCGTGCACTGCCTCCTGCTGCCTGAACATCCTCCGCCAGCTGGGGTACAGTCGTTGATGTGGCCACCCCTGCTGGACGCCCGACTCCCGACTGTGGCAGGGATGCGGCAGGGATGCCTCCTCCACCAGCCTGGCCACGCCGTCAGAGGCAGCTCCACAGGGCACCCAGGTGACTGATGGGTGGGAAGATGGCACAGAGGATGACTGGCGCATAGGGGGTTCCGTTGAGGAGGGGGTCGTAGCAAGCCCCATCAAACGGAGGAATCCGGCCTGGGTGACCTGTCCCAGTAGGCCGACGCGGTCAACGAGCCATTCGAGATGACATGCAGTCTCCTCATGAAAAGACTGCAGGTCACCTCGCATGGCCAGTCAGGACAGGCTCAACCCGGACCCGGATAGCCACGTCCGCAGGCAGAGGAAGGCCAGTTGTCGTTAGCTCATCCCCTGCCTGAAAACGGGTCTGGACGTAGGCATCCCTGCTGGTGCAAACACATGCATCAGGGCACTGTACAATGGACACATACACACATGACAGTTGTACATGAGTGGCATTGGCAAACCTCAGACATGCCATCACAATCCCCAACACACATGTCATTTCAACTCGCACACATGAGCCATACCACAGCCATATCGCAACTGCCAGCACCATCCATACACATACAACAGCATGAGCAGGCAAAGCTGAGCCAGACATCACATGCAACACAGGAAGTGCACTACACATGTACACACACCACCACACTTGCATGCATGTGTACACCTCTGCCAAGTGTCGCAGTGTTCAGATGGGCATCCATGTCACATCTGCCAATCAGGCTTCCACATCCCGCTGTCACATGCATCCATGTTGCATCACTGTTGCACCCTTGTCAAATACACACAAATGCACATGTACACAGTGCTGATACATGCAGCTGAAAACAACACACATGCGTGACAACACGAACATGTCTACTTACATACACATTCATCCAAATATGTGTGCCCACACAACTGCATTTGGCATGCAAGCCTACACACACAAGCACCATCCATGTCTCACACATTACGGCCCTCGCATGTGTTAGCCTCACGGCCCTGTACACCCCAACCCATACTCGACCCCATACAAACAGATGTGCAACCTGCACACTACTGAAACATCACCACACGCACAGCTCACAATCATGATGCATGTACACTTATCGCTCGACTCCAGACGGGTCTGCCTCTCAAGGACCTGGACGTGGAGCGCTGGGGATATGCGTTCCAGGACCCTCATCTGATTTTCCGACAAGTGGCCCCGGCTCCCCTTAGCATCCGCTGCCTTCAAGAGACGCCGGGCCTTGTTCAGGGTCCTGGACCTGAAGTCCTCCCAGCGCTTCTTGACATGTTGTAAGTCGCGGACTGCCACCCCCTCCGCGTTGATGGCAGTCACGATGTCAGTCCAGATCCGAGTCTGTCCTTCCTTGTTGGCGCGGGAACTTCTGAAGAGGGCATCATACTGCCCCAGCACTTGCTCCACCAGGACACCAACTTCCCTGGCACTGAAGCTGGTGCCCCTCTGCCTCTCTGGCCGGGGGTTGTCAGTGGTGCCAGATGTTGCAGTGCCCGACATGACAACCCCAGAGGCAGGAGTGGGTGGCAACTGGGTCCTGGGGCTGGGCTGTGGAGCGATGGAATCCCAGTCGGGAGTCTTCGGTTCCAGCAGGGGTGGTCACAGCAACAGCACCCCTGGCTGATGTGCAGGCAGCAAATGGCAGGGCACGTGGGAAGCAGGCAGTCAGGCAGCAGCAGATGGCAGGTGGGAGCATGCTCGGGGCTCTGGGGGCAGTAATTCGGCCTTCTGGGCAGGAGCGTGGTCTTCCGTGTGCTTACGCGTGGCCAGCTTGATACGGAGTGATTTGGCACGTGAAAATCTGCACGTCAGCGTGTAATTCGAGGAAAGGCCCTTAGCGCGTAAGCGCGTCTGCACGCATACGCAATTTCATTGGACAGAAGGCCCCTCAAGCGCAAGCGCCCCTGTGACGTGACGCGCACAGGCGTGCATGGGCATTTCAGCGCGCGTGAAAAACTGCACGTCCGCGTGTAATACGAGGAAAGGGCCCATGCGCGTAAGTGACGTGACGCGCGCGTGCGTTTCCCTCAGCACTGGTTAAAGGTGAGCGGGCCCAGCAGTTCGCTGTACGTGCCTTTCGTGGAGACCGACATGTGTTGCTGTTTCCTGTTGTTTCGCGCGCAATCACAACTTCACAGCTATCAAGGACGTATCTCATCTTTTGGCGGGGGTATTGGCTACGCGTGTTTTTCTGCATCGCGCTAGTCAGACGGTGAGTCGCACACGCTCTTTTTCCCACTGCGGGTGCCCCTGTGTATCGCACCCATTTTCGATGTGATAGTAGCCTGCGTGTCCCACGCGTACGCGTTATTCGTGTTACTGGGTGCCACCGCATACTGCGGGAGGTTGAATCCTTGCACGTAGGCTGCAGGGTTGCGTGCACGGTTTTACTGCAGTTTTGGGGTGCCTGAGCGTTGCGTGACCCGTCACTACATCACCGGGGTCACATACAGCCTTGCAGGTGCAGGGGGGCTGTTAACATCTTGCTTCCCACCCCCTTCACCCCAATTGCCCAGGTCAATTGTGGTGTACACCTCCCATTGGCACCACTCCATCTGTGCCGGCACTACTACATCTGTGCCATGGTTGGGAAGCCACCAAAGGTGAGGGGTGCCTCAGCTGGGCATCCTCCCCGTGGTGGGCGTGGTCGGGGACGTGGCCGTGGTGACCAGGGAGTAGGGGGACTCCAGGGTGTCCAGGGCGGCCACAGAGGGGGAAGAGGCAGGGGTGCACCATTTGAGCACAATGTTGTGCCATGTGTCGGTGCAGTCATGCCACCACCCCCTGTGGTTCCGGGGGATGCAGCTTCTGCATCTGGCACTGGCGCCCGTGTGACCCAGCAGTCCGTTCCATCGACTGCCATGGGCCCAAGGGTAGTGGTAGCTGCAGGTGCAGCTGTGGGCACCGCCACCCAGGCTCGGGGTCTGCCAGCGCAGGCTGCATTGGCACTTGAGGAGCCCTTGGTAGATCTCCAACAGGCCAGGAGGGAAACCATAGGGGCAGGCCAGGCTGCTCAGACCAAGACACGTGTCCCTGGGCAGTCATGTCATCTGCTGCCCCGAACAGCCGGGTGTTGGCAAGTGCAGGGGCAGATGCACCCAACAGCACCCCGGTTGTGAGTCTGCCAACCAGGACCATTGCGGTCAATGACCCTGCCACAGATGTTGTTGCTGCGCAGAGTCCATTAGTGGGCACCCAGCTGCCACTTACACAAGTCAGGCCTTTGGTCATCCCTCCACCTGCCACTCCCTTGGCTCAATCCACCGAACCCACTCATGTCCAACTCATGTTCCCCTGCACACCCACCCCCAGCACTGTGGGGCACCTGCCAGCAGGCCCCCACTCATGTCCAACTCATGTTCCCCTGCACCCCCACCCCCAGCAGTGCAGGGGCAGCCTCCACCAGGCCCCCACTCATGTCCCCTATCACCCCCACCCCCCATCCACCAGGGGCAGCCTCCACCAGGCCCCCACCCATGTCTCCCACCACCCCCACCCCCCAGCCACCAGGGGCAGCCTCCACCAGGCCCCCATCCATGTCCAACTCATGTTCCCCTGCACCCCCACCCCCCAGCACTGTGGGGCACCTGCCAGCAGGCCCCCACTCATGTCCAACCCATGTTCCCCTGCACCCCCCAGCACTGTGGGGCACCTGCCAGCAGGCCCCCACTCATGTCCTGCTGGCAGGTGCCCCACAATGCCATACTGGTCAGGGCGGAATTAGCCAGCCAGGGTCTGCGCCACAGTCCAAGAGGAGGAAGGTTGCACCTGTAGCACAGGCTGGGACCCCACACACAGCCACGACCTCCTGCACGTCGAGGAAGAAGCCTTTCTGTAAGCAGGAACTGGACTTCCTTGTGGACTACGTGCGGGGCCACAGCCGTGACATGCTAGTGGGTGCCAATAGCCAGACTACAGCTGCCCAACGTGACACCCACTGGAAGCATGTTGCGGAACATGTCAGTTCATTCGGCCATGAGGTGCGCAGAGCGCAGGAGTGCAAAAAGCGTTGGAAAGACATCAAACGCAGCACTAAGGCTAAGCGTGCCTCTAATTACAACTTGACTCTGGTGACTGGCGGTGGGCCTGCACCAGAGGAGGAAAAGCTCACTCCGCATGAGGCACTCGTTGCAGATTTCATACCACCTGAATTGGTCAAAGGAGTGGGAGAGATGCTGGACTTTGATGCCCAGTCCAGTGAGTGTTGATGCGTGTTTGTTGAGGACGTGTGTGTTTCACTTGTGGGATGTGTTGTGCATGATTGCCGCTAAATGTGACGTGTACATGGTTCTGATGTGTAAGTAATGCAATGCTTCCGTCATGCATGTCTCCTCTGCCTGCATGCGGGGACTCCATGTAGGCATGCTCCCTTGCCCCTCCTCCGCCACTCTGCACCCCAGTTCCACCTTTGCACTGGTGTTCTTCAATCTTGCCAATGTGTACTTTCTTGTTCATGCGTCCTGTGTAGATGCTAACTTCCAGCATAGAATCTGCCAAACATATGCCGTGTGGTACAGCCTTAGTACTTGATGCAGGGTATCTCACTTGTACTGTGCATAGATCAGATGTCCCACAGGGACATGAGTGCCCATTCATGCTCCATGTGCATTGCACGTATGCCCCTATGTGTCCTTGACTGGATGATCACTGTGATACAGGTCCTTGGTTACATACATTGCCTGCCATCTCATCAGCCTTCCCATGTCAACTGTGGCTCAGTCCTGCGTTGCACACATGTTTAGGATCTGACAATCTGTGTGGCTCACAGGCCTCAGCCTGTTCAATGGCCAATGACTCTGTCCAACTGTTGTTGTGCTTCTTCACACATGGGCGGAATCCAGAGTTTTCATCATGTGTCCTGCTTACTATCCCAGCATCATTTGCAGTGTTGTCACTTGAATCACATTAAGCTGTTGATGCCAGTCAACACTGCCTGTCAATACACAGGTGTATGGTCAGCCTTTTGATACCATGCTAGGCATCCCTGCTTTGGTACTGGGGTGGAGGGGTGCTTGGCTTCTAGATATGGTACACATTGAATGCACAATGCACATGATGTCTGAATTTGACATTGCACTGCCTTCACATTTCCTGGCACACACCATGGAGTCCTTGTACATGTAGGTAGCGAGTGGCGTACACATTTTCTGCACTGCATAGACCCACTTCCATGGAAACTGCCAACTTTCAACAGGTCTGATCACAGAAGCAATTCAAAGTTGACCCAGCATGCATGCCAGGTTATATGTTGTGTGTCACGTGTCTGCCTGATGCATTTGCTGTCGGTGTGTGTGTGTGTGTTGTGTGCTTCTGACATGTGTAGTGACCTTTTTTCTCTCTATTTTTCAGGTGATGACGCAATGGAGGCAGAGGATGGTGTTGTCATGCCAGACACAGGGTTGTTACCACTACATCAACCCGGCACTAGTGGGGGTCGTGGGGTTGTAGGCCACGAAAACCCCCAAGTGCTACAGTCCATCTTGTCTCTGGCTGCCTATGAGTCCAGCCTTGATGACGACTCTGACGTCCATGTTGAGTTGGATGATCATCAAGTCCATGTGTCAGGGGTGAGTGATTCTGACGTGGACACTCCTCTGTCTGCGACACCTGCACTGAGGGATCAGACAGTCTTGGTTCCTCCGCCCGTGGTGGATCGGGACGCAGGGTTACCCTCCACACCAGTCACTGATGTGCCTGGGACATCACATCGACCGGGGCATGTAGTCGTGCAGCCGCGGGCGGTGCCAACACAGCGAGGACCCCCGGTCCTTGGGTCCCGCAGGGGTCAAGCCCGGCAACGCGGTCGCCGCGCGCAACCGCTGTATACTGAGTGGGAGCAAGACATGAATACCAATTCAGAACGGCAGGGGGCAGCAAAGGAGAACATCGCTGAGAGCATGGAGCGTGTGGCCCGATCTGTGCTCCCCCCTGCTAGGCAGGTGCTTCTCCAGCAGCAGGCGGCACAGTCCACGGGCCGCTCACTCAGGCTGGGCATAGCGGCCTCAGACAGGGCACGCCAGGCTGAAATGTCATCTCTGCGTCAAGCAATTGCTGCTCACGCAGAGGCGCACATGGATGCCCTGAGGGAGGAGTATGCTTCCCTCAGATCCACTCTGGGTGTCCTTATGATACCCCAGAGTCAGCAGGCAGAGGAGAGGTTTGCACAGCTTGAGCGTACCATCTCGGCTGAGCTACAGGCTTGCCGGGAGGTGCAGCGGTTGTCCAGCCAGGCCTTGCAGGAGGAACTCTGTGTTACACTTGCTACCTTGCAAGAGGAAGCACGCGTATCACGTGAGGTACTGCATGCAGACCTACGTCACATCGCCACACAGAACCAGGCTCACCCGTCCGGCAGACTTTCTGCAGATGAGGGGCAAGCTGCGGCTAGGCGTGGCCAGGCTACTGTGCCACGTCCTCCTTTCCAGGATGAGCCAGACTCGGACGACCATCTATCTCCCACATAGGTCGGGCTGTGAAGGCGTTAAGCCCATGGAGGTTTTTTTTTTGGCTCAGCATCATCGCATGTGGATGTTGAACAGCACCCTGTACCTCCCCCCTCCTGGGTGCCTCCCCTCCCCCCCGGGTCGTATGTGGCCATTTTTGATTTTTCTTTTAGTTTAGTTAGTTAAGTTTCTGTTTGATAGTTAGTTTAATTAGGTAATGTAGGTTTTCCATAGTTAGTGTAATTAGTTAATATAGTTTAAAATTGCTTGTCTATTGTGCTTACATGTGACGGTGCGGTGCTTTGTGGCTTTTGAAGGAATCCACTGTCTGTTCCAGCTGGGCTCTTCAGGCTTGTCTTGTGTATGTGTTTGCTGCTTGGGGTCCTTGACTCACATATGCCACTCCTGCCTCCCTTATCCATGGGCTTGCAAGGATGGTTCGGTGTCACAAACTTTAACCAAGGGCTTTGGACTGTCATATCTGTGGCATGTCTGGTGCTGTGTGACTTGTGTTTACACCCCTAGTGGGGATGATTTTGGTGTTATTGTCCACTGTTCAGCTTGTGCTAGATGGGTTGTTTCATGATTAATGTGTACATTAATTGCTATGCATTGTGTAGTATGTTTCTTATCTTTACTGTGCACGTGCCTGTTGCAATTCATGCTGTAGATAGTGTTCCACACTTTGGATGTGAAAGACGGACTGATGGTGTGATTTATGATGTGACTCTCTGACATGGTCAAGTAATGAGATGCCTGAAGAGACACACACAGATGACTTTGAAGCATTAATCATGTGTTTCATGCCCTTTCTGCAGGGGGATGAGCATCCAGAGCACCTTTGCCAGCAGACAAGGCCCATTGGACGTCTGTATTCTGGACACGTTTGTTGGTGCCCACATGCACATGTGTGCACAAGCAGAGGCACAAGGATTGCAGACCTACATCCTAGAACTGCTGACGTGTTCCAAGGAACTCCAGGCAAGGTGAGCAGCACAGGGGGGCCACAACACAGCAAAGCTTGCACCAGGCGAGTTGCACATGCAGGCTTAGTCACAGCACTGAGGGTGAGCTTGGACAAATATTGGTGTTGAAGCACACAATGCAGCTCAGATGTGTTGGTGGACTGATGGCTGTTGATTGTAAGGTTGTCTGGGACACCTGCAGGGGCAGTGGCACATACCCTCCGGTACACCAAGGTCCATCGAGGCACTTGTATCAACCATGTAGCCTTCCGAGACATGGAAAGGGGCAGCTCACAGGGACATACAGCAAGGGACATACTCTGGTGCAGTGCATTTCATTTCCATGTACTTTATGATGAATGCACTGCCAACTTTGTTTCGGTCATGGTGGTACGCAACTTGCTCTGAAGTCATGGCTTGCTATATGGGTCTGTCTGCTTACCCAGGAAACATTGCATGTTGTGTGAATTGTGACACATTGGTGTTCCACGCACCCACCGGCGGCTGACTTACTGCATTGACTGTGTATGACCCGTCACAGGGGTAATGTTATATATGGGTACGAAGAATCTACACCAGATTGTCTGTTTGTAGAGTAGTTTGTTGCTATGAGGCATGTTTGGTGGTGTGTTTTTCTGTAATTGGCACGTACAGGTTGTTGACTGTGGCTCTCTTTGCAGCATTGCAGTGCTCCTGTAACCGGACCTGAGAGTGCGCAGGCAGGAGGCCAGCACTCAAAACCAGAGCTAAGTGTCTTGTTGTTTTTCTTTCAAACTGCTCTGCATAGGCTTGCTGGGGGGTGCACTAATGCATGGATGTATGTGTGATTCAATTTGGTATGTTTTTTCCCCCTAATCACCTGGAATCCTATGCAATTTTGAACCCTGTACCCTCTACTTGGTGTTCCTGCTTCCCGTACCTATCCAAGCAACGTTCCCTAACCCTCTTTCCCCGCTGGGGTTGCAGATGCCTGTGTAAGCCCCGAACTTGCAGGTGCCAAAACCCTAGAGGGGGTGGTTGGTTCGTACCACTCCTAAGCCTGGACTACAGAAGGCCATTACAATGATGTCCAAGTTTGTTTGGATTGTGTATGTGTTCATGCAGGTAGTACATTTTCGTGCATTCCCTACTTTCATGTGTCATTCCTCCTCCCCTCTCCTGCCACTCATTCCAGTTATCCAGTGTGCCAACACCTGTCCCGACTGCATATCCCTGAACCTCCTTCCCCACCAGGGTCTCAGGGGCCTGTGTGAGTTTGACCTTGCAGGCACCCGGGACACAGTGGGGGTGGTTGTTTCGTGACACTCCCGCACCTGTACACGGGACCTGTGACAGTACACATCCGTTCATGGTGCATCATCCTATGTTATGTACCACACATGGTTCACATCCTGTTGTGACATTGTTTTACTGTGCTACCTTGGTTGTTGCATCATTGTGGTAGTACTTGGCCTTTGTGAGGTACTGCTACGTCAAGTCATCTATTGGAGGGTGTTCTGGTTCGTTTTTATGCCTTGGATTTTGTGATTTTGGAAATGAGTGTGGATTCTGAGGGTGCAGGCACCTTTTTACACACAAGTTGGGAGATGGTGACGAAGGGTAAAGGTGATCCTGTGGCCAGGTGGAATTGAGGGTTGAAGGCTCCATGACCCAGGTGCAGTTGTTCAGTGGGTCATGGTCATTTGTGAGGGGGGGGTTGTTGTTGATAGTTGCCTTGCCCTGCAGTGTGATGGGAACCCTGACATTGTAATGGTGGTATCCTATGTACATGTTGTGTTCTGCTGATCAATGCCTGTTCATGTGTTGTGTTTACCTTTCAGGTGCTGGGGTGTACACATGGTGATGTTCACATGTGATGTATAGAGAACACTGATGGTCACTTGATTGCACATGCATATGTTGAGTGCATGTCCTTGCTGACCCACACACTTGCACTCTGATGCACTACATGTACTCCCACCCTTGCATATCCACGTGTACACTGTTTGCCTTCTGGTGCCCACTGTGTCCCTGCAGCACATGTTCTGTGACCAATTATGGATCCTGTACATGCCTAATTTGCTTTTTGATGTGGTCTGTCGCTTAGATGTGATGCTCAGGGTGTGCATCACACACAATGGCTGTTCACTGTGCTGTGCGCTGAGCAGTGTGTTGCAGGAGTAGGACACAGCACACAGAAGCTGCAGTGTTGATTTTGCAATGCACAATGTGCATGTAGACAGGCATTCATTGTTATGTTACGTCTACAACTCTTGTAATGCATTTGGAAATGACTTATTTTGGGTGGGAGGTTGTTGGTCTGTCATTTCATCTGATTCCAGGTCAGGCATCATTGTCTGATGCCACTGTACATTTTGGACATGCCACGCACCCCTATTGTTACTGTGTTGGTGTATGGGTATTGCTTGCCGTGTCATGTTGTGGTTTGGGAGGGTTTGAGTGACATAACAGTGATGGCCATGGCCTGTTTTGCAGGTGTGTGTGATGCACACCTTGCATGTCAGGGTCATCCGCTTCTCAGAGCAACTAGCTGGGGGTAGATCTCTCTCCGCAGCAGGGCCCTCCCTCTGGGACAGCCTTCCTGCCTCACTGGAACTTGAGGGGAACCATCTCCAGTTCGGGAAGCACCTCAAGACCTTCCTCTTTGCTTCTGCTTTCTCTCTGCCTCTCCCTTGCAAAATTCTTCACTGGAACTGCACTGGATCTGCAACTGGGCCACTCTCACCGACCTCGGTCCCTGGCCCAGCCACTCTCCACTTGCACTGCCTCCCTGGCAACCCATGCACTGCGGTACTGTCCCTCTATCCCTACAGCCCCCCCTTCCCAGCACTTGTCTGCACTTACCTTTGCAGTTGCCACCAGCTGGCCTATGTATTTGTTTGTTGGTCTACTTCCCCTGTACTGCACTCCCCCTCCCCCTCCCCTTCCCCTTGCACTTTTCCCTTCCCCTACCCCTGCACTTGCACAATCTAAATGACACCTGGCCTAGTAGTACCGTTGTCTGTCTTCCCTTGTTCCCCCCTCCCTGCCTCATCACACCTTGAAATACTTGTGTATAGGCCATATCAAGTCATGTCATATGTGTGCCTTTTGGTCACACGGGAGAGCTTGTGTTTAAGTAGCTAGGGATACAGACAATGTGGCACTTCCATGGCAACTATCTCAGGGTGGTAGGGTTGTGACAGTTGACTGTCTCTTTGTCATCATCGATTGTCACCTGGTATGTGCCAGGCCTGTGTGCACTCCGCAGGGGTGGGAGTTTAGCTGAAAAATGTGGCCACAAGCTGGGTCCAGGCTTCCTCGCCACGTGCCCTGTCCCCTCCCATCGGCAGCGCCTGTGCCTGTGGTTGGGGATGTGGGGGCACCACCATGTCCACCGGTACGCCCTGCTGTGTTGCAACATTGTGCAGGACACATGCTGCCACAATGATCCTGCACACTACTGGGGGTGCATAGAGTAGCTGCCCGCCAGAGCGGTCAAGGGAGCGGAACCGTGACTTGAGCACTCCGAATGTGCGCTCCACTATGGCCCTGGTTGCAATATGGGCGGCGTTGTATCTTACCTGGGGTGGTGTGGTGGGGTTCCGGATTGGCGTCATCATGTGGTTGCTCAGAGGGTAGGCACTGTCCCCTGGGGAGGTGTAAATGGTTGTGATTATTGGGGTTTGTGTATTTGTGTGTGTGTGTGTGACATGCATGCATGTGCAAGGGCATTTGTACTCACCTAGGAGCCATGTGTCGCCATGCTGCCCAGCTTCCAGGGCCCGGCTCAGGGCAGACATTCTGTATATGAAACTGTCATGGGTGGAGCCAGGGTAGTTTTCATAGACAGAGGTGATGATTCCCTTTGCATCGCATACCACCTGTACATTGATGGAATGCCAGTGCTTGCGGTTTCGGTAGATGTGCTCAGTGGCCCTAGGTGGACGTAGGGCCACATGGGTGCAATCTATGGCACCGAGCACTTTGGGGAAGTGTGCCACCCTGAAAAAATCCAGGACAAAGGCCTGCCTTCCTGCGGGTGTTCTGGGCATGTATATGTGCCTGCGGACTGAGGGGTGTGCTGCCATGATTGCCAGTACCTGGTGTAGGCAGCGTGACTGCGTGGCCTGTGAGACCCCCCCCACCATGGCAGTAGTCTGCTGAAATGACCCAGTGGCCAAAAACTGCAGGACATTGAGCAGCTTCTCCAAGGGGCTCAATGCTTGGGAGCAAAGGGTGGGGGATGTAAGGTCATCTTCCCACTCCCTGACCAGGTCTAGGATGATGTGGGGTGGAAACCTATACCTGCCATAGACCTGGTCGTCAGGCATCCCAAAAAGGCTTGTCCGTGGTGCGAAAATGCGTGCCCTGGCTATTCTCCTCCTCCTGCGGTGTCTCACGATCAGTGCTGCGACAAATGGGGCATTCATCGTAGCTGTATATACGTGTTTGTTGTTTGCGCGCACTTTTATACTGTGCGCGGGGACGCTTCCGCCTGCCTTCGTGTGGCGGACACATTGACGCATGTGTGCGTCTTTTGCTGTGCGTGGGTTTCCCGTATTCGAATCCATGAATACGGGTTGTTCGCGTGCGTGTGGGCGTTCCGTGTAGTTCCCTGCAGTACTTCCCCAGTTACACCTTCTTTTTCACGCGTTATTCCCCATTCCGCGTGTTACGCCCACTGGTCCGCCCACTTTGGTTGTGTGCGCGCGCTATGTGCGCTTTTGCTGTGCGCGTAGCGCACGCAGTGTATACCTGCGTGCGCCATGGCTGGATTGGGCGCACGGACAGCGGGAAACACGTGCAGCGTCTTCCTTGAATCGCACACGTGCACGTGCGCTGCGTTTCTCGTGCTTGCGCTGCTCGCGCCTGCTTGCACATGGATTTTCGTCGCACGTTTGTTCCATGAATCAGCCCCAAAAACTCAATTTATCAGACTTAAAACAAGAAAATAGTACATTATCAAAGAAGTTGTGTCCCAAAACGAATTTGATCAAATTAATCATAATTTAACTGTCACAAAAAGACAGAGAGATCAGCTCACACATGAGAAGCAGCAACCGATACAAAAACTAAAGCAGTTGCATGAAAATGAAGGTCTGAGTCAAATCTCTTCCCAAGAATTCGCCAATGTGAAAGATGCAAATTTGTGTCTACAGGACACATTAGAACAAATAGAGACTAACCTGAATCAGGCAGTCCAACAAAAAGAATACTTTGAAAAAAAGGCTGCACTGCAGGAAGAAATCAGGAAAGGTCTAGAATAATACAGAATTGTCAGCATGATCATGAATGTTTACAGCAAGAATTGCAAAATAAGAAAGACTTGTTTACTTCCCATAGCAAAACACTTGAAGCTAATCAGGCCAGGAAATGTGATTTGAGAAATCAATTATCCCAGTGTAAGCAGAAAATTGTGGAAATTAAAAAACTGAAAACGTACACCAGGAAGTAAGGGACTATAAAATTGACCTCCAAGTATCCAGCCGACACCCATCATGTGCAAGTACTTTGGACAGGGGGATCATTCCCTTTTTGCTAAAAGCCGCATTCCACTCACATAAACTTCCTATAGGCAGGCTGAGAGGTGTCTATCATCCCCTCTCGCTAATATTTTGTATGTGGAAGGGGAGCATTCCTTATCTGACATAGATGACTTATCACCTTTATCAGCGATAAGGGGGTAGGGTGCCCCATTTAGCATGTCAGGAAGGGACAGCAGTGGAAATGAAGACACATCTTGAGATGACAAAAAATATCATGAAGGTTTGAAAGATCTGGAACTGCAGAAAATTATCCTGCAGATAAATCTTTTAGCCTACTTGGCTGAGATAGAAAGGCAAAATCCTCAGCCAAAGAATAACCTTTTAAAAGTCTCTTCCCATCAGGGAGACTGGGAGGATACTTCTAGGCCATCCAGGTGAAGAGACAGTGAGTGTTTATTTCCAGCTCTTAGAGGTGGACATCCAATATAACCCCACCTCAAAAAAGCGATCCTGGAAAAATATCCCTTATATATCTTAGAGTAAAGAAGAAAAGGAAGATTATGTTTCCCATGATTATAGAATGCATTCCCAAAATCAGAAAAAATAAGAAGGACCCAGATGACAATATAAAATGAGGTCCCAGCAGTAGCTGTGACTCTGAGCGAGAGTGGACTCAGGTTCAGAGAAACATAAATTTCAGTTGCCAAAAGAATTTCACGAACAGACTTTTCGACCTAGGCATCAGGGACTCCACCCTTAGATGGATCTCCTCTTTCCGCTCTGACTGCTCACAAATCACTGTTCTCCATCATATCTCCTCTGCCCCCCAACGTGTCCCCCACGGAATCTCTCAAGGAGCCTCCCTCTGCCCTTTCATCTTCAACCTCTACCTTTCACCACTCCCCACGCTCATCCATTCCCACAACCTCACCTGTTACAACTACACCAATGACACTCACGATTCCCAACTCCCCATCTTCAACACTCCCAGATCTGGCATCCTACCTCCCATACATTGACTAGTGGATGACAAAAAACGACCTCCTCATCAACCCCAGAAATATAAAAATCCTAATCTGTGTAAAAACAGCTCTCTTTCTCCTACCCACCCCTTAGTTGCCTTCCTTAGGACCCACACCCATGGCATCCCCCACAGTTAAAAACCTAGGATCCACGTTTAGCTTGGACCTGACCCTCTCCCACTACATCAATGCAGTCTCCAGATCATGCAACTTCCACCTCCGTATTCTCAAGCAGATTTTTTCATATGTATCCTACCCAGACAAGCACATTTTTACGTATGTCTCCTACCCCTATAGAGTCTCCACAATCATGGCCATCATCCTCTTGCACCTTGACTATTCTAATACCCTCAATCTAAGTGTGCCTGCTTCTCAACTCAGAAAGCTCCAACTGATCCAAAACTATGCAGCAAGACTCCTATTCACACTTTCCCCCAGAGAACACATCTCCCCTGCAATGAGGGTACTTCACTGGCTGCCCATCAGCCAACAGCCTCCTACAAAGCCATATGCATTACTACCCATGCCATCCATAAGAAAGGCCCTGATTTCCTCCAAAACAAACTCACATGCTACCACCCCACCTGAATCCTCAAATTACGTTCTGCACACAACCTGGTATACCCCCGTTTCAAGTTCTCCAGACTAGGAGGAGCCTGCTTCTCCGTCCTTGCACCCACCTTCTGGAACTCACTCCCCCTCGCTCTCCATCTCATAGAGGATCACCTGGCTTTTAGGAATGCTGTCACAACCTGGCTGTTCCCTCCTGCTTCCTGAACCCCCCTGCACCACAACCCATGCACCCCCAAACCCTAGCCCCTCCATCAGACAGATCCCCCCCATGCACACTCCCTTCCACCTGCCCATCTTTCAGCTACCTTTCCTCATCTCTCATTTATCGTCTGAGCCCTGGTACCCCAATCCCCTCCTTGAAACCGCCAACCATGTACAGAGGACTCAAGAAGGTATCCAGTAACTTGAAAATGATTAGGTTCCTGAGAGTGGGCTGGTTATTGAACTTGATCTCTGATGGTGGGCGATTCAAGACAACTTTTGTCAAGCAATTGGATTATTTTGGAGGAGGAGGAGGACAATTAGTTACAGTTGAATGTTCATTTGTAGTTGGCACTGTATGTAACTCCAAAGCATATGAGGGTGGGCATTGCCGCCGCAACTAGACATGAAAGTTGTGAATATTCGCACTTGAAGGACCAGAGGATGGCAATGTATCACTGTAAGATCCACTCAGAGGGTGATTTTTTATTTATTTTATTATTTATCTATTCATTCCATTATGCTCTTTGCACATTGAAACCAGGGGGTAAACATTGTTGTTTGTACCACTAATCCATTTTGTCCTCTCACACTCTGCACCTTCACAATTTAGCCGAAGACGCGGCCTCACTCTCACTCACCACTGCTCTCACATACAACACAAACACTATTGCATGACACCTCTGCCATAAGAATGTAACTACCATTCTTGACCACAAATTCGAACTGTAGCTACTCACATAATTTTCTATCCACTTAAACACCCCCCCCCGCTTACTATACCTCCTTTCTGCCGATTCACATGCCATTCAGACATGGGTGTCTAGCACAGTTACATGCCATTTCGCCAACCCCCTTTTTTCTGTCGAGGTGTTTTGCCGAATTTTTTAAAAAATATATTTTTGGGAGGTTCACCCGCAAGCCTGCATTGATTTAATTATTTTTTTTAATTTATCTTCCCTCCCCAAACCTTGATTTACCCTTTCCCACCACCCCCCAAAATTTTGATGAGAATTTTCTGCAAAACTCCCACGCCCAAATACCCGTCGGAAAAACAGGTGTCGGTGAAAGGATGCAATATCGAGTAGCACGGTCCTGCCCACCCTCTGATAACCTTAATGACCGAAAAGCACACATGCATAATAGCACCTCTCAATGTTACCATACTTTGGACTTTGGTCCCTCCGAGGGCATTCAATCAACAGCACGTTGGGACCATAATTATGGTGAAAGGCACTATGCAAAATGAATGAATGAATGAGTCTATTAAACAAATCAAAGACTTCAAATGTTTTATGACACTTTATCATAACAATGCCAAGTATTCTGTGTGGAAACTTCTAGTGTTGTTTGACAAAATGATGTCCTCACTTAAAGTAAGGAATGATTTTAATATGGTGGGATATGCCAAATAGACGTTCTCCCCTGAGTTGTCTAGCTTCTTTGCAGGGCTGGAGGATCAAAACCACCATAAAAGTTCTACTTATAAGGCAGCCATTTTAAAACATGACTCCACGCATCGAAACCCACAAGAAGCCGGTAAAGCTGCATACAATATACTGTGTGAAACAATCTTTGAGAGAACTTGCCCAATAGTTCAAGTGTGCATTCATGCAGACTTCGCTGCGTGTATATATCAACTGTAGGGATAATACATGGTCACCCAATCATTGAAGGACTTTGAGGATTTGCAAAGTTTTGAATGGGTAATTTCCCAAGCCACTAGGATTTATGAGGTCCAATAGCCTGTAGAAAACAACAGCAACAATAAAAAACTGAAACTGTGTACAAAACCTAGCACTGTACAAGTGACAGAGGTGAATAGTGCCCTCCACTGGGTCTGGAGTGAAGTCGTTCAAAGAATACTCCTCCTAATACCAAACACAATGATTGACAGAGGAGGCCCATTGTATAGTCCCAATCGAGCAACACTCAACCGGTGTTCCAAAATATCGAACCTTCTGACACTTGTACATACATAAGTCCATGGTACATGGGTTCTAGGCCTATCATGGACTACAGATACATGCCCCAGCAATAGGGCAGTAGTATAAATCAAGGTGCAGTTCCCACAGGAATTCCTAACCCAAATTACTCACAGGAAAGAAATCCAACACCCATTCCAAATCAAAATTGTCAACATTATTTTTCTCCTCTTACTAGACTCTAGGACAATATAGCTCAGAATCAAGAAATTAAGACTCCAGTGTTAACTTTCAACCATACCTAAGTTACTTTGCTAGGGGGAATAGCAACCCTTCCAGAGAGCAACGTAAGTATGCTCAAAGACCTCCCTATGGTTCTGAGGGAGAAGAAATTATTTCTCAACCTCAACGACAGGTCAAGCAATTGACTGAGAACATTGAGCAGATGCTGAGGGCCCAAGAGAAGCCTCTGACTTTCAGTGTTCCAAAGATCACAACATCCAGGCCAGGTGCCTCCTACAGTTAATAAGAAGAGGCAAAATATCCAAATAACTGTGTCCTGGTGGAAAAGGTAAAATGGGAGATAGATAAAAAGATATGCCCAGCCCTAGAGGAAGTTTCCTATCTGACCCATACATACAATGACCACTGAATTAAAGACAGTCAAGAAAATAGTAGTGACAACTGTTTCCAGAGAAAAGGAGTGAAATTCCAAGAAAAGAAAATAAGTATGGTCACCCTGGAGATAGACGAGAACACAGAAAACCAGAAAATAATGTCTTCTCTTTCAGAGATGGAGTGACGCCTCCTAAAGAAAAGTGTGCAAAATAGAAGATCCTGAATAAGAGAATGTAGAAAAAGAGAATGAAAAGTGCAAAGAAGCTCCTATATATTAGCCCAGAAAATCCAGAAACAGTAGAGGTACCCTCCCTCATGAACAATTCTGAAGATTGTCCTCTGATAAGAGAACACACCAAAGTCTGTGGATAGGGTGAATGCACCTACTCTATAGATTATCTCCAAATGTGTTTTTATTCCGACAGGTTCCCAAGCCAACCAGCGTGAACTTTACTTCAAGGAAGAAAAGACCTACATGGTCAAGTGCAAAATATTAGTGAGGTCAACAAAATTAATTCTGAGCTGTCTAATAACTCACACTTTCTTTTCAAACTAAAGTGTAAAGAAGGTGGAATCTATGCTACTGCCTTTGTACAAGGTAAGTGTGATTTATCATCTCTGGTAGACACACGGACACTGGTGATCTTCATTTCAAAAACACACTTTTGATAACCTCAACTCAAACTAGGAAGAGGAGCGAGTCATAAAATGCCCCTCAAACCTTTTCTAGTAGTGGGATTGCAGATCTGGAAATCAAAGTTGGTTGACACCATCTGAAACATCTGGTGATTGTGGTGGCTCCAGAGGGCAGACTTTGTTTACTGTGGCAAGATTTTCTTCGGAGGCTGTCCCCTCTGACTGATTGTATGAGCCAGGGTCTCTGGACCCAAACAAACCAACCCATCAAGCTGTAGAGAAGTGCCAATTATGTCAGCTGGAATGGTACTTTTCACCTGATAGAATTGCATTCCAATCAATTTTGAATTTCATTTTCAAAATAAACAGGTTTGCAAAATCACCACTATCTCAATAGGAGAACAGAGTAGTGAGGGGCCCTCATCCCAACTCCTGCATGGGGAAACTTTGAAATTCTATTCAGCAGGACCCCAAAAGAAATCCAAAATGCTTCTGAAAAGAGTTAGGAACAACAGGGCGAACACACATACATCCCCATTTAGATTAATGGAGGGAACGATCCTGTGCCTGCCAGAGTCTGTCTAAACAATGGAAAAAGCTTCAGAACCGAAGCACTGTATTTCGCGACTCCAAAAAGATCAGACCATGCCCTGCCTTGATTTCACAAATAAATGGGAAGTTGATTTGGAAAGCTAAAATTCTAAACATGTGCTACCTAGCAAGGGCATGTTAAAAATGTTGAAGGCAATGCAACTATTGACCGTAATTGATGGATCATTAGAGATGTCAATTCTGAATTGTATCTGGGTAGTGATATACTCCATAGATTTGTAATTCATTTATATTTTATTAACAACAAAGTTTGGTCAAGGCTGGGAGGTAGCCCAATGGGCTTTCACATTGTTGAGAAAGCATTTTGGTCAGATCAACTGATGCCTTATGCCGTTGAAGTCCAAGCAAAAGATGAGATTACCATCCCTTGACAGGTGTGACAATTTACAGTGTCAACCAAAATGAAAAATAAAAAACCCTAACAATTAAGGAAGTATTCATAAATTTGAGTCATACCCTCCAACAACAAGGATTACCCCTACATCCAACGGCACTCAATCTAAAAGAAGACACCATTCAAATATTGGTAGATAACGGCGATCCTCAAAGTGTTTCTTTGAGGGCAGGAACTTCGATTGGACTGACGGTCGAGTTCTAATACTATTCTATGGATTTAGAAAATGAAATCATAGGCCCAATTCCATAAGATGACTACAACAATACAGACAGTATCCCACCAGAAAAGATCCACACCCGCCAGGGGGAACATTCCTAAGTGTATTCTTCATGCCCGTATGAGGTAGAAGATGTTACTTGTGACATCTTGGAAGATAACGTAGTAGTTCAAGTACATAATAACTATCTCGAGTCCAGGTAAACACCATTAAAAAAGAACTCTCCACCACTCTCGAGGATACTTATTAAATATCAAAACCAGAGGCCTTTCCGGCAGATGGTCGAAGAACAGATCAAACTGGCTGATGCCTGTGGCACCGATGAACAGTTACAACAACAGAGCCAGGTATTCCTGTAATTCAGGAATATCTTGTCAGTTTACTCCTATGATTGTGTGCATACAACTATTCATTCCACAACAGCTTATTTTTATAGCGCCTAAACACGATGTGTTTCAAAGCGCTTCAAGGCAAGGGAGGGAACAAGGTAAAATACAATGACATTCTTACAGGCCATGAAGAGTAAGGATGTGAAATTAACTATCGTACTCGGCCTGACGACATTTCAGATAGTGCAAGAGCTAAGACATAGATAAGGAAGAGAGGGGGAGAGTGGGAAGGAAATGGAAACAGACAGGCGACTACCGTACTAGGCCCGATGACATTTCTGGTAGAGCCGGATAAAACAAAAGTTGAGGGAGAGGGAATCAGAAAGGGAGCGGAGGAACATAACAAGTGACTATCGTACTAGGCCTGACGACATTTCAGATAGTGCTGGAAGGGGGAGGGTGAGAAAAAAACAAGTATGGGGATGGGAGAGGAGACAGACGAGGTTGCTGAAGTGGGAGAATGGGAGAAAAAGCTCCCCCCTATTTCCTCACGACCATGGCCCAGAGGATCGCGGCCTAGACACCCACCACGAGATGAATTTGCCTACCTACCAGACGACCGAATACCCTGGTTCAAGAACATATGGATATGCCCACCAGCCTGCCCACCAGCCTGCCCTACTCAAGCCGACACCTGCGGCATGGATGAACTCGACTAAGACTTCAGCAACAAGCACCCACATCGTTAGAGATGCCATGACGACCTAGCCAACTGCCAAGAACACACGTGCCACCATGCACACTGGACACTCACACACCAACCCACACGAAGAATATAATCAGTGCTATGACGTAGGTGACGGATACACCTACTGATGCGCATCTTGATTATTTTTCACATAGGTTTTCTGAAATGCAGAAACGCAAGACACACAAAGCACTCGCTTACACGCTTGCTGACGCTTCTCCCGTCCCTTGCATCGTGATGAAAATATAACGAAGACATGATACTGCCTATGAAGCCATGTTGCACCGCAACACAGGTGCCGTGCATTACACATCCCCACCTATGAACCAGGCCCAAGTAGGCAACAAGCAAGAGCCGCCATGAACACTGAACGAGCAAGAGTACAAGTGCTGACCATGCAGAACGAGCCCAGCAAGAGCTGACAGCCAAGGGAGCGATGTTGCAACTCGTATGCTACCAGCCGACGCCAAGGTCACACTTGTAAGCAAAGCCAAGCACGCAGAAGCAAATAAACTTTAAATGTGCAGAATTCTGCCTCAGCCACGGTCTCTCCTCACGTGACCAAGCCAACCTGACAAGGTGCCAGACCCACGAGGGAGAAGTCGCCTGGGTCCCACGTCTGGGACACAGGCTGCAAAAATGAAATGACCCAATGGACACCTACAGCGATGGGAATGGTCTGCTCTCAGGCCTATGAGCAAATCTGCGCATTGTCTGCACGAACACATAGTTACATATTGTTGCTAGTGACAGGTACACCGCGAGCTGGGAACAACGATGGTCCCAGGCTGGTGGGCTCGCGAGTGGACCAATCAGAACATGGGGGCACTTATCACTGACGCCACTAACATTAGCCAATCATTAGGGGTCTTCGTGTAACAATTTTCAAGCATCTAATAGAAGGGACAACCCAAGTATACCACCTGACTGACCCTCAACCACTAATAATGTTCTCTATATGTATGCTATACTAACCCTACCACTCGAGGGGCCAATCCAGAGTGGCGATAGGTTTTTCGCTAACTTTCCCAGGTGACGCAAGTAGCATGTCATACTGAGGCAAAAAGGGCCTGCGACCCCCACGAACTTTGAGAGTCTGGACGGCCGCGTACGATCCTAGACCCATCCCTGCCGTTGTTCAATAAACAGCAGAACCACCTTGCTTCTTGCGTGTGTCTCATACTCATTTTTGGGGAACACGGGAGGAGTTGGGGCCTCCCAGCCTGGAGGTCCGCGGAAGGCCCAGCCGACCCCGGGAAAAACACCCCGACAAGTTGGAGGCACTGCTGAGATCTGGTTACGATCTACCTTTTTATTTTTCCAAGTACTCTCGTTGCGAAGAGGCCCAGCGGCGCGGCCCCCTCTGCCGCTGCCCCCTTTTTGAGGACTACAGGACCATTGCGGAACTGCGAGAAGACCAGACAGCGCAATCCGGATATTGGCCCTCGGGAGCAGGTTGAGAAGTATCCCGCCCGCGGTTGGCGAGTGTCCAGACGTGGTCCAGACGAGGGGAGGTGGCGAGCCGCTTGGAGGGGTGCACGCAGTCGAGCGGGCCCGCATCAAGAGAACTTGGTGAGTATGTCACACACAACAAGCAATGTGAAATAAGGGCGGTGGGAGGTGTTACTAAGGTGTGCGGCGAAGATTTGATAAATTAGTGTTGACGGTGAAGTGAATGGTAGCTGGACAGGCGTGAGAGCCATCCGCTACGTCACAGAGAAGGGTGGGCGGAGCAAGAAAACATCACGTGCGGCTGCTCGTAGACACTGATTGGCCTAGGTCGTGACCACCTGTAAGGGGGTGTGTGTGTGTGGCTTCCTACGAATTGGTGGTTATTGATCAATGAGTAGATGAGGATCCCTATTGATCGAGCAGCGAAACTCGATAGATAGATGATGTTTTCCTGTAGGCGGTAGCTAACTGGTTGCCTAATATGGAAGATAATTGGCTGGTTAAGCCCTCCTGTTGAGGGGCGTATCACACGCGAGGCGACGCAGCGTGCGCCGTCTGATTATATTATTGGTTACCTTGTTCCAGGCGTGACAAGAGGACAGCTGTGGGGTTAACGGGGACAAATAGCAAAAACTTATTTCGAGCTTTCTGAAGTGTAAAAGATCTTACCGATAGTTTTGGAAGAGGTCGGTGACGTCACCCGTAGGGCTTTCATAGGATACCTCGACCACACAGCATTGTTGAAGCGTGGTGGGGAAGCGAATAGTGGTGAGGGGGTGGGCACGGAGGTTGACGGCCACGTTAAATCCGGGACAGGTGGAGAGGGGGAAGTGACCGTGCACGGAGAACGCCGGCCACGACGAGTGAGGAAGGAGGAGGAGGGGAGGAGAAAAGTGGGACGGCTGTATAAGCACATCACACAGGGCACGCAGCCGCAGGGGGCTTCGTGCGCCTTGGCCGTAGCGGGCCGTAACGGTATTAAGGAAGAAAAACAAAGACAGGGAAAAGACAGCATATTTGCAAGCGTTATATTTGGCTGTTTTTCTTTTAGCGGACGGTCGCAAGTCCCCAAACTACAGGCCCAGGTAACACATCTGCAATTGTCATATTTGACTGAGTTTCTTTTAGCGGACGGTCGCAAGTCCCCAAACTACGGGGCCAGGTAACGACTATTATACTGAAGGGAGCTAACAACACAGTGTAACCATGTCATACGGGTTAGGATCGGGAGGGTGGGGGAACACCCTCACTACTCCACTACAGCATATATGTAAAACACTATCACCCCATAGGGAAAAACGGATCAAATACAGCATAGAAGGGACGGACAACAAAATGACGACACCCTGGCCGCCTAACGGCAGTTTCGACCCGTACGTCCAACACTCGCTACTGACACATATACATAACACATACAAGGGGAAGAAATTGACGCACCACGTGGCGGTGTTTTAACCTATGGAGGATGTTCCAGGGGTCCCGACCAGGACCAACCGGAATGTTCACTGTGGAAGAAACGAAGGAGGAGAAGAAGATTAAGGAGGAAGAAGGAAATGGGGAAAAGGAGGTTGAAAGGGCACAGTGCGCGGGAAGAGGCCGAGAGGGGGAGGAAAAGCTTAGCATCGTAAATAAAACAGAAATAAAAAAGGAACGGACCGACGACATGCCTATAGCGAAAGTAGTGAAAAAGGAGGAAGGGGGCTTATATCCTGTAACGGAACTACGAGAAGTGGTAAGGCAACAACTAACGGCGGCTGAGGCGTATTCGAACCCAGCGTACAGCCCACCACCATATACAGCTACAGGTGGCTACACAGGGGGGGAGGTGACAAGTGCGGTAGGCCCAACTTATAAGAAGATGCACGCAAGGGAAGGGAAGACTAGTGAAGAACCAATCCCAACCATAGGACACAACGAGTGGGTAGCTGCGCAGGTGCTGCTAAAATTGCGAGGGACATTAACGGGAGAAGAGAAGGAGGTAGTAAGGAAAATGAACGAGTGCGATGAGAGTAGCAGTGAAATAAAAGGGGAAGAAGGTAAAAAGAAAGAAGGGGAGCTGTTACGAGCAGGGGATGAGATGTTGGAGGAACGATTGGCGGAGTTAAGGAATGAGCAAAACGCCCTGATCAAACAGCTTGAGAGGGAGGAACAAGAGAGAAGGAGGGAAAGGAAGGAAAGGAAGGATGAGTTAGAAAAAATGAGGGAACGAACTGAAGAACGGAAGAGGGAAGCTGAAAGGATGATGCAATAGCAGTAAGGGTATCTCGAGCAGCACAGCGTGACAGGAAAAGAGAGGAAGAAGAGAAAGAAAAGGAAATGGAAATATGGAAGAGGAAAATACTATCAGAAACCACCAAGAAATACGAGGAAAGGAAGGTAATAGAAAGCATATTAGAAAGGGAGAGACAGAGATGGGAAAGGAGGAGAGAGGAAGAAAGGATATTAGAGAAGGTGAGTAGTGAGGTGATGGAGGAATTAAAAAAGAAAAGAGAGGAAATAGGTGGTGAAATAGTAGAGAAAAGGGAAGGGGAAAGAGGAGATAGGAAAGGAGAGAGTGGGGTAAGGAAATATGTATGCAGGGACGCAGAAGTAACAACAACATCAGCACAAAGCGGAGCAATTGGTGAAGACGAAGTGGGAGGAATGGATTTAATAGATTTAAAAACAGTGACAATTAGGGGGAAAAAGACAGATTGGGGGTTGTCGCTCCTGGATGATTTTTGCAGCGAGGAAGAAGAAGGAATGGGGGGAGAAGGAAGAAGGGGCGAAAGGGAAAGCTTAGACAAATTGTACATCGCCCGCACCAACAGGGAATCCCCATGGGCATGCAGAAGGAAGGAAGAGCTGGTGGGGAGTGAGGAGAAAGAACAAGGAATGGTGGGAAGGCAAACACGTGCAGATACACCCGCATCATCCCGTCCAACATGTCCGTCCACACCCGCTCCTGAACACACCCCCTACGCCGGCAGGCTTAGAGATCTCCCCGGAAGCAGGCAGAAAGAACGGACACACATAACCACATCAAATAAAGGAAATAATAAGAGAAGTGGAAGAGATGAAGGGGAAGCCGCATTGAGCAGGGGAAATATGGACATAACAGATGACGTAGAAGACACAGAAGAAGAGAAGGGGTATACGGACTCTACACCGCGACAAATGGGGGGACAGATGGGACACAATCTAATGCCACTATTGGAGAGAAGAGGGTTAGACCACAATACGTCCCTTGGAAGCATGCAGATAAGGAAAATATAAAGTGTAGGCTCCCATCACTAAGTGGAGGAGCGGGAAAATGGATATATGAGATGGAAAAACACATTGCAGAACAGAAACTAGCAGTAGGAGACGTGAAGGGCCTACTAATATCAATATTAGGGGATGCGGCAGATGACATCTGGAAGAGAGCGGGTTTCCCCGGGGTCACAATAACGAACACATCACATGACAGGGCGCCATTTGCGAATTGCAGGCATGCATTATGGCAAGCACTGAGGGTACAATACCCAGACACCTCAGACATAGGAGCAATTACGTCACGCAAGATGCGTGAGAATGAAGATCCTGTTGATTATATCCAGGAGATTAAGGAGGAGTGGCGTATGGAACCTAGAGAGCAATGGGACAAGACACTGGCAATATTTTACCACATACTAATAAAAGGGCTCCCGGAGGCGGTACAAAAACAATTGAAGAAAGTAGTGGGGATGGAAGCAAAGGCTTGGCCGAAAATACAACTGACAATAGTACACCATTGTAGGACGTGGCAAGAAAAGATGAAACAAAAGGAAGAAGATAGAAAAGCGGAAGAGGCTAAATTAGTGCAGAAAAAAACTGACTAAGTACACCATGGAAGGTGCACTAATAACTACACCAACAACAATGACACCAAACCCCACGCAAGTAGTGGCCGCGCAGGATCCCTCACAACTACAAACACCACCACTACCACAATCACCACGAATTATAACACAACAGCTGCCACCACCCCCACCATACACGGCTAACATGGGAGGAGGATACATGGCATCAGGAACTGGATATTATAATAACTTTATGGGAAGGGGAGGAATGATGAGGGGGAGGGGATATGGCTATCCTGCACAACAGAAAGGGGGAGGATTCCGAAGCTTCTACCCCACTGGGCAACCAGTGTACCAGGATACGGCAGGAAGCTTCCCATGGCAGACCAGGGAACCACCTGTATGTTGGGTTTGTGGAATGTTAGGACACATGTCACGTACATGTAGAATGACACCCTCCACACCATCATGGGGGGAACAAGAACAACAAGGGCCTACAAGGGAGCAGCAGGGTTACCAACAACTGCAGGGGCTGCCACAGAGCAGCACACAGCAACAGTTAGTAACACAACAACAGCCACAGACATATTCACTACCGCAACAACAGGTAGCAATAACACAACAAAACCAAGTGCAGCCAGTGCAGCAGCCCACTCAAATACAGGACCATAAGGTAACCTCCACCGATACACAGCTACAACAAACACAATTGGGATGGGTGACTGTCCTGGGACACAACCCTTACACAGGAAGTGGTCAGTCATTATACCACAATAGGACAGCCCACAGACGTCCTTGGTGTGTCCCATCCTGTCGATAACACCTAATAGTGCGGAGAAACCACGCATTGAGGTAACGATAGGTGACAAAAAATTATCATTCCTTGTTGACACTGGGGCAACCCGGTCATGCATAAGGGAGGGTAGATTTAAGATGTCAGGTGAGGCCATGAACACCCAAGGATTCTCTGGGGCTAGGGGGTTGGTTCCCTTTACTGATAACATCTCCTTATCTATTGGAGATTATGACATGTCTGTCCCGCTCCTGTATTCAAGGGAATCACCAGTGAACATACTCGGGAGGGACATAATGAGCAGGCTAAATATGACAATCTCCTTCATGGAGGATGGCATAATTTGTTCCACTCCAGGAATAAACATGCTCACTGCACAACAAATACTGCAAGCATACTGTGGACAGACAGTAACTCGGGCTGAGCCAGTGGATGGCGAACTGGACCAGTACGGAACGGACATGGCATTCGCCTGGATGCCAGGAATAGAAGGAAAGATCTGGAGGAGGCCAGCAGCATATTTGTTCAGGCCCGAGACACCAGCCAATGAACCAGAAGGGAAGGTGATTTCGGTGAGCATCGAGAGTATTATAGCAACTGCTGATTATATCGCAGTACATGCCCAAGACCGGGAAGGGAGAGCATGGAGGGCAGTGATAGCCCTGGCTGAGGGATGCAGGCTCACCCAGGTGTCCGATGAGGAGCTCTTTTCAGAAGACAAGGAAGAAGGTGAAATGGTATTTATGATGAGTATAGATATATGGCTAAGAGTGACATATAAGCAAGTGGCACAGAAAATGGCCATGGCACTTGAAGCACCCGCATCTACCCCAGTTACCTTTTACGAGGAAGATATGGCAAAAGTTCCAACATCACTGTGGACCACCAGTCCCTATGACGTGGGCTGGATAAAGAGTATCGGGGGAGTAAGAATAAAGCTGAAAAAGGGTGCAATACTACCTAGAGTGAAACAATACCCATTATCAAAAGAGGCAGATGAGGGCATATACGAAACCATAACGGCCCTAATAAATAATGGCATATTGGTACCATCAGAATCACCATGTAACACGGCCGTGTACCCAGTTCGCAAGGCTAAAGGAGGGTCTTGGCGTTTTATCCAGGACCTCAGACCCTTGAACAACATTGTAGAAGAAGAATACCCCATAGCAGCAAACCCGGCCACAATATTATGTGGAATTCCGGCAGAGGCCTCACGGTTCACAGTGATTGACCTCAAAAATGCCTTTTTCTCAATACCCCTGCACCCAGATTCACAAGACTTGACAAGCTTCACATACAGAAACACAAAATGTAAACACACCAGGTTACCACAAGGGTACTGCGAGTCACCCTCAATTTTCAACAGAGTAATACAGATGGACTTGGGAAACGTTGAATTGGAAAGTACGGTGCTGCAATATGTTGACGATATAATAATTTGCAGCACAAGCGAGAAAAGGTGCAGGGAGGACTCATTGAAAATGCTGACAGTATTGGCTGAAAAAGGTTCCAAGGTAGACAAAGAAAAGTTACAGTACTGTCAGGAACAGGTATTATGCATTGGTCAACTAATATCCCAACACGGAAGAAAGATTGCACCACAAAGAGCACAAGCTATATCAAACACGCCACTACCACAAATGGTGAGGGAGCTGCAGCAGTTCCTGGGATTGTGCAACTACTGTAGAGCATGGGTTTTTGACTACAGCACATACATAGGACCCCTACTTGAAGCATTGAGAGAAGCACACAAAGGGGACAAAACATTGGGGTGGAAAAGGGAAATGAAGCAGGCATTTGACGAGTTGAAGCACGCCATATCCACTGCTCCGGTACTAGCCACCCCAGATTATGAACGGCAGTTCTTTATCTTTTCACATTGCGACTCAGCAGTAATGAAAGCAGTATTGACTCAGAAAGCCAGCATGGGACACAAGCCAATAGCGTTCTACAGCGGTCACCTGGACCCTGTTATGTTAGGTCATTTCCCTTGCGAACAGAGTCTCACCGCAGCTCCATTTGCGGTAGAGAAATCATCATCAATTACAATGGGGTGCCCAACCACACTATTTGTGGAGCATGCGCTGTTTGCAATATTGAATAAGCCTAAGTCCACACTAACCACGCAGAGGGCGACAGGTTATGAGATCATTTTGTCTAGACCTGAACTGTCAATTGTCAGATATAGTACAGTTAACCCAGCAAGGTTTATAGTGGAAGTTATTGAGGAAGGTGACTATGCTCACGATTGTACACAGATCAAAATGTATTCATGCACTAGAAAAGTTGAAGAGGATGCACTCAACAGTGGAGACATTTTGTTTATTGATGGGTCATCAACAATAGACCAAAGTGATGGGATAAGGAGAACTGGGGCAGCAGTTGTAAAAATGACAGAAGATTTGATGTATGTCCCGATGAAATGTGTGCAGGTACCACAGCATTATTCTGCTCAAGCAGCATAATTGGTTGCACTGATCTTGGCGTTGAAGGAAAGTGTTGACAAAAGAGTTACTATATATTCTGATAGCGCATATGTCACGTCAACTGTCCACTCAGGGTTGATAAAATGGCAGAAAAGGGGGTTTAGGAGAGCTGATGGCACCCCAGTGCAACATGCTCTCTTGTTAGCAGAACTAATTGAAGTAATTAATGATCCCCAAGAAATAGCTTTGCTTAAATGCCCGGCACACACTAATGGAGACGACCATATATCGAAAGGGAATGAAACAGCAGACGCACATGCCAAACATGCGGCGTACTTTGGTGAAATATGGAACCCCCCAGAGTCAGAGAGAGGGAGAGGGAGGGGGATGGCCAAACAGATGTTGTGAAAGAAGGGTACACCCATCTCCCAGCCACACAGATAATGGAATTACAGGCAGCCGCACCAATGGCAGAAAAGGAACTATGGGTAAAAAGAGGATGTACGATGTCCCTAACTGACGCACTGTGGCGTCAAAATAACACTGGAAAGGTGGTCATGCCGTTGGCACTGTTGAACACCGCCCTGGCCCAGCTCCATCACCCAGCTCATACAGGAAAGGAAGTAATTGCAGCACGAATTAGGGAAGACTGGTTCAGCAATTGCCTCACATGCCAACAGTTTACAGACGGTCACACGCTGCAAGTGATAAAAGGTACTATACCCCGGCCTGAGGGACCCTTCCTGCACATTCATATTGACTATGTTGATATGATCAATGTATGTCAAGGAAATAGGTATATGATTGTAGTGGTATGCCCGTTCTCCAGGTGGATCGAGGCCGGACCCTGCTCACATGCAGATGCGTTCAGAGCAGCTAAATTTCTAGTGAGAGAGGTTTTCCCCAGGTGGGGTGTGTGTGAAGTGTTGTGGTCAGATAACAGCCCACACTTTGCTAATGAAATGTATCAGCACATCACGTCCTTTGTGGGTATTAAGCATAAATTTGCGTGTGCATATCACCCGCAGGCCAACGGTATATGTGAACGCCTGAATGGCCTATTGAAAGAAGAAATAGCAAAGATACAGCAAACAACCAAGAAGAGCTGGTTGTACTGTCTCCCGCTAGCTCTATTTGAGCTAAGGGATAGGCCAGGGTCGGATCACCACCTCACTCCTCACGAGGTGGTGACAGGACTTCAAATGCGCCTTCCTCTAATGCCTACATCAAGAGCATTCACAGACCATGAAAACACTGCAACTGTTCTTGGTGACGAAATGTATCAATATGTGTCTTCTTTGATTAATAGTGTAGCATTTGTATCTCAACAGCTCGAGCGTACGCGGGGCTGGTCGAAGAGTTCTCAACAAGAAGACACCGACAAGGAACTGGAAAAGGAAGGGCTAAGCAAAATTACTAAAGGTGACCATGTGCTACTACGCAACTCCAATAGAAAGTGGAACGGCCCACGCTTTACTGGTCCTAATTTGGTAGAGGAGGTAGCTACCAGAGCGGTGAAACTGCAGGATAAGCGTGCCTGGAATCACCTACACGACGTGAAGATCTACAAACTCCAGACACGCCCTATCGTTAACGACAGGGCCATTGGAAGAGCAACAACAGCAACAGAATTGGCTATGGAGAAGGAAACGTCGGCCACAGCTGATGGAAGTAGTGTCACCACACGTGATCACACCCCAGATTCCCCAGAGGCAACTACTGAAATAGACACTGGACACTTGCCCACAGCCCATCCCATGGTCACGAGATCGAAAAGTAAACAAACTTCTGCCAATTGAGCCCCAAACCCCCTCCCCTCTAAGGTCACCCCCAATTGAAGGACATTGTTTTGCGCACACACACATGTAAAACACTTGTATGTTTTCTCTTTTTCTTCTCTCGCACATGCAGGTACCGTTAATAATTGTTTTGTTAAGAAAATAGGTAACTAACAGTGTACTGTGCCCAGGAGTAGATGCTGCCCACTGATGATAGCACCCCTGAAGCGCTATCACACCAATTTGTATATCACATAAAAAGACCGAAGTACCTGAAAAGAAGGAGGGTACGTGTATATTACACCGCATTTATTTTGGCCATAGAACAATCATTTCCCCAATTTCACCAGCACTTACCCGTGCTAAGGGATAGATCACTAAGGTTAGCGTGGGAACAGCTCTTCGCCTGGGCACTGAACGATTACTTGATAGGGAGAGCTTAATAACAACCACTAACAATAATAACAAGCGTATTGAGGATTTTCAGGCGGGCACCTTTAACGTCGCAAGAATAAGCTGCCGGACTGCAGCAAGGTAAGAGCAAATGCCGGTGAGACTAGCTTTTGTAATAAAAATTATAGGAGTATTGGTCATCACTGGTCTATTGGCTGCCTCTGTATGGCAGAAAAGTTATGCTATCAATATTATGGCTGCACCCAAACCTAACATACCCCCTCCCACGGCCGCAACAGGTGTCACATCAGGTGGTACTAGCAACCCTCCGCATAAGGGAAGTAGAGTTAAACGCAGCACATATTCAGAGAACAAGGGTATTGATAATTACATAACAGATTCAGCACACGTCTCAAACAACATGTGGTACCAGCACATGACCCGAATAGGTAAGCAGACAACAGAAGATAGCTGTTATGTTTGCTCATTGATCCCATACGCCATGAGCGCTTCTCGAACATTCGTCGCCACAGAAATACAAGAAAAGACGACACGATGTATAGTATATCTGGCACTATTCCAAACGAGAGGGCGATTTCAAGGAACGTTGAAGAGAATGGAGTGGAAAACAAGAGACACATAGCCATACGAAAACAATTTCCTCAAGTCATATTTGAGTTATCATAAGAGCAGTTTGCATGCTGAACCATTCAGATACATGACAAGTGGCCCTGAAAAGGGAGAAACGAAGAAAGTAACCTTACAATACCTACCATGTGATTGGTACGCCACTGAAGTTCCTGGTATACAAGGCTGTTGGGAAAGGCCACTGGTAACAATAACAGGGAAGGTATACATGAACAATGAATGGGAAATAGGAGTGGTCGGTAGCAACATGGTAACAAGAGAAAATATTACCACCATAAAGGAACACAATGACAGATGTTGGAAGACATGGGGCAAGTACGTACCCATGCTGACATGGATGGAGAAAGATGAAGACCCAATAAGCATACTACCGCTGACCGCGCCCAAGTTATGCTACCAACACAGAGGAGATGTGGAAGTGGGATACAACACCAACTGTGGAAGCATGTTAGAATTACCAGAGGGGGGTGCTGGAATGGCAGTGATAATGGATCACTATTGGGCCTGCGGAAATAAGGCATATCACACCCTGCCCCCCTTGTGGAATGGTATAGGCACAATGGTACACATCAATATACCATCGCTAGTGGTGCCCCAAAAACATGTGAATATGGCCAACTTCCCCAAAATGGATGAAGGGAACAAGAGGAAGAAGAGATCTGTACAATCACAGGAGAGAGAGAACAACAACAACAACAATAATGTCCTAAACAGGGAAAAGAGACAAGGAGAACCCCTGACAGGAAACTACCTGTGGGGAAGGACGGAAACAGCACTCACTTCTATCCCACCAGAACACAGGTTATTTAGCAGGGCAGCTATGTTCTTCTCGTCAATAATACACCCTGGACTACAAGCGTATGCAAACGCTAAATGGCTCCAGATAACCCGATGGGAACTAATGATGACGATTAATTCAACAGTAAACGGATTCAATGCAATAAAAGAGGAACTGCGAGCGGTGAGAATGGTAGCACTACAGAACAGATATGTATTGGATCTTCTCACAGCGATGGAGGGAGGAGTCTGCACAAAGATAGGACAATCATGCTGCACATTTATTCCTGCTAACGATGCCGATAATGGTACACTTACCGAAGCAGTATCACAACTGGCCCAGATGCACTCCAAGATGATGGAAGAAAGTAAAGGAGTAAAGAAGGATGATAGCTGGTTTTCATTGTTATGGTCATGGATGCCATCATGGCTGTCGGACGGGCTGAAGATAATAGTTGGATGCATAATACTGGCTGCAGCTGTATTGATTGTAATAAGGTTTTGGAAGGCCAGGAAGGCACGCACTGCAGACGAAATGATCAAAATGGTCGGCATGCACCCCTTGATGCCAACTGACGATGACCAGCACACAGACGTGATAATAAAGGAAAGAGAGAAACTGCGCAGACAGATCATCGCCAATCACTTAGACCCACCATCCGTAAAGCTTGAGAACCCAAGAAACCCGAGGAGCTATCTCGGAAGATGGGTATACTGCAAACCGGGAGGGAGCTGTGTATACATGTACTGGTCATTTGAAGACCATGTCAACCACTATGGACACCTGGGAGGAGTGACTAAAATATGGAGAGTAAGAGGAGATAAAGAAAAAGATATGTTTGTGGTCGACAAGTCGACCAGAGGGGGGACTGAAGTGGGAGAATGGGAGAAAAAGCTCTCCCCAATTTCCTCGCGACCATGGCCCAGAGGATCGCGGCCTAGACACCCACCACGAGATGAATTTGCCTACCTACCAGACGACCGAATACCCTGGTTCAAGAACATACGGATATGCCCACCAGCCTGCCCACCAGACTGCCCTACTCAAGCCCACACCTGCGGCATGGATGAACTCGACTAAGACCTCAACGACAAGCACCCACATCGTTAGAGATGCCATGACGACCGAGCCAACTGCCAAGAACACACGTGCAACCATGCACACTGGACACTCACACACCAACCCACACAAAGAATATAATCAGTGCTATGACGTAGGTGACGGATACACCCACTGACGCGCATCTTTATTATTTTTCACATAGGTTTTCTGAAATGCAGAAACGCAAGACGCACAAAGCACTCGCTTACAGGCTTGCTGACGCTTCTCCCGACCCTTGCATCGTGATGAAAATATAACAAAGACATGATACTGCCTATGAAGCCATGTCACACCGCAACACAGGTGCCGTGCATTACACATCCCCACCTATGAACCAGGCCCAAGTAGGCCGCAAGCAAGAGCCACCATGAACACTGAACGAGCAAGAGTACAAGTGCTGACCATGCAGAACGAGCCCAGCGAGAGCTGACAGCCAAGGGAGCGATATTGCAACTCGTATGCTACCAGCCGACGCCAAGGTCACACCTGTAAGCAAAGCCAAGCACGCAGAAGCAAATACAACTTTAAATGTGCAGCATTCTGCCTCAGCCATGGTCTCTCCTCACGTGACCAAGCCAACCTGACAAGGTGCCAGACCCACGAGGGAGAAGTCGCCTCTGTCCCACGTCTGGGACACAGGCTGCAACAATGAAATGACCCAATGGACACCTACAGCGATGGGAATGGTCTGCTCCCAGGCCTATGAGCAAATCCGCGCATTGTCTGCACGAACACATAGTTACATATTGTTGCTAGTGACAGGTACACCGTGAGCTGGGAACAACGATGGTCCCAGTCTGGGGGCCTCGCGAGTGGACCAATCAGAACATGGGGGCACTCATCACTGACGCCACTAACATTCGCCAATCATTAGGGGTCTTTGTGTAACAATTTTCAAGCATCTAATAGAAGGGACAACCCAAGTATACCACCTGACTGACCCTCAACCACTAATAATGTTCTCTATATGTATGCTATACTAACCCTACCACTCGAGGGACCAATCCAGAGTGGCGATAGGTTTTTCGCTAACTTTCCCAGGTGACGCAAGTAGCGCGTCATACTGAGGCAAAAAGGGCCTGCGAGCCCCACGAACTTTGAGAGTCTGGACGGACGCGTACAATCCTAGACCCATCCCTGCCGTTGTTCAATAAATAGCAGAACCACCTTGCTTCTTGCGTGTGTCTCATACTCATTTTTGGGGAACACGGGAGGAGTTGGGGCCTCCAAGCCCGGAGGTCTGCGGACGGCCCAGCCGACCCCAGGAAAAACACCCCGACATTGCTATCATACTAGGTCCAGGGACAACTCTGATAGAGTAAGTGCATATAAGAAAGTAAGGAGAGGAAGGGAGGATATAGGAAAAAGGAGAAAGGGAGAGGAGGAGAGAACCGAAAGCAAGCAGTCAAAAAGAGTGGAGTAGCAAGAGGGGAGAGGGAATACAATTGCAAAAGTCAGTAGTAACACATATTGTTGCAAACCTGGATACAAGATGAAGATGGGAACAGCATGATTCTGGGACACCATGAGAAAGGGTGACACACTGTGAATCAATGAAGTCCATAAAAGTAAAATCCAGCATTGGCCACAAGACAGTGATGGTGAAACCAGAATGTATCAGAACAGACTCCTGCAGAAGTAGGATGGAGGTTGGAGGGGAAGGAGGGTAGAAGAATCAAGAAAAAGAGGCAACACCTGAGATTCACTCATAGAGATAATCAGAAATGTGGAATCGCATGGCATAATTTGTCCTATCCACAGTACATCATACTTGGACCCATACACCCTCCAGATACATAAATTCAGGATATTAGTTCAACATTTTTTTTCACAAGGTAGTGCCTGACCTGAGTGAATAAGAAACGTGGCATATGTGAATGATCAGTTGATAAAAAGCTCAATGGGTGGAAGAACATCTAGCAGAAATCAGATATGTTCTTACTCAGTTGTAAAAAGATGGTGCAAAATGACCTTTCCAGAAAGCACTATGTTCCAAAATCAGAGTGACTTCCTGGGACATAAAATAATAGCAGAGGTTCTCAATCCTCAGAAAAAGAAGGTTGAGGCCTGACTCAAATAAAAAAAACACAAATGCATGGGTTGAGAAACCTCATTGGACTGACTAATTATGGTGGAAAATTAATTGAGGATTATGCAGAGATCACTCAACTTTTTGTTCCAGTTATTGAAGGCTAGGGTAAAGTGGGAGTGGAGTGAAGCACAATCTGGGGTAATGAATTAATTGAAAAGAGGCCTGTCACAACCTCCTTGTTTGGCTTACCACGGGTGAATAAGGATTTTTTCTTAGAGACTGCTTTCTCAGATACCTGTTTGAAGTCTGTGTTATGCCAAAAAATGACAGAGTCAACAAGGTAATCTATGTGAGCAAAACATACTCCGTAGAAGAAAATTCAATAATTACGAAAAAGCCTTTCTGCCAACAGTGTCAACATTAACAAACTACCGCTCATTTATCCAGGGGCAGCACATCATAGTAGAGACCTCCCACCTATCATTATAATATATATAAAGGGATAGAATTTGAGCTGGTAATGTCTTTAATTCAAGAATCTCTTTTTAGATTCTGTCTATGCAGGGCTTTTGGGTGGATGTCAGGTATGGCCAAAATAAGAAGATCCCTGTAGCTCAAGGACTGGCTGATTTACATGATTGTGCTGAAGAACATTGTCTTGAGGACAAAGGTATAATCACAATTATAATATGGAGGGATACCTGCCATCCACGGCCAAGGCATATGAAGAAAACAGTTGTCAGTGGACCCACAGTTTATGAGGGTGGGCGTTCTACCATATTAGCAAAGATGGGGAGAAATAATTGGTTGCTGGCATTCGGAACTGTGATGAATCCTATGGATCCCTTACTAAATCCCTGCCTAAAGTCTCCTCCCAGAAGGCTATGGAAAAGCAGACGCTTCCTGATCTGGACATTGGGGGTTGTGCTCTGAGGGAGGATCATCTGGGAGGAGTTAAGGCTCAGGGAGGTGAGAGGAAACTATGGGGTGAGACATGGTATTCAACTTCCTTTAAAGAAGATGTATTAACAATGGTAAAATACTTTAATGCTTGCTGCCACAATAATTTAACTGTTCCACTTGTTGAACTTATAATGTTGGAGAAATCAACCAAAGCTCCTTTGGTATAAATGTGAATAAATCCCAATCTCCAAACCCTATAACTAAATGCTTCACTAACTCAAAAGGAAGAAGTGGAAAGAGGTCTGTGAATAGTAATTGCCAAAAACCGTATTCCTCTTTCCAAACCAAACTGGTAACTCGTTTGTATACTATTCCCTCAAAGAATGTTTTGGAAAAGAGGAGACCAATTAGCAAAACAAAAAGGGCTAGAAAAAGCAACTTAGTTACCAGGGACTTCAAGTTCCATAATTCCCTCAGTAATGGGATGAGGAAGAAGGATGCAGAGGAACACTACTCTGGGAGTAATCTCTTAATTGGTGTAAATGACCAACACCTGAAGGGGACAGAGAGGTTTAGAAATCCCCCTCAGGTGCAGGCATCAGGAGGAGAAGGAGACAGAGGAAATAGAGAACGAGAAGCAAAGCAGTGTAGGAGAAAAAGCAGTGTGGTTGCAGGTGAGAGGAAGTCCTGAGGCGAGAGAAGACGCTGGGACAACTGAAATGCCAAGAGCTGTGGCAGGTCTTGATGGAGTCTTTGCCTGTGACTCTCCCTACTGCAGAGGTCTTGCAGCAGGAAGCATGAGGGAGAGATGCATTCCCAAAACAAATTTGTTGTGCAGAATTCATGTGGTGGGAAGCAGTCACAACAAGGGAAGTGTTCCCTCTTCCAAGGTTCTAGGTGGCTGGGTCACACCTGCACCTCTCTGGAGCAGAGGAGGCTCCATTCATTCATGGCATGAGTGGAGGAGAACCAAAGGAGGCTGTTCACCTGACCGAAAGGAACGGCCACAAACACCAAAGACCTGCCAACACAGAGCTGAGCATAATTGAGTGATTTACATGTGAATTCACAGCTTGAAAATGACTGTGGAGCGCACCAACGCTGTTCGTGTATTTACGGCGTGCCGATTCACTCATGAGTGAGTGAAAACAGCAATAGCATGCATTTTGAATAACAACCTATAAGAAATCAATCACAGTTATATCGGTTGAAACAAAGAAACTGTTTAAATAAGCACATGAAAACCCTGTGGGTAAGCTTTAAAAATTCTAAAGGCTATCAAGCATTACCCAAGCCAAGAGTATAATAACAACCAGCAATACAAAAGTAACAAACACTGCTCAAGGTAAGAGAGGAATGCTGAGAGGCTTAATGATTGTGAGACCTGCTGTGTATGTGCTATGAAACACATATCTTCAGGTGATAGAAACTTACAATGCCAAAGCCAACATAGGAGAACTGTGATAATATATTTTGGTCAATATTTAGTTGTTGATTCAGAGGGGAAAGAAAGGTGGAAAACAGGCTGTCCTTCTGGAGAAGGTTATCCAGAGGGAGAGGAGCATAATTGCCCAGGAACCTTAAAGAGCAGTAATGTGGTTCCTCATTTCCCCACAACTTGTTTAAAGTTTGATGCTGAAGAAGACAATTGAAGTAGTTGTTATTCTGAGTTGGAAGGTACCATTGAAGAACTTTTCTGTTCTTGTTGTTGAAGAAGTAGACGGGAAGGCATGTGTACCTATAGGGCAAGATGTTATTGCCCAGAGAAGCCTGGTAAATGAATAAGCCAAGTAGTAGATGGGAAAGTGTTGAAGTGTAGTACTAATATAAACAACTCAGGTTGATTGATTACATCTGGAGAAGAACTGTAAAACATGTTAAAGAAAGAGAAGAATTGTAAAAACATGTTGAAGAAAATGTACAATTCTTTTTGAAACCACAATTGCGGCAAACCATCCTGATAAAAGTTTTGTTGTTACTACAAAGGTGAAGTATGTTCCTACTCCAGCAGGAGTTGAAATATGTCTTTCTTTCTGAAACCAAAAGTTGTGACAATTTTCCTGACAAAAACTATTTTGGTTGGTTGATTGGAGAAGACAAATGTGAGACAGTTCTTATTCCAGGAGGAATGGGGACTTGTAATTATTGTAGCGATAGAACTTTGTTAGTTCAAGTACACAAACTTAAGAACTGTATTAGAACTTTGTGTCAAAGCAGATTTCCTCCTTTAGATCTGGGGAAGGATTATGGTTGAATTGTATTGCCATATATTTCCTTTTTGCTTTATTTGTTGTACAAGTATGATGTTTAGATATCCTTGTGATAGAGTGTTTCTTTTAGGCAAGGAAATTCTTGTCAGGGTACGAATAGTGAGGCGTTTCTCCTAATTGTGGCTAACATTGAAAACTCTACAAAGTTGTCCGCTTCTCATTTCTTACCCCTCAGGGAATGCCTGGGCAAATGATCTTCCCAAACCATCTGCTGGTTCCAGAATAGGTCCCTGAAGTAGTCAGGTGGAAGAGCTGGTAGCAATGTATCAAGCCGTCCTCACTGTGGTAAACCACCCACTCACAGAAATGGCGATCAACCCTGATTCTCATATGTGCAAAATAGGTTTTTGGAGCACCATATTAATTGGAAAAACAGAGGCATGCTTTGTGCAAATAATAAACTGTTAAAACATGTTAGATTGATCCATAGTATTAATGATCTGGTGACGTTTCAGGAGATGACCATCTATTGGAAGAAGATCAAAGGTCATTCTAAGATAGAGGGTCCTGATAAAGCTGGAAATAACTTGACTGGCCAATTTGGAACACCTCCTGGTAGAAATTCAGGTCACAGCAGTGACCAGATTACAAACTCACACTGACAGCTGCTCAGAGAAGTAGAGATGCTCTTGATGCAGACATGAACATTGTTTAAAAAGAGGATCACATTATTGGGTATTTCTGTAAATACTTAGAAGATCCAATCCCATTTCATCTGACAGAATCAGACTATAAAGGAAAGGAAGACCATTACATTCTGATGGAATTTCAGAATATGTTTACGATTCACAATGTCCTGTGGGCATGCACACGTGTGCATCACCCACCGTGGCCAGGTTTTTGTAGTTCTTGGCCCTGTGTCTGCTGGGAAAGGCAGTCTGGAGGCTCAATTTCCTGCAGAAAGGGCATACAAACTTTTAATTAGGCTGGACATTTTCCTGTGTTTGTGTGTGTCTTCATGCTGGTTGTCACTGGGCCATGTCTGAGACCTACATCCGACCACCTCTCACCATCAGTGTGACTTTGACAGCCAAAGGGTGCAGGCTACTGTCTACAGCATGAAGTGCATCAAGCACATATACAGGCAAGAAAAGAACATACATCAACATCAATAAATGGACATATCAATAATCTACTCACCAAAATTGATTGCATACATGCTGTGGAGAAAGCATACAAAATCCCCACTAGGGGTGTTAACATAAGTAGAACAGCAGCAGATAGCCCAAATATATTACAAAGTCCAATGCCCTTGTGTAAATGGTTGTAACACCGAACCATCCTTGCAAACCCATGCATATGGGAAGCAGGAGTGGCATATGTGAGTCAGGACCCCAAGCTGCAAACACACACACGAGACAAGCTTGAAGGGCCCAGCTGGAACAGACAGTGGAGGCTTTCAAAAGCCACAAAGCACCTCATTGTCACATAAATGCACAATAGACAAGCAATTTTAAACTATATAAGCTAATTAAACTAACTATAAAAATGGCCACATACATCCCGGGGGGGCACCCAGGAGGGGGTGAGGTACAGGGTGCACCTCAAAACCCACATGCGATGATGTCGAGATCAAAAAAACCTCCATGGGATCAACGCATGCACGGCCCGACCTGTGTGGGAGATAAGTCGTCGTCCTCCTCACCCTCTGACTCAAAAGGTGGATGTGACAGTACCCTAATGACGCCTATGTGCAGCTTGCCCCTAGTAGGCAGCAAGTCTGCATAGGTCAGCATGTAGAACTTCGCGTGATACGCGTGCTTCCTCTTGCAAGGTAGCACGTGTAACACAGAGTTCTTCCTGGATGGCCTGGCATGACATCTGGAACACCACCCGGCAAGCACGTAGCTCAGCCAAGATGGAATTCTCAAGCTGTTCCAACCTCTCCTCTGTCCGCTGCCTCTGGGACATCAAGATCACACCCAGAGTAGATAGGAGGGATTTATCGTCATCCCTCAGGACCTCCCTGTGTGCCTCTGCGTGAGCAGCAATTACTTGACGCAGAGACAACATTTCAGTGCAGCGTGCCCTGTCTGAGGCTGCCATGCCCATCCTGAGTGAGCGGGCCGTGGACTGTGCCGCCCGCTGCTGGAGATCCACCTGCCTGGCAGAGGGGAGCACGGATTGGGCCACACATTCTATGCTCTGAGAAATATTATCAATAGCTGCCCCCTGGTGTTCGGAATTGGCAACCATGGCTTGCACCCACTCAGTATACCTCGGGGGCGCACGGCCACCGCGTTGCTGGGCTTGACACCCGTGGGGCCCAAGGAGCCGCGGCCCTTGTTTGGTTGGCACCGCCCGCCGCTGCAGGACTACATTCCTCCATTGACGTGATTCCCCAGGCACATCAGCAACTGGAGTGGAGTGTGACCATGCGTCCAGATCCACCACAGGTGGAAGTCCCACCTCCTTCTGGCCCCTCAGTGCAGGTGTCGCGGACAGAGGATCGTCCACATCAGAAACGCTCACTGTTGACAAATGGACATGACGTGCATCCAACTCTACATTGTCGTCAGAGTGATCATCCGGGCTAGACTCACTGCCAGCCCTAGACATGTTGGTCTGGAGCACAAGTGGGGTCTCGTGGCCTACCACCTCATGACCCCCACTTGTGCCGGGTTGCTGGTGTGATAGCAACCCTTTGTCTGGTATGACATCACCATCCTCTGCCTCCATTGTGTCATCATCGTGTCATCATCTGAAAAGTGGAGAGTGAGTTTACATGTCAGAAGCACATAACCCACACACACATAGACATCACATCGACAGCCAACACATGAAGCAGATATGTAACACACACAAATGAGAACCTGGCATGCATCCAGTGGCATTGATATGCAAACACATCCCAAAAGCAGAAATGGATGTGTGTAAATAGCAAAGCCTACACAAGTACAAAATGTAGTATATCACCTCCATCAGACCACCTCGGTCAGGCACATGTCACAGACAGAAAAGACAGATGGCAACAAAGAGATGGCACATACCATAAGCATGTCTGAACTGCAAATTGACCACAGCTGCAAGTGGATCCAAACACACAATGACACACGTAATATGCATGTACACATGCATCACTAAACCATCATCACCAATATAGCTTCATCCATCTGCAGCTCGGCCCGTACCGGGTGTCATGAGCCATGTAGATATAGTGAATGTCCCAAGCAAAGCAAGGGTCTGCAACCAGGCATGAGGGACCATAACGGCCAGTACGGTCCGAGCTGCAGACCATGAAGCCTCCTGAACACCCCTCAGGGCCTCATTGGGCACATTGTGCTATGAATGTGTCCTATTCCGTTATTCCGTGTGCAAATTCTGCACAGCCAGGCCCCACCATATCAGCTAAGTGGGACTGGGCGTACACATACTGCACAACAGTGCACCCTAAGGATTATGCCAGTTGAACATAGCGTGGGCAATGCTGAAATCTCACCAGCATTAACGTCAATCAACTACATATCAGTCAGTCAACAAAAAAGCTGCGGAAGACACATGTGTAAATGAACACTTGTACACACACATAAGTGAGTAGCCGCAATGTTGCACTACACAACATTGAAGCTGCTTGCATATGTACATGTGAAAGCGTTCCAAAACACCCCTTTCCCTCTACACCTGTATTGTGAACATGAACAGCAACCAACACAGCAAAGCAAGCAGCTACAACGCTGCTTGCTTTGAGGTATGTGAAAGTGTACACATACACACGTGGAGGCAGCTCCACAGTCATTACAACCCGATTTGCAGCCTACATTAAATCTGTCCCCCATACCAATTGGTATAGCCCACACATTGACCTATCAACCTAGCTAAACACCCACTAGGGAGTTCCAATACTGAGTACATGTGTCACAGGATGCACCTGTGCCGTGGCATACATGACAGAGAAGGGATGAAAATCTGACCATACATGCCAGGTCACTTTGACATTGCAGCAGTGAGTAGGCATGTAGAATGGTGTAACATGGCTCAGAAGTGGCTTGATGCAGTGCAGAACATGTGTACCTTACGTAAAAGCATTACTATTGCATATTTTCTATGTGTCTGTATGTGTAAGGTGGAGCAATTATCTGAACTGCAGATAGTACATAATCTGCCATGGTTTGTATTTTGTACAAGTTGCTGAAATGGAATGGATTCACAGTTAGGTATGGATACATTCACAAAGCGTTCATTAGGAACTTCTTCCTGTACCACATGGTTGTAGAGAGTGCATGTATGTTTCCACATGTATTAAATCTGAAAATTTAATTTATAGTTATATTGTTGTTTTCCAGTACTTGTAGTAAGTACATTAGAAATTCTTGTGGATCTTCTTGTGAGTTTATAGTGAATTTGACCATTACAGCACAGTAGTCCAATTCTTGTCTTATTCCATGAACACTGCAAGTGTTGTCAGGATTGGTGGTTGCATTTCAATGAAGGACTAACATTTGCAAATACAATAGATCTGTACTGTGTAAGTAAATGTTCCCAATAATTGGTGGCAATTGGAATAGAATATTCACTGCTACATTTGTGTAGCAATTTACAGCAGTTGCATTTGAACATTTGAATGGACCTGATAGTTCTGTGTGTAAGTCATTTGTTTGGAGTGTGTTTTGCTTCTTTGAAGAAGTAGTTGAGTTACTTTAAGCACTAGATTCTTGTTTGATTGTGGTACTTGATGAAGTATTAGTTTCTTTTTTTTTCTTTGGAGCAATTGTAGTGATATCCTGTATTGTTTCAGTTTAAAATAGTTTTCTTTAACAATGTTTTGCTTGTTGTGGAACAGGATAGGTTTTCAGATAGGGGTGTGGAGTGAACACAGCCTATTGTATTCTAGAATGCAAGGAATATGCGCATTTACTTTACTTGTATTGAAGTTGATTAGAAATATCCCATCAAGTGTACGAAAGCGTGATAGTGCTACGTAGATCATGCCTTCTTTAAAGACTGTGCTACCAATATCTATTAGTACTTTATCTAGGGTAAGACCGTGTGATTTGTGAATGGTCACTGAGTATGCTAGAGTTAGTGAAAATTATTCTCTGCGTACATACATGTCTTTGAAAAGAAGGAAGCGGGCTGTTGAGCGTCCTATCCTTTTAACTTATGATAGTTTGTCAAAGAGAATATTGACAAATTGAATGTTGTTGTCACGTGGTTATGTTTGAAACCCAACAACTGTACCAAGTGCTCCATTAACTAGTCCTTGCTCCACGACAAGGTTACGTTTAAGCATTACTCTACAGTTTAAAGATAATTTTAATATTTTCTCTAAACCAGCTGTGTTGGAGATAGAGTTTTCTAGGGTATTTAGTCTTGTTGTGGCTTGTTGACACATGGTAGTGTCATACCATGTATGTCCAGTTTATCTGTGGATGAAATTTCAATTATTGGTTGCATTTCTTTTTTCAACATTGTTTCATTGAATTTGGAGCCGCTTGCAAGAGTTGGCATCAAGGACATACAATTGAAATGTTTGTGTGCTAATTGTTGCATGACATCAGTAGCACGTGAGTTATGGCCATAGAGTGTATGGTGTATAATATTGTGCTTCTTGAGATAGTACAGCAACTCTCTAATACTTTTTAAAATGTTGGTGTATGTGAGGTCTGCAGACTGGCCATGTTTTCAGTTAATTGTCTGTATTGGAAATGTTGCTAAAGGTTGACATTTCCTATGCTGCCAAGAGTTTTACGGCACAGTTTGTGCCCTGAGGTTTTAAAAATAGGTTCAGCTTTCACTGGTGTCAATTGAAGAAGATATCCACAAACAATAATGTGTTTTCCTCCAAAGAGCTGGTCGTAGTCTGTTTTGAGGACCTCTTACAATCTGAGGTGAATCAAAGCCATGCTCATCTCATCTATAAGCAGCATTTTCATTTGTTGGAAAACTCTGCGTAGTTCCATTCCAGCTACTGTGGAAAGTGTGTAATAGTCTGATTTGTTTTGGTGTTCTACTGGAAGGAGTAGTAATCGGTGTAAAGTGACACCGCCTATGTTGTAGGCAGCTAAACCTGTGGGGGCAGTTACAACAGCTGACAGTTTGTTGTTTGTCAATTGTTGAAGGAACCTGCTGATGGTTTTGATTAATAATGGTTGCCTGAACCAGCTTCACCACTCATGTATAGAAGTATAGGTTTGCAATCTTGGCTGGTACAGTTTTTATTTTCATGTTCCACACCATGTTCAATTTGTTTTGTTATTTCTGGGAAAATGCTACGCTGCGTATTGTTCAGTTGTGATTTCAGTACAGCAAAGTCTTCTGTAGCTTGTTCATACTGACACACAGGGGGTAATTCATAGAATTCAGCGCACAAGTGGCGCACGCGGCTGGCGCACAGTGTGCGCATGCGACTTTCTGCGCCAGCCGCGTGCGCTAAAATCCATTTCCGCGCACAGCGTATTCATGGATTTTAACATACAAAACCAACCATGGCACAGAGTGGCACATCGACCCTGCAGCAGCACCAGTTAGGCCCCCAACCCCTCCTTGTGCGCCATGTACAGCGCACAAATCCCATACATGGTGCACAGGCTCACAACCTCGAAAACTCCTGTAAAACTCCACGCGCACCCCTCCGAATACACGTACCCTGCTGTACGGGTAGTCTCACACGCAATTGTCCCTGTGCGAGCGGGGCACGTGTATTACTGGGGTTTGCGGGAAGTTTTACACACGATTGGCCCTCTGCGAGCGGGATACGTGTATTACTGGGGTTCGCGGGAAGTTTCACAGGCAATTGGCCCTGTGCGAGTGGGGTACGTGTATTACTGGGGTTCGCGGGAAGTGTCACATGCGATTGGCCCTGTGCGAGCGGGGTACGTGTATTACTGGGGTTCGCGGGAAGTTTCACACACGATTGGCCCTGTGCGAGCAGGGTACGTGTATTACTGGGGTTTGCGGGAAGTGTCACACGCGATTGGCCCTGTGCGAGCGGGGTACGTGTATTACTGGGGTTCGCGGGAAGTTTCACACGCGATTGGCCCTGTGCGAGCGGGGTACGTGTATTACTGGGGTTCGCGGGAAGTGTCACAGCAATTGGCCCTGTGCGAGCGGGGTACGTGTGTTACTGGGGTTTGCGGGAAGTGTCACACACGATTGGCCATGTGCGAGCGTAGTACGTGTATTACTGGGGTTTGCAGGAAGTTTCACATGCGATTGTCCCTGTGCGAGCGGGGTACGTGTATTACTGGGATTTGCGGGAAGTTTCACAGGCAATTGGCCCTGTGCGAGCGGGGTACGTGTATTACTGGGGTTTGCGGGAAGTGTCACATGCGATTGGCCCTGTGCGAGCGGGGTACGTGTATTACTGGGGTTCGCGGGAAGTTTCAAACGCGATTGGCCTGTGCGAGCTGGGTACGTGTATTACTGGGGTTCGCAGGAAGAGTCACACATGATTGGCCCTGTGCGAGCGGGGTACATGTATTACTGGGGTTCGCGGGAAGTGTCACACACGATTGGCCCTGTACGAGCGGGATACATGTATTACTGAGGTTCGTGGGAGGTTTCACACGCGATTGGCCCTGTGCGAGCGGGTACATGTATTTCTGGGGTTCGTGGGTAGTTTCACACGCGATTGGCCCTGTGCGAGCGGGGTACGTGTATTTCAGGGGTTCGCGGGAAGTTTCACACACGATTGGCCCTGTGCGAGCAGGGTACGTGTATTACTGGGGTTCGCGGGAAGTGTCACAGCAATTGGCCCTGTGCGAGCGGGGTACGTGTATTACTGGGGTTCGCGGGAAGTGTCATACACGATTGGCCCTGTGCGAGCGGGATACGTGTATTACTGGGGTTCGCGGGAAGTTTCACACGTGATTGGCCCTGTGCGAGCGGGATACGTGTATTACTGGGGTTTGCAGGAAGTTTCACACGCGATTGGCCCTGTGCGAGCGGGTACATGTATTTCTGGGGTTTGTGGGTAGTTTCAGACGTGATTGGCCCTGTGCGAGCGGGGTACGTGTATTTCAGGGGTTCACGGGAAGTTTCACACGCGATTAGCCCTGTGCGAGACGGGGTACGTGTATTACTGGGGTTCGTGGGAAGTGTCACAGCAAATGGCCCTGTGCGAGCGGGGTACGTGTATTACTGGGGTTCGCGGGAAGTGTCACACATGATTGGCCCTGTGCGAGCGTGGTACGTGTATTACTGGGGTTTGCGGGAAGTTTCACACGCGATTGTCCCCGTGTGAGCAGGGTGCATGTATTACTGGGGTTCGCGTGAAGTTTCACAGGCAATTGGCCCTGTGCGAGTGGGGTACGTGTATTACTGGGGTTCGCGGGAAGTGTCACATGCGATTGGCCCTGTGCGAGCGGGGTACGTGTATTACTGAGGTTCGCGGGAAGTTTCAAACGCGATTGGCCCTGTGCGAGCTGGGTACGTGTATTACTGGGGTTTGCAGGAAGAGTCACACGTGATTGGCCCTGTGCGAGGGGGTACGTGTATTACTGGGGTTCGCGGGAAGTGTCACACACGATTGGCCCTGTGCGAGCGGGGTACGTGTATTACTGGGGTTCGCGGGAAGTGTCACAGCAATTGGCCCTGTGCGAGCGGGGTACGTGTATTACTGGTGTTCGCGGGAAGTGTCACACACGATTGGCCCTGTGCGAGCGGGATACGTGTATTACTGGGGTTCGCGGGAAGTTTCACACGCGATTGGCCATGTGCGAGCGGGATACGTGTATTACTGGGGTTTGCGGGAAGTTTCCCACGCGATTGGCCCTGTGCGAGCGGGTACATGTATTTCTGGGGTTTGTGGGTAGTTTCACACGCGATTGGCCCTGTGCGAGCGGGGTACGTGTATTTCAGGGGTTCGCGGGAAGTTTCACACGTGATTGGCCCTTTGCGAGCGGGGTACGTGTATTACTGGGGTTCGTGGGAAGTGTCACAGCAATTGGCCCTGTGCGAGCGGGGTACGTGTATTACTGGGGTTCGCGGGAAGTGTCACACACGATTGGCCCTGTGCGAGCGTGGTACGTGTATTACTGGGGTTTGCGGGAAGTTTCACACGCGATTGTCCCTGTGCGAGCGGGGTGCGTGTATTACTGGGGTTCGCGGGAAGTTTCACACGCGATTGGCCCTCTGCGAGCGGGATACGTGTATTACTGGGGTTCGCGGGAAGTTTCACAGGCAATTGGCCCTGTGCGAGTGGGGTACGTGTAAAACTGGGGTTCGCGGGAAGTGTCACATGCGATTGGCCCTGTGCGAGCGGGGTACGTGTATTACTGGGGTTCGCGGGAAGTTTCAAACGCGATTGGCCCTGTGCGAGCTGGGTACGTGTATTACTGGGGTTCGCAGGAAGAGTCACACGTGATTGGCCCTGTGCGAGCGGGGTACGTGTATTACTGGGGTTCGTGGGAAGTGTCACACGCGATTGGCCCTGTGCGAGCGGGATACGTGTATTACTGAGGTTCGCGGGAAATTTCACACGCGATTGGCCCTGTGCGAGCGGGTACATGTATTTCTGGGGTTCGTGGGTAGTTTCACACGCGATTGGCCCTGTGCGAGCGGAGTACGTGTATTTCAGGGGTTCGTGGGAAGTTTCACACGCGATTGGCCCTGTGCGAGCGGGGTACGTGCATTACTGGGGTTCGCGGGAAGTGTCACAACAATTGGCCCTGTGCGAGCGGGGTACGTGTATTACTGGGGTTCACGGGAAGTTTCAAACGCGATTGGCCCTGTGCGTGCTGGGTACATGTATTACTGGGGTTCGCAGGAAGAGTCACACGTGATTGGCCCTGTGCGAGCGGGGTACGTGTATTACTGGGGTTCGCAGGAAGTGTCACACGCGATTGGCCCTGTGCGAGCGGGATACGTGTATTACTGAGTTTCGCGGGAAGTTTCACACGTGATTGGCCCTGTGCGAGCGGGTACATGTATTTCTGGGGTTCGTGGGTACTTTCACACGCGATTGGCCCTGTGCGAGCGGGGTACGTGTATTTCAGGGGTTCGCGGGAAGGTTCACATGCGATTGGCCCTGTGGGAGCGGGGTACGTGTATTACTGGGGTTCGCGGGAAGTGTCACAGCAATTGGCCCTGTGCGAGCGGGGTACGTGTATTACTGGGGTTCGCGGGAAGTGTCACACACGATTGGCCCTGTGCGAGCGGGATAGGTGTATTACTGGGGTTTGCGGGAAGTTTCACACGATATTGGCCCTGTGCGAGCGGGATACGTGTATTACTGGGGTTTGCGGGAAGTTTCACACGCGATTGGCCTTGTGCGAGCGGGTACATGTATTTCTGGGGTTTGTGGGTAGTTTCACACGCAATTGGCCCTGTGCGAGCGGGGTATGTGTATTTCAGGGGTTCGTGGGAAGTTTCACACGCGATTGGCCCTGTGCGAGCGGGGTACGTGTATTCCTGGGTTTCGTGGGAAGCGTCACACACGATTGGCCCTGTGCGAGCGTGGTACGTGTATTACTGGGGTTTGCGGGAAGTTTCACACGCGATTGTCCCTGTGCGAGCGGGGTGCGTGTATTACTGGGGTTCGCGGGAAGTTTCACACGCGATTGGCCCTCTGCGAGCGGGGTACGTGTATTACTGGGGTTCGCGGGAAGTTTCACAGGCAATTGGCCCTGTGCGAGCGTGGTACGTGTATTACTGGGGTTTGCGGGAAGTTTCACACGCGATTGTCCCTTTGCGAGCGGGGTGCGTGTATTACTGGGGTTCGCGGGAAGTTTCACACGCGATTGGCCCTCTGCGAGCGGGGTACGTGTATTACTGGGGTTCGCGGGAAGTTTCACAGGCAATTGGCCCTGTGCGAGTGGGGTACGTGTATTACTGGGGTTTGCGGGAAGTGTCACATGCGATTGGCCCTGTGCGAGCGGGGTACGTGTATTACTGGGGTTTGCAGGAAGTTTCAAACGCGATTGGCCCTGTGCGAGCTGGGTACGTGTATTACTGGGGTCGCAGGAAGAGTCACACGTGATTGGCCCTGTGCGAGCGGGGTACGTGTATTACTGGGGTTCGCGGGAAGTGTCACACGCGATTGGCCCTGTGCGAGCGGGATACGTGTATTACTGAGGTTCGCAGGAAGTTTCACACGCAATTGGCCCTGTGCGAGCGGGTACATGTATTTCTGGGGTTAGTGGGTAGTTTCACACGCGATTGGCCCTGTGCGAGCGGGGTACATGTATTTCAGGGGTTCGTGGGAAGTTTCACACGCGATTGGCCCTGTGCGAGCGGGGTACGTGTATTACTGGGGTTCGCGGGAAGTGTCACAGCAATTGGCCCTGTGCGAGCGGGATACGTGTATTACTGGGGTTTGCGGGAAGTGTCACACGCGATTGGCCCTCTGCGAGCGGGGTACGTGTATTACTGGGGTTCACGGGAAGTTTCACACGCGATTGGCCCTGTGCGAGCGGGGTATGTATATTACTGGGGTTCGCAGGAAGAGTCACACGTGATTGGCCCTGTGCGAGCAGGCTACGTGTATTACTGGGGTTCGCGGGAAGTGTCACACGCAATTGGCCCTCCACCCCCACCCCCAGCAGTGAGGGCCACCTGCCAGCAGGCCCCCACTCATGTCCCCCTGCACCCCCACCCCCCAGCAGTGAGGGGCACCTGCCAGCAGGCCCCCACTCATGTCCCCCTGTACCCGCACCTCCCAGCAGTGAGCGGCACCTGCCAGCAGGCCCCCACTCATATCCCCCAGCACTCCCACCCCCCAGCAGTGAGGGGCACCTGCCAGCAGGCCCCCACTCATGTCCCTCTGCACCCCCACCCCCAGGAGTGAAGGACACCTGCCAGCAGGCCCCCACTCATGTCCCCTGCGCCCCCACCCCCCAGCAGTGAGGGGGGCCTGCCAGCAGGCCCCCATTCTTGTCCCCCCAACATGTCAACATGACCCACAATCATGGCCCTCATGGCCACCAAAATCCCACGGCACGCCACCCCTGCCAAAATAACCAACCAAGCATAACATACACCCCACATTGAAATGCACATTACAAGAAACAACCCAAATGGCATGTATGTACATCAACACATGTCTGTCACACACACACAATGGGTGCCAGTGAATGTGAAAACCCACATAGTGACACGCATGAAACCAATGAGAGAATACCACACATTGAAGTACGGGAACAAATGTATTGAACAAAAAATGTGGTGAAAGAAAATCAAATACCAAACAATGGACATAAAGAAAAAAATGCAGAATGTCACATAATGATAAAAAAAGGAAATCAGAATCCAAAATATATGAAATCAAAAATGTCTCCAAAGTCTCCTTCCAACAAAGCAAATCCAAACAGAAATGAAAAAGTAAAATCCATTGCTCCATGGAAAAATCAAAAAAGAAAATGCCGAGAAATCCACACTCGAACTATTTACAAGGATGAAATCCTGGGTCCATGAGCCCAACTGTCCAAATGAAACCTACAAAAATACACTAACTAATGAAGAACTATATACAAAAATGTGGGCTATTGTCCAAGCGCCCCCAAAAAAAATGAAAACCAAAATTAAACCTAACACTAACTAACTAACTAACTATTTACAATGGCAGTGGGCTAGTCCGATGGCTCACTTTTGGATGTCCCAGGCCAGGGCATCATCGAACTCCCGCTCAATGTCCGGGAGGCGGTCCTCTTCCATGGCCCCGAGGGTTCGCAGGCACAATGACATGTTGGCCTCCAACTCCCTGCGAATTGCCTCGAGGCACTCGGCCCGCCTCAGTGCCCTCCGCAAGGAGTTCTCCGCCCTGACCATTGTGAGCCGTGCCTCTTCCGCCCGCTGCCGCTCCGCATCTATGGCGTGGCCCAACCGCTACCAAATGGAAGACACTTGCAATACTGGGACCTCCTGCCCTCTGGCCGATGCCTGTCCCTCCGATGTTGAAGGCCCCGAGCCATCATTGCTACCACCATGTTGCTGCTGCTGCTTTTCCTGTGCCTGCGCCCTGGCTCTTGCTGCCTGCACGTCCTCCTCTGGCTGGGCTACAGTTGTCGTGGTGGCCACCCCTGCTGGACGTCCAACTCCCGACTGTGGCAGGGATGTGTCCTCCACCAGCCTGGCCGCTGGGTCAGAGGCAGCTCCACAGGGTACCCAGGTGATACATGGGTGGGAAGATGGCATGGAGGACAACTGGCGCGTAGGGCGTTCAGGTGAGGAGGGGGTCTCACGAAGGTCCAGCACACAGAGGAATCCAGCACTGGTGACCCGTATCCACAATTCTTCTTTCACCCTCTGTAGTGCTGATAATTATTTTTTATGTCCCCTTGATGCCCGATCGCTTCACGTGCTTTCTCCCGATGCGATGCGGTCACGTGTTTATTTATAGCAGTGTTTCCTTAGCAACGCTTGTTCACAGCGATGCATCACGGCGTTCCCACGGCCGCCGCAGACCCCTATTGTGCTTTCAGGTGGTTACACAAGAGGTCCCTTCCTTCTATTACGCTGCTGTGCTATTCTTACCTCCATCGAAATACGTCTTATTTTCGACAGATTGTTCGATTTGGTTGCACAGTGCACGCCGCTGTCACTCTCAGCAGACCACACGTCTGCCTCTGGTTCTAGATTCCTTGTCTTGCCTGGCCACACACTTCTTGTAAGGTAACCTCCCGTTATTTCTCCCAAACATATGTTTGCATATCCTCCACACTATTTCACTCATGGTTTTCTTTTTCTACTTTGCATATCACAACCTGACCCGAACCCTCACCCGTTTTTGGTATGTAACATAACATTTTTATGCTTATACTCTTACTTTGGTGTTTTATGATATATAACTACATGTTGTCTTATATTCTATGTCATGTGTCTTATTTATTTTCTGTTATCAGATTAGACTTACCCTGATGAAGGAGCTGTATGCTCCAAAAGGGATTGGTATATGAGGTATATTCAAAAATATGAGAAGTGGCAGCCGTATCCTCACTAAGACATGATTAGTGATTTTCCGTTTTGATATTTTTTTAATTTAGTTTTTTTGATAAATATACTTCTCTCACCAGAACTTAGAATCCAATGGTTTCTTTATTGAACTGAAGAAGTGAATTTAAATTGCCATCATACAGCCTGTTTTTGAACTACACTACCCGGGCTAGGATTTAACGGAGAGCGGCTGTTTGACTAGATTTTCTATCTGGTCTTTTTGTTTCACTGGTTTACGAGTCAGGGTGTCTCCAGACTTATTACAGCCAGCTCCTGTGAGCATTCATTTATGCTTTTGCCTACTTTTTTGACTCATTTTTTCGATTGAGTGTTTAAACTCATACATTTACCTTCCAAAGCAAAGTGGTGCCCACTTATTTTCGTTTTTGCTGCCCAGCTTCTAGGTCCCGGTTTAGGGTTGACATTCTGTAAATGAAACTGTCATGGGTGGACCCTGGATAGTTGGCATATACTGAGGTGATGATTCCCTTAGCATCACATATTACCATTACCTGCATGTTGATGGAATGCCAGTGCTTGTGGTTTCTATAGATGTGCTCCGTTGCCCTGGGGGGACGTAGAGCCAGATGGGTGCAATCAATGGCACCTAGCATTTTGGGGAATTGTGCCACCTCGTAGAAATCCTGGACGGCAACCTGCCTTTCTGCAGGTGTTCTGGGCAGGTATATGTGCCTGCGGACTGATGGGCGTGCAGTCATGATGGCCAACACCTGGTTTAGGCCTGTGACACCCCCCCACTATAGCACTTGTCCGCTGAAATGATCCAGTGGCCAAGAAGTGCAGTACATTAAACACCTTTTCCAGGGGGCTCAGTGCTTGGGAGCACAAGGTGGGTGATGTGAGGTCATCCTCCCACTCACTCACCAGGTCGAGTATTATGTGAGGTGGAAACCTGTACCTCCCATACACCTGGTCATCAGGCATCCCAAAAAGGCTGGTTCTGGGTGTAAAAATTCTGGGCCTGACTATCCTTCTCCTCCTCTTGAGGTATCCCACGACCACAGCTGCAAGGAACGGTATATTCATTTTAGCGTCTGAGCTTGTTGGTTGTTTGCGTGCACTTTTATGCTACTCGGGTCCACGTACGCCTGCTTCCTGCTGGCGTACGTGTTTCCGGATTAGCGTGTCTTTTTTGGCGCACGTATTAGCCCTGTTCGATTCCATGAATACGTGTTGTAGGCGTGCGTGTGGGCGTTCCGTGCATTTGCTTCCTGTACTTCCCCCGCGATGCCCACATTTTCACGCGTTGTTCCCCATTCCGCGTGTTACGCCCCGTGTTACGCCTACATTTGTTGTGTGCGCTGCGCTATGTGCGCTTTCGTTGTGTGTGTAGCGCACGCTGTTTGAAGACGTGTGTGCGCCAGCGTGCGCCACGCAGGATTTTAGCGCACATCCATGGATTTACACGCGCACGGACTTCTTGAATCGCTGTGCGCGGGTTTCGCTGCGATTTTCGCACTTGCGCTGCGATTCGCACGCTTTCGCACGCTTGCACAGAAATTTTTAGCGCACATTAATTCCATGAATCGGCCTGACAGTGTTTTCTACTTCTATCATGGCTAATTCTGCCTCATTTGTTATTAGTGGCTGTCCAAGTGGTTCTTGGCTTCCTGTTACAGAAGGTTGACTACTGTCGGGAGTGTCCACTTGTAGTTGGGCCCGGAGTTCTTCTTCGTGTTGCTGTTCATTGTGCAACATTGTTTGGTACTGTGTAAAGTTTACGTCTGTTATAGTGCTTTCATTTGCTTTGAAAGCGTCTTCATAGGAGTCATATGTATCCAGTAACTCTAGTTCTTTTCTCCATGGTTTAAAAAGTTGTAGCAGGGACATGTAATACAGTTCTTTATGTTGAGGAGTTTTTAATGGCAATTTGATATGTTTAATTAAGCTGTGTTTGGTAAATTTCACTAAAATGCCTTCACAATTTACCACTCTGTATCTACCTTTCTTTTCATCTGGTTTAACATTATTTTTGTATGTGAAGTTTTGGCCTAAGTAGTAGAGACACATGGTTTCCAAAGTGGTTCTCCTGTTTGGGTAGTATGTGTTAAGTAAATTGTTTTTCAAAATGTCTTGGCTGTTGGGATCATTTTTGGCTATTGTTTCTATGTCCTCATATGATTTGAGAACTCTTTTCTAGATTTAGATGGACCAAGACCTAGCCATACTATATTGTCAGATTTTCCATACAAGGCAGTGCTGTTTAAATGGTCTGCAGCTTCATAGCAGCCACATTCTCTATGAGAGAGCATTTTTATGTCTAAGCTGTACAATTTCTGTGATAGTGTTTTGTCAGATGATATGTCATCCCTGAGGTCCTGAAGCTCTGGTTTCTCTGCTTTGGTTAAATAGAGCATGATATATCATGCAACTGCAGTGGAATTGTCTGCAATGTACTGCACATCTAGGGTTGCATTCCATAGCAGGGCAATGTTTGCATTGTAATCATTGATGCATTTTGATTCTTCTGTTCTTTTTATGTAATATGTGTTCTTAGGTAGGTGATTTAACCTTTGACACTATGGGCCTCATTACACAGATGGCGGAGAACCATGGCGCTATTAGCGCCATGGTTCATGCCAGTAAAATACTGGCACCGCCTTGGCGGAAAGGGGAATTACCGCCCCATTCCAAGGTTGGCGGGGCAGTAATTCCACCTTCCACCATTGCCCTTCCCAATTCCCATTTTTGCCCCATAGGGCATAATGGGAATGGGGAAGGCGCTAATTACGGTACCGCAAATTGTGGTACCGTAATTAGCTCCCTGGGTCCCTTTGCGGGTTGGTTTTTAACGCCTGCAAAAAGCAGGTGTTAAATCCCCAACCCGCAAAGGTACCTCGTAGTAAGGCGGTAAGGATTTACCGGTACCAGTATTTTACCGGTACCGGTAAATCCTTACCGCCATCCGTGTAATGAGGCCCTATGTCTGACTGAAGACATGAAGTTGTTTACTTGACCTGTTGCTGAAACTTGTCTAAGGAAACCAAAGCAACATTTGGTGTAGTATTTCCCTTTTTTATATATTTGCTATGGCAATATTTCCCACATGTGTGTCTTTGAAATTGTAAAATTTGTGCATGAAGGTCACTATGTGTTGTTTGTGCAGGGATTTTAAAAGTGACATATTTTGGATGACCTGTAAAACAGTGGCATCACTGTCCTGACCAAATTTAGGAGCATCTTTAATCCATAATAGCATGTGGATGTGTGGTGCTTCTCTGGCTTGGTATTCTTTTCTCCAAGAGAAATGTTGAACTTCTCCGAGGTGAGGCACAGTCTTATTACAAATAAAGTGTAGCATAGCAATGAAGCGATGATGGAAAAATCTTGATACATTTACAGGATCTAGAGAGCAGAGTTCTCCTGGTGTTTTTATATCTATGTTTGTTTTATTTTTGTTTGCTATGCATAGGAAATCGTGTAAATCTTCCCATGCATATTCTGCAGAACTTAATGTTACAAACCAAGTGGGTGGGCCAAGGTTTCTTATCATACAGCGTACATCTCCGTGACATCAGAACCAGTATTCTTTTGTACCACTCATGTTTGCTTAAAGATTTGTAATACTTGACTATAAAACCTCATATTTTTCTTGCACATTTTGTAAAAATTGCATAGCTGACATATTTGGAAAATGGGTACCTGATTTTAATGTGTGTGCAACTCCATAGCATAGAGTTGCTAGTCCACTTTCAAAGAGAAGGTGGAATATGTATTCCATGTTTTGTCTGAATCTGGATTTGTCAGAATACATTCGTAGAGAGCGATATTCTGATGCTGTTTTCTGTGTTGGTCTATCATCATACCTTCCTCCTTTTCCAGTAGGGAAGAGTAGTGGAAAGGCCTGTGCTTCTATATTTTTTTCCCATATGCTGATTGGAGATCCTTTGGCTTGTCACATTTGGTATGTTTCAAGTGCATCATCTCTAGCGTCTTTAGAGTGTAAAGGATGAATTGTATACTGGTCTAAAATATTGGATTCTGTAGTAGGATTTAGAAGTTCAAATTGACCAGTTTCTGGTGACACTTGAATTATTTCAATGGTTTCTATCAGGTTTTCTGCAATATTAATTTCTTTGTAGTATTCATTGTTGTTTTTTAGATATTGCAGAGCTTGTCTAACTTTATGTAAGTCCACAAGTTGTTGCCAATTTATTTTGTCTTTTGTAGGTACGCCATTTACTAAGACATATAAAGATTGATCTATTGGGCGTTGCACTCCTAGAGTGTGTACATTTTCTGTGAGATCTAATGGTAAATAAACTACTTTGCCACAAATGCCTTTGACTAATTCAGAGGGAGCTCATTTTGCTGTTTTTAGTTGGAGGCGTATTATTGCTTGAAATGGGTGCACTGTTTGAATTATGATGCTCTCATATACATTTAGTTGTTGCAGGGGTTTTGGTAGTGGGAATAATTGTTTGTGATAGCACAGGAAGGCATTTGGTTGCTGTCAAGTTTTACAGTGCAGTAATTGCAAAATATTGGGGTAGTAATGTCGTATTTGTTTTCTGCTATAAGGTAGAGAGCTAATTGGAACCATTTCGAATCTTCATTGTTTTCTATTTTGTACGTTATGTCTATAGTTTTTGTGGTATTTTTATAAGAAGTCCTGTGGCAAAAAAAAGCAGACATGGTTTGTTACTTCATCGGAGGTACTGTTAAACTTTAGTATTTCTTTTTTGTATGTGTTTAATAGAAGGTTGCTATTTGTACAGTAGTTGCTAGTTTGTTGTACATCTATTTCATTTTGTAAGTGGCTTTTAATTCCAAAACATTTTCTCTGGATATGGTCTATTTCTTCGAGTAGTTGTTTGGCTGTACCATGTAGAAGATTGTTATTTAAGTTGGCTAGTGCTAAAGCAGGACTTTTAGCATAGTAGAGTTTTTGGTCTAGATTTCTTATAGTTGTTGATATCATTTTGATATGATGGAAGGTGCTATTGCAAATAGGTCCTGAAATGCAGACTAATGAATGTCCTTGTAGTCCTGTGTATTTGCGCACTGGACAGGCATCCATATTTTGTAGTAGTTTCATTTTGAATTTGTCTTTGCACTTTATATACTGATTGAGGAACTGGCGTAAATATTTGAATGTTTTTTTGGCAATGTTACACATTGATGTGCACGGCCATTTGTAGACTGGACGTTTTGGTTCAGTAGATTGGGAGGTCATCCTGAGTTTTCTGGGGATATTTTTGTGAGCAGACTTTCTTGTTCCATAATGGTGTTATTACGTTTTTCATACCCTAGTCCACTGCTATGTATGGCAATTGGGTTTGTTTGCTTTTGATTATATGCTTCTTCCTTGCAATATGGTTCTGTGGTCGTGGTGTGGCTCCATTCACCTCCACATATGTTTAAGAAGCTCTATTTGGTGACATTCCGTTTTTGAGAAGTCTTTTTTGTAGTTTAGTAGTTAGTTTTGTTAGTGGTTTCATCCTGTTTAAAACTAAAATAAATAATTTCCTTTTGAGAACAATTGCACTGTCTACGAGAGCTACTAGGATAGATTTTCTACTGTCGGTTTTAAGGGTTGTCAATGATTTCTCTCCTTTTTTAGAAGGTTCTGAAGGACTCTGTGGCGGAACATTTTTTGTAAAACATTTTATTTGGTATGCCTACTTGCCACTACATCAGGATTTATAGGTCCAGTGTTAGCAGTAGGGGTGGTTGAAGTCTTGTTAATCACTTTCTGTTTGGTTTTACATTTTGATAGAGGAGGGAAAGTTTCTGTACTGGAAGCTTGTTTTGTTTCGCTTAATGACTGTATTAGCTGTTCTGCTTGAACTTTTTGTACAAAATCTGCTAGGGATGGCTGCTTATTTTGGACACTTATTTTGATTTGCTCTACTTCTGCGTTGCTTTTTACAGAGTTTCTTTTTGGTAGTCATTCTTTGGGGTCTATTGGATAAAAAAGAAAGTGTGGGTTGGGCTGCTGTGCAGTTTATGCATGCTTTGTGCATGAGTGTCAGAGTATGATGGTAAGTATGATTGTGGAGGTGTGTAATTGTGTAATGGGCAGGTACATCAAGTTGGGAAGGCTATTCTTGTATTTGTGTGTTACTATACTGGGCTTCAGATGACAATATAAAGTATGTAGCTGGCAAGGGGAAGCACCAATACTACATCTAATGGTAAATGGTTAATATATTTGTTTCTTCTAGAACACTAAAATGCTAGTGTGTTTGAGTAACAGTTAGAACATGATGTTGGTTTTGTACTTACATTTTTATATGGAAAGAGTAGGTTTGTTCAAAGTCCTTGTTCGTACTTCAGACGCTGCTGCTTTTCAGGAGACTGCTGTTCACTGAAAGTATAAAAGAAAGAAGTTAGTGCATTAGTGTGTTTATAGCACATTTGTTAATCAAGACATTGTTTTGCACTTTTCTTTGCCTATGTGCATCCTGTATATTTTATTTAGAATCTGTTAGTTAAATATGTTTTTTGAATGAGTATAATTGTAAATGTATAGAGCACACTTGTTTTTTTAATGTTATGTTAATGGATGTTACGAGATAGAAAAAATATTCATATGCATTTTGTGCTATTTTTACAGGGTAAATGGCAGAGATTGTACATAAAAGCATCCAATGTATGCCTTGGGGAAGGTGTGGGTAACAAAGCAGAAAGATTTGTAGGCCGATTCATGGAATAATTAGCACGGCGCAAGTGGGCAAAAACGTGCGAATCGCAGTGGAATAGCGAAAATCGCAGTGCAAGTGCGAAAATCGCACAAAAAGCAGCGCACATCGATTCATGGAAGTCCGTGCGCGAGAAAACCAGCGGATGTGCAATAAAAAAGTGCGCGGCGCACGTTGGCGCACAGGCCATCTAACAGCGTGCGCCAGGTCACAGCAAAAATCGCACAGGCCACAGCGAAATTCACACATAGCGAGGCGCACTCAACAAAAGTAGGCGGAACACGGGCGTAACACTCGGAATGGGGAACAACTTGCCAAAACATGGGCGTCACGGGGGAAAGTACAGGGCACAAGTGCGCGGAACGCCCACACGCTCGCCTACAACACGTATTCATGTAATAGAATAGGGGAAAAAAGCGCACGCTCAAACCAGCGCACAGGCACAAACACGACCGCCACAAGAAAGCAGGCGGTAGCGTCTCTGCGGCTGTAAGAAATGTGCGCCAAGAGGTGCGCCAACAAATAGCACCTATATACTGCCATGATGAATGTCCTATACTGTGGCCCTCCAGGACAAATGACGTGCAAAGGGGTACCCACAAACACGGACACCCGCTGACAAAAAATACGTGTGCGTGTATACCGGGGTGCGCGGGAAGTCTCACACGCGATTTCAGCAGGGTACGTGTATTACAGGGGTTCGCGTGAAGTTTTTCACGCGATCGGGCCTGGGGGAGCGGGCTACGTGTATCTCAGGGGTTCGCGTGAAGTTTTTCACGCGATCGGGCCTGGGGGAGCGGGCTACGTGTATTTCAGGGGTTCGCGTGAAGTTTTTCACGCGATCGGGCCTGGGGGAGCGGGCTACGTGTATTACAGGGGTTCGCGTGAAGTTTTTCACGCAACACACGGAAGACCACGCTCCTACCCAGAAGGCCGAATTACTGCCCCCCAGTGCCCCGAGCAGCCTCCCACGTGCCATCTGCTGCTGCCTGCCTGCCTGCTGCCACCGTGCCCTGCCATTTGGTGCCTGCACATCAGCCATCTGCAGGTGTCCAGTTGCTGTGTCCACCCCTGCTGGAACAGAAGACTCTCGACTCGGATAACATCGCTCCACAGCCCAGCCCCAGGACCCAGTTGGCCACCCACTCCTGCCCCTGGGGTTGCCATGTCGGGCACATCAACATCTGGCACCAGTTGCAACCCCCAGCCAGAGGGGCAGAGGGGCACCAGCTTCACTGCCACCGAAGTTGGTGTCCTGGTGGAGCAAGTCCTGGGACAGTATGATGCCCTCTTCGGATCGTCCCGCGCCAACAAGGAAGGACGGGACAGGATCTGGGCCGACTGTGTGGTTGCCATCAACGCGGAGGGGGTGGCAACCCGCACCATCCAGAAGGTCAAGAAGCGCTGGGAAGACTTGAGGTCCAGGACCCTCATGAAGGCCCGGCGCCTCGTGGAGGGGGGCCGGGGCCGCATGAGTTCCATCCAGTTGAGGGTCCTGGAACGCGCACACCCAGCGCTCCACGCCCAGGTCCTTGAGAGGGAGACCCGTCTGGAGTTCAGCGGTAAGTGGCCAAGCATTGCTGTGTGAGACAGGGCATGTTGCAGTGTGCTGGTTGTCTGATACTTGCCTGCATGTGTGACATAGGCCATGTACGCATGTATGTGTGCAGGGACATCATGGGAATGCATGTGCGACCTGTAATGTGTGAACCGCACGGTTGTTGCATGTGTTTGAATGCGACATGGGGAGCCCTGTGCAGATTGCACACATGAGAGCATGGCAGTCTCTGTTCCTGGACATGGGTGGGGGCGAGGGATGGGTGCTGATGCCAGATACATATGTGGTATCCATGTCTGTGTGCCTGACCTGCGTGTCTGTGACTTGTGAGTGCCATGGATGCATGACACATGTCTGTGACAATGTACAGATTCACTGATGCAGCCTAGTCATCCTTGTATGCACTGTGATTGGGGTGTACGGGGCCAGATGGATGTGACTGAGGTGAAGTGTGTGCATGTGATAGGCATGACCCATGATGCATGTGAGTCCCATTACATTGTATGATTCGAGAGTCCATTGGACATGCATTGAAATGTCCATGGCACGCACCATGACTGTCACTGTGTGTGTTTTGCCCGGACTGACACATGTGTTGTGGTGTGACATGATGGAAGTGTACTTTGACAGTGGCACTCATCTGCTATTGCTTCCTGTCTAGGGGACCATTGTACAGTACCCTGATGCTTGTGTTCTATGTCTCCCTCTACGCAGCGGCTAGTGAAGGAGAGGGCGGAGACGGCGCTGTGGAGCAAGGCGGCGGGGATGCCCCCACGGCTGCAGCGGAAGGGGTGGGTGAGCCCCCACAGGGCCCTGCTACGGCGGTAGACGGTGAGGAGCCATCCAGGTTGGTGGTTTCCACAGAGGAGGAGGAGGCCGCCACTGAGGCGCACATGGGGCCTGGTGGGGGCATCCCTGCTGGTGCAAGTGGTGCAGTCCAGGGGCAGGGGCAGGAGGCAGCACAGGTCACCGTGGAGGGGCCTGTGCATGTCGCTGTCCCTGAACCTGTGGGTGCACCACCTTGCACCAGCAGGGATGCCCCGTCCCAGGCCCGTCCGCAGGTAGAGGGGATGTCCATGTCATCTGACTCCCCTCCACCTGCGGACGAGGGGACCCCTGGCCGTGTGGAGAAGGTCCTGATTGGGGTTGCGATGCGCACGGCTGTGATTCGTGATGCCGTGCGTGCTTCCCAGGAGGAGCACGCACGTCATCACGAAGAGCACCGTGCCGACGTGGCCCAATTGGGATCGGCCATGTTCGGGGGTTTCCTGCATGTGTTGGCCAATCTGGCGGCCCTCTCCTCCTCTGTGGAGACTATACGCCAGTCGTTCTCCTTGCCGTCTTCCGGCCCAGATGCCACCAGGGCCCCCTGTGGACCTGCCCTGACCAATGCAGCCAGCTCGGTGGGGATCCCATCCCTGCCACAGTCGGGAGTCAGAGGTCCAGCAGGGGTGGACAACACAGCAACTGGACCCCAGCAGATGGAGGATGTGACGGCATCATCGGGCAGGGCACGTGCACGACGGCGTCGGTGGTTTCCATCATCCTGGATGCCGTCGTGCTGGCAGAGGCAGTGGCGTCGGAGGCAGCAGCAGGCTCGACGTGGGAGGCATCATGGCTCGGGGCCATCAAGATCAGAGGGGCAGGCATCGGCCGGAGGGCAGGAGAACCCTGGGATGGTAGTGTCTTCCGTGTGGGAGCAGTTGGTCCAGCGGATAGGTGCGGAGCGGCAGCGGGCGGAAGAGGAGCGGCTCACCATGGTCAGGGCGGAGTTCTCCATGCGTTGGGCGTTGAGGCGGGCTGAGTGCCTCGAGGAAGCTCGCATGGAGTTTGAGGTGAACATGGGGTTATCCCTGCGAGACCTCGGGGCCAGGACAGAGTCCCGCCTCCAGGACATCGACATGGAGCTCGATGATGCCCTGGCCGGCAACATCACAGAGTGAGCCGCAGCACTTGCCTGCTGCCATTGTATATAGTTATATAGTTAGTGGTAGGTTTCCTTTAAATGATTTTTTTTTTATTTGGTTGCGATTGGACATTGCGTCACTTTTTTGTATATAGTTCAGTTTTTAGTTAGTTGACATAGTTAGGTTTCATTTGGTTGGGCTCATGGACCCGGGATTGTCTTGTAAATAGTTCTTCTATGGATTTTTTGATTTCTTGGATTTTTTTCATGGACATTCATCTTCTTTTTGTTGTTTTGCTTTGTGGTTTTTCTAATTTCATTTCCATTCAAGTTGATTTTCAATACATTTTTATTTTCATCCTTCAATGTGTCGTATCATCTCATTGCTTTCATGCATGTCATGTTGGGTGTTTTAACATTCACTTGCAGCCATTGTGTGTGACAGACATGTGTTCATTTGCATTATTTACATTGGGTGTGTAACATGTAATTGCCTTTGATATGTGGGTGGATGTGATAGTTGGTTGGGCCTTTTGGCAGGGGAGGATGGCCATTACGGACATGATTGGGGATTGTTGGGACCCAGGTGCAGGGGGGCATGGATGGGACATGGGCGAGGGCCTGCTGGCAGGTGCCCCACAGTGCTGGGGGGTGGGGGTGGTGGGGGACATGAGTTGGACATGGGTGGGGGCCTGCTGGCAGGTGCCCCACAGTGCTGGGGGGTGGGGGTGGTGGGGGACATGAGTTGGACATGGGTGGGGGCCTGCTGGCAGGTGCCCCACAGTGCTGGGGGGTGGGGGTGGTGGGGGACATGAGTTGGACATGGGTGGGGGCCTGCTGGCAGGTGCCCCACAGTGCTGGGGGGTGGGGGTGGTGGGGGACATGAGTTGGACATGGGTGGGGGCATGCTGGCAGGTGCCCCACAGTGCTGGGGGGTGGGGGTGGTGGGGGACATGAGTTGGTGTTCATTAGTTCAAGGAGACATGTGCCTTTGCTGGGGGGCATGCCCATGTTGGGTGGGCTGCCTGCGGGACATGACCAGGGATGCAGGGTAGTCCCCTGTGGTGTGGGCTGCCTGCAGGGGCCGTGGAGGGTGTACAGGGAACACCTGGGAGGACCCACACTGTCAAATCACATGTAGGACTCCCCGGCACCCCTGAAATACACGCGCCCAGGCTATTCGCGTGTGAAACTTCACGCGAACCCCTGAAATACACGTAGCACGCTGAGAGACATGAGTGGGGGCCTGGTGGGGGCTGCCCCTGCACTGCTGGGGGGTGGGGGTGGTGGGAGACATGAGTGGGGGCCTGGTGGAGGGTGCCCCTGGATGGTGGGGGGTGGGGGTGGTGGGAGACATGAGTGGGGGCCTGGTGGAGGGTGCCCCTGGTGCCCCTGGTGACTGGGGGGGTGGGGGTGGTGGGAGACATGAGTGGGGGCCTGGTGGAGGGTGCCCCTGGTGACTGGGGGGGTGGGGGTGGTGGGAGACATGAGTGGGGGCCTGGTGGGGGCTGCCCCTGCACTGCTGGGGGGTGGGGGTGGTGGGAGACATGAGTGGGGGCCTGGTGGAGGGTGCCCCTGGATGGTGGGGGGGTGGGGGTGGTGGGAGACATGAGTGGGGGCCTGGTGGAGGGTGCCCCTGGATGGTGGGGGTTGGGGGTGGTGGGAGACATGAGTGGGGGCCTGGTGGAGGGTGCCCCTGGTGACTGGGGGGGTGGGGGTGGTGGGAGACATGAGTGGGGGCCTGGTGGGGGCTGCCCCTGCACTGCTGGGGGGTGGGGGTGGTGGGAGACATGAGTGGGGGCCTGGTGGAGGGTGCCCCTGGTGACTGGGGGGTGGGGGTGGTGGGAGACATGAGTGGGGGCCTGGTGGGGGCTGCCCCTGCACTGCTGGGGGGTGGGGGTGGTGGGAGACATGAGTGGGGGCCTGGTGGGGGCTGCCCCTGCACTGCTGGGGGGTGGGGGTGGTGGGAGACATGAGTGGGGGCCTGGTGGAGGGTGCCCCTGCACTGCTGGGGGGTGGGGGTGGTGGGAGACATGAGTGGGGGCCTGGTGGAGGGTGCCCCTGCACTGCTGGGGGTGGGGGTGGTGGGAGACATGCATTGTTGATCAGTAGTGCAAGGTGACATGTGGGTTGGCTGCGGGGCATGCCCATGGTGGATGGGCTGCCTGCGGGACATGAGCAGGGGTGCAGGGTAGTCCCCCATGGTGTGGGCTGCCTGCAGGGGCCGTGGAGGTTGTCGAGCGTACACCTGGGAGGACCCACGCGGTCAATTCACGTGTAGTACTCCGCAGAACCCCTGGAATTCACATACCCTGCTGGAATCGCATGTGGAACTTCCCGCGCACCCATGGAATACACGTACCCTGCTCGCACTGGGCCAATCGCGTGTGGAACTTCCCGCGCACCCCTGAAATACACGTACCCTGCTGAAATCGCGTGTGGAACTTCCCGCGCACCCATGGAATACACGTACCCTGCTCGCACTGGGCCAATCGCGTGTGGAACTTCCCGCGCACCCCTGAAATACACGTACCCTGCTGAAATCGCGTGTGGAACTTCCCGCGCACCCCTGAGATACACGTACCCTGCTCGCACTGGGCCAATCGCGTGTGGAACTTCCCGCGCACCCCTGGAATACACGTACCCTGCTGAAATCGCGTGTGGAACTTCCCACGCACCCCTGGAATACACGTACCCTGCTCGCACTGGGCCAATCGCGTGTGGAACTTCCCGCGCACCCCTGGAATACACGTACCCTGCTGAAATCGCGTGTGGAACTTCCCGCGCACCCCTGGAATACACGTACCCTGCTGAAATCGCGTGTGGAACTTCCCGCGCACCCCTGAAATACACGTTCCCTGCTTGGCGTTTGCTGTTTGCCAGCCCGGTGAACTGGTCCAGGGTTAGCGCAGCCCTTTGCGATGATTTAGCGATTTTGATGGCTTTTCCTTGCGCAAGGGCGTTCTTGGGGGCGTTACTGGCGCTGCTGCAGGGTCGCTGCGATTCTCTGCGCCACGGCTGGTTTGGGAGCCTAAAATCCATGAATACGCTGTGCGCGGAAATCGCTTTTAGCGCACGTTCCTGGCGCACACAATCACACGCGGACACTCTGCGCCAGCCGCTTGCAACACTTTTCGGCGAAATTCTATGAATTACCCTGTTGATATAGAGGCTGTGGTGTTGTTTGATCTGGGAGCCTTTCTAATGATATTGTCTGTGTGTGTGCTTGAATGAAGATGTATGTACTCATCTTGGCTGCGTGTAATTTTATAACAAACTGGAGAGTTGTTTTCATAATTATACTGTTATTTTTCACTTCTTATAATATGAAAAAATATTTTTATAGATAGATGTGTGTGTAAAGAAAAATGTGGAGAGCTGAAAGGTTTGGAAGTGACACTTCATCATAGCATATGGGAGAAATGACAGTAAGTTCATTTTACAGTTTATACAGGGACAGTGGCATTTACTTGGTTAATATTTTTATTTATTTTGTTTTACATTTTTAAAGCGCTTACACAGCCCGCGGGCATTGAGGCACTGATACAGGAATTGTTTGTTTTTTAGTTGCATAATTATTTTGTTTTAGTTGCATATTTACAACGCGGTTAAACACCCAGAGGTTTCTAAGCGTGGACCCGGGGATCAAATCTATGTTGCTTCGTGTCGTCTTGCTTTCAAGGTGCGTGCTTTGCCGCTGAGCTATGCTCCTGGGATGCATTGTATTTCTAGAAGACGTGTACATGTACTGTGTAGAAAATATTCATTACCTGTAGTCTGTGTTCTTGCATGTGGATGTGCTTGAATCTGCAAGTGGAAATCTTGGGAGCTTTTATAGTAGTTGTTGCTGTAGGTCCTTTGCAGTGACAGCCGAATTGTACAGAGAGTGATCAATAGTACATCTAAAGTGCTGATCTGTGATGACAGAGTTAGATGTAGAGTTCTTGGATGTTATTGGTGGATGATTGTGTGACTGCTTAACAGTAGCCAATGAGGAAATGGTGCAGAGAGTGCAGTGGAAAGGGTAGAAGGGCTGCCCTTAGTGTTACTTATGTGCTCTGCGGACAGCGCGGCTGTTCGCAGACAGGACATGCTACATCTGAGGTTTCTGAGCATGAAGTGGGAGTGTATTTTGAGGATTAGCCAATCAGGTGTTGAGGTTCTGCTTCACATTGAGAGAGGCTGTGTATAGTGAAGATGGCGGAGGTGCAGAAAGTCAGAGGGCCTCATTACACTGACGGCGGTAACCATGGCGCTATTAGTGCCATGGTTGCTGCCGGTATTTTACTGATTCCGCCTTGGTGAATGGGGGAATTACCGCCCCATTCCAAGGTTGGCGGGGTGGTAATTCCCCATTCCCCAAGGCCCTTCCCATTCCCATTTGAGCCCCGATAGGGCTCAATGGGAATGGGGAACGAGCAAATAACAGTACCGCTATTAGCGGTACCATTATTTGCCCTGAAGTCCCTCAGCGGGTCCCTTCCTTAACATGTGGTCTGGCCACACGTTAAGGGCAGGACCCGCTGAGGGACCACGTAGTATGGCGCTAAGGGATTACCAGCACCGGTGCCCTTACCGGTGCCGGTAATCCCTTAGCGCCATCCGTGTAAAGAGGCCCCGGGTGTTGGTGGTTGGAGATACGTTCGTGAATGGTTTGGAGCAACATGCAAAATCTAGGAATGTGGCTAACCATTTTGACACAAAAGGAGTGGATGTGGTGTGGAGCACTGTGCCTGATTTGAATTTGCAGGCAATTCTAGTAGTTTGTCAGGATGTGGCTAGGTTTCATGGTCCACATGTAGTTGTCCTACACTGTGGTGCTGTGCATTTGGGCTATGTTAGTGGCCCTACTTTGTTGCAAGATCTGCAAAATTTGGTTTAGGCAATCTGAAAGTCTTTCCAAATGCCAAGTTTATTTTTTCTGGGATGACACCTAGGGCAATATGGGACAATAGTTCTGTTTTTTGTCCTCCGCAAAATGTTGCTAGGTGCTTAGTGAAGCGAGGAATATTTGGTTTTATGATTAGATCGGGCATGTTGTTTTGCAACGATGACAACATTGAGTCTGGTAATGTGGATTACTTTATGGAAGATGGTATTTCTTTATCTTTTATGGGAAATGCTGTGCTGTTTTGGAACGTAAGGGTTGCTTAGGAGAAGCTAATGTGAAGATTTTTGGAGGACAATAAGAAAAGAAAAAGAAAAAAATAGAAAACAAAAGGTGTTTCTGAAGCATCTGCAAAATAAAAAACAAAGAAAAGCTCTTTTCAGAGCCAACCTCAAAGGGGAAATGGGGCACACTATTTAATTTTTTATCCCCCGCGCTCAGATTTTTCGATTTGCCCGCGGACAGCACATATTACATATGGGGATTTTGGTGTTGAGTGGCATGCACATGAAACTGAGCAGAGCAAGGGATGGGTCAATAAGGTTTACTGGGTGTGTTGGGTAAGGAGAGAGTTTTTCAGTAGGTCTTGTTCCTGATAGAAGAGCAGATAGCTATGGCTGTGTGTTTCAGAAAGCAGATTGTTAGGATTTTGAGAGAATCGTGGATAAATTGGTTGGAGGTGCATGCAGATCACTGTAGAGTGGCTGCACATCTTGGATTCTCTCATGTGGAAGTGCACTGCCATGGAGTGTGTGGAATGAAGTGGATGGATTTGGTGCCTCTCTGTGCTTCTTTGGTGACACAGCGTCTTCCAGACATTATTATTATTAATTGTGGAGGGAACAGTTTAGGACATGTGTCTGGAATCTCTTCGCAATTTGCAATGAAAGAAGGACTTGGAAAAGTCATGGACATGTATCCAAACTCCAGAGTAATTTTTTCCCGTATTGCGCAGAGACAAATGTGGCTGCGTTCTTTTTCATTTGGTCCACAAATGGAGAAAGCAAGGTGCAATGTTAACAAGGCTCTTTGTGCCTTTCCAAGAGATGTTGGTATGTCCTCTTTTCAGAATGAAAACATTATGTTTTGTAGGACACACATTTTTTGCAGAGATGGAGTACATTTTACTTATGCTGGCAATCAGATTTTTCTGCGAAATATACAAAATGCATTGAGAATTAGAGCAATCCATTTTGAAGTAGGTGTTGACCATTTGAAGTTTTCATAACACAAAAAAACACCACAAAAAGGCTCTTTCAGAGCCACCACTTCCTCCCAGGAAAAGTGCAATGGTTGTGGCAGGGCAGCACTGCACAGATTTTAGATGTCCGCGGACTTCTAAAAAATGCACAGGGCCCTGCACTATTACATTTGTCACTTCTGTTTTTAAACTGTGAAAGATGGCTCTGAAAAGAGCCTTTGTTTTTTTTTGTTTTTGTTGTTTTATATATTTTGTTTTTTTTTAAACATGACACACAAGGAAAGGAAGGGAAAGGAGGGTAAGGAAGGGACACCAACCACGGGGTAAGAAAGGGCAGGTGGAGAGAGGAAGATGTTGGGTGGGCCTTATTCATTACTCCTGCTCCGTGACCGCAGTCTCGAAAGCAGTCCGAAGGTTCTCCCCTCTCCAGAGTACTGCCTCGCAGTACATGCACAGTGTTGTGACCCTCGAAAGGTAAGGGTCAACAGCATCATGAATGGCCTGTGAGGCAGCAGGAGTGGAAACAGAGGATGCTGCAGAGGAACTCAACCTACTACGTTTATCGCAAGGTGCAACCTCACAAATAGCCCCACCGTGGAATGGCTTTAGGTGTCGCTTCATTGATGTAGTACCAAAGCTATACAATCTAGGCTTGCCATGACTCAGAACCATGTGGCACTGAGTCCAGATCACCTTTTTTGCTTGAGCTTTTGACTTTCCATCAATGGTGGTAAATAACCGCCACACCCAAGACTCACGATGAGTGCTAGTAGTAAGGACTTCCACTACCTCATCCTCTTCATCCGTCTCCTCTGCATCCTCATGCCTGTTCCCCTCTGCAGGCCCTTGGGGACGTGGTGGTGGTAGAGGGGGTGGGGGTGCTGATGCCGAGGCAGTAGAAGCAGAAGCAATTTGGGATGCCATCTGGAAGGTTAATAACCAGGAACTAGGAACCAAGAACAGCAACTTGCACAATTGTCCTGTTGTAAATCTTGGAAATCCAAAAGAAGAATGAGGATCCGCTCTGGGGTATGGCCTTTTATAGAGGTGCACCCACGCCATGCCCGAACACTTTGAACACTAAGCATGGGCTCAAATGTTCCAGAAAGTATGTAGATCGGTTGGGACATTGGGTCTCTTTACAACCCTGGCGCTAAGTGGTTAACGGCGCCGTAAAAGGCTGTGGCACCGTTAACCACTTAGCGCCTTACTACGAGGTCCCTTTGCGGGACCCGACCTGAACGGCTGGTCTAGACTAGCCGTTAAAGTAGGGACCCGCAAAGGGACTCTGTAGGTAAGTACGGTACCACAATTTGCGGTACCGTACTTACCGCCTTCCCCAGTTCCATTGAGCCCTATGGGGCAAAAATGGGAATGGGGAAGGGCCAATGTTCAATGGGGAATTACCGCCCCGCTATCCTTGGAATGGGGTGGTAATTCCCCATTGAACATTGGTGGACTCGTTACGATACCGGCACCAACCAGTATCGTAATGAGGGCCATTGTCTGGGACATGTGCAATGGTGAACTTTTACTGTAAAACACCTTGGATTGCTCAAAAAGCACTTTTTGAAATGTCTGGGGACCCGGGCAGTGTCCGGAAATAAGGCCAGACGCTCAGCGTGAGTGCGGTCACATGAAGACATCGCGGACACGTTTGCAAATGGGAGGGCTGTCCGCGGGACACCAAATGCGCAGTGCCGGTTGTGCGGGCTGTTCTGCAGACAGTGTTCGGTTCCCCAAACTAATAAAAAGGGCAACACACATGCGGCGGGCAGTTGCGGAGAGGCGCGATGTTCGTAGGACCCAAGTGTGTGATGCGCATGTGCGCGGGTGTACTACGAACAATGTTGAACTCCCCGAATAAAATAAATGTGCGTCAAAACTTTGCGGACAGGCGGACAGGATATGTGTTGTATGGATATATTCATTCTGGTTGCGTATATTACAAACTGCGGGGGTATTATTAGGACACCCCTATTTTGGGTGATTGCGAACAGGTCGACATCTTGTGTGTTCTAAGGACACCTCCATTTTAGTTAAGAACAGTACGAACAGGTATATTCTCCTTAGGACACCCCCATGTTGATTAATTATGGACAGGCGGACATCTTGTGTTCTAAGGACACCTCCATTTTAATTACAGTCAGTAGGAACGGGTACTATGGGCCTCATTACACGTTGTGCGGTAAGGGATTAACGTTACTGGTAAGGGAATACCGGTAACGTTAAATCTGCATGCCAATTACGACCCGGATTACCGCTATTAGCGGCATCGCTTACTACGGTGCCACTAATAGCGGTCAGTTCGCGTGCGTGCAACCCTTCATCCCGTAAATAGCGCCATGCCGCTAATAGCCCACCATCACAAGCCATGCGGACATGCTAATAGCGTCATGGTAAAGCCCCAAAAAACCCTTACCAGGATGGCGCCAATACCGGCATCGTGAACCACCCCTTAAAAGAACAGAGCAGTGTTCCCACCTGCCACAGGTGGACACAATCAGCACAGGTGGAGGCAATGGAGACTGTGGCGACACAAAAAGAGCACACCACACCCCTTCCCACACCAAGATGCTTCCAAAACTAGCAGCATTACATGGGCTGGAGGACATAATTGCAGTGCAGCAGCAAAAACACCAGGCAGCACAGCGGAGACGCAGGAGGAGGAGGAGGGCAAGACAGGCGCAGCAAGCACCACCAGGGCACCTAGTCATACCACAGAAGTAGCCACCAATCCCCAGGATCAGAGCCAGTCCATTTAACCTAACCCCTGAGCAGATACACACCCTGTACCATCTGGACCGGGATACCATCACCAGCATCGTGGACATGATACATGACGACATTGTGAGCCTCATAGACATCAGAACTGCCATCCCCCCTCTACTGAAGGTGGTGACTGTGCTCCACGTCCTGGCCACAGACACCTACCAGCATACAGTGGGGCAGATGCATGGCATCTCACAACCAGTATTCTCACGCACGCTGAACCAGGTACTGGATGCCCTCCTGAAGCATGCACGTGAACACATATTCCTGCCCCGGACTGCCCAGGAGATTGCAAACACCAAAGTTGGCTTCTATTCACTGGCAGGCATCCCAAGTTGCATCTGGGCCATCGACTGCACCCATGTGGAATTGGTGGTCCCACATCACAATGAAGTAGTCTACTGAAATAGGAAGCAATTACACTCCATCAATATCCAAATGGTATGTGACGCTAACAAGATAATCACACATTGTTGTGCCTGATTTCCCGGATCAACCCATGATTCCATAGTACTGCGGAACTCAACCATACACGCTACATGGAGCGACAAGCTGGACAACGTTTGTGGCTACTCGGTGAGTAGCCGGCCAAGCACATGGCAGTGTGATTGGGGGGGGGGTGAGAGATACATACTCCAACTGGGTTTGTTAAGGGGGGGAGAGATACGTACTCCAAATGGGTGTCGACTGTCGTCTGTCGGAGAAATGGACATACAGATGTACCCCAATGTCAATCAGTGAAGGCCACAATGTACCTGACAATAACCCACATGCAATGATAAGCTGCACAACATAGAGAACAATCCAGGTCAACGAATGCTACACATCCATCCACATCCACATTGCACACCATGCCACACCACATAATACACAAATCAGCAACATGGCGGCAAGATGGTAATACAGAATTAGCTCAACACAACATCAGTACAGAAATGTGCCCTTGAATGCATGCAAATGGATCACCCCTAGCCATAGCATTCAACCACACACCTATAGCACCGGTGAAGTGATTCTACACGGCATTGCAACATCGATGTCGGAATGCCACCACACTAGCAGTGTGGTATCAAATTTGCCTGGGCCCAGGGACACCTAAAACCTGGCCTCACCCAGGACATGTCAATTGGTGTCGGAGCCATGATTTGGGCATGTCCACTTGCAGGGTCAAGCTCACCTTTGCACATTGCAGTCACACAGATCCTCTGCATGCATGCTGCTAGTCGTGGATATTAATCACAATGCAAAGTCGATTTGTGTGATATGTACAGGCCACTTCAGAGGTGGCCAGTAACAGGTCCCCATTCTTCCCCCCTTACAGGCGATGCCGGCTGTCCCCTGAAGAGGTGGCACCTTACCCCTGTACGGAACCCACAGAACCGGCACGAAGAGGACTACAATCGTGCACTTAACCGTACCCGCAATGTGATAGAGCAGACATTTCGCCTTTTGAAGACACAGTTTAGGTGCATTAGCAGGTCTGGGGGCACTCTCCTGTACGGCCATGAGAAGGTGGCCAAGATCACCATGGCATGTGTCATACTGCACAATATGTTTATCAGACGGAATGTGCCACTGCCCCCTGATGTTGAAATACAAGCACCTGATGAGGATGATGATGGTGATGAGGACGGAGGTGACGGGGATGCAGGTCATGCAAGAGGCGATGGCCAGGAGGGACATGATGTGAGACAGCATCTGATCAACCAAATATTCTGAGTAACATGGTTTCACTCTGTAGGATGGATATGGGTAGTAATGCACTGGTGTCTGTGTTGAAGCGCACAATGGACCCTGTCACCAATAAAGTACACATACACAATAAAGAAGTCCAAGCCTGTGTTTTGAGTAATCACCAGTGTATTAAGGAATATTAAGATTAAAAAGTGCTTGTCCTCAACTATCCCACCACCCTTCCCCCCTCCCCCACAACAGTCCCGAAACACCCCTTTCCCTTCCCCCACAACAGTCCCGAAACACCCTACCCCCCTCCCCCCACAACAGTCCCGAAACAGCCTTCCCCCCTCCCCCCACAACAGTCCCGAAACACCCTTTACCCCCTCCCCTCAACAACAACCCCTTATGTGTCTTGTACAATGTTGTTGTCCTGCTGCACATGTGGAAGGTAGACCCTGCAGTCCCTATTCCCCATTGCCACCACCAGCATTAGGAGGTTGGCTTGACGTGCACCTCATGGTGCGCGTGGAGTGGCGGAGGGGGCTTGTCTGCCTTGAACTAGCAGATGATGAGGTGGCTGTCTCTCCCTGTGGTGGTGGTGGGAACTCGCGGTCCATTGCGTCCGCTATACGCGTGAGGACCTGCCTGAGTGGGCCAATCTCCACCCACAGCCTGTTGGTACAGGCTTCAATCACCTCCCTCGAGTGCCTGGCAGTCTGTGTTATCTCCCCCCTGAGACGGGCAGCCTCTTCCACATGATGCCCAACCAGCACAGTAATGTCCTCCTGGCGCTGCCTGATGCTGGCCAGGTCAAGGGCCCTGTGGCGTGCTCGTGGTGTGGCTGCTGCGCCTTCCTCTGCATCCAGGACATCTGGTGAAGCCACCGGTGGCCTACTGCACCCTTCCGTGTTGTCCTCGCCGAACTGGCCATGGACACTGGATCCTGGTGTTTGCTGTGGAGTTGCCTCTGGCATTCCTAGGGGGGTTGGGGTGTGCATTTCCATGGAGAACTCTATCGGGTCCTCCACATCTGAGAGCGGCGCTGTGGCTGCCGCCTCACCTGTGGAACCTGTGGCAGAGGAGGGTTGGCCCTCCGTGGTTGGAACCTGTGGTGGGGGTTCACATCTGAAGGTGTGGCAGTTGTTGCTGGTGTGGACTGCGGTATGGTAGCAGTGGCGCTCTGATGATGTTTGGCACTCTGCATGGGAACACTTCTCCCTTTGCCCCTTGATGTAGTGGGGGTGTCCCCTGTCTCCTGTGGCCTGGGTTTTTTCTTGGCAGGGGGTTCTTGAGTCGCATTGCCAGGTTCTTCACTGTCTGTATGTGAGCCTGTGGGGGACAAAGAGGGGGATGGCATTGGTGATGGTTCAATGTACTTCATGCAGAATACGTTAATCATGCTGTTGTGTGCATAGGGACTTCATTGGTAGGGATGCAGGTGATGGGTCTGTTGAGTGGGTCATCCATGCATGGTTCTGTGTGGCACTCATCTGTGGTGATGCGTGCATGTGTGTGTGTTTGGGTTTGACACTGACATGGCCAGGGTTGTATGCATGTATGAATGTTGGCGAATGAGGTGAAGCTGGGCTCACATTTGGGGGGGACCTCAACATTCACAGTGCATAGTTTCATGTGTACACTCACCTCCATCTGATGTAGTGGGCACACCATGCTCCATGCTCCCGACTCCCTCAATTGATTCAACACCAATCGTGTTGGCGCAGGTCTCCTCCTACTCCTTCAATTTTATTGGCGATTCGGCACCACCTCCTGTGGCCATGGCCATTTTGCGGTTCGCAGACAGTATGCTGCGGACCCGGAGGTGGAGATCATCCCACCGCTTTCTGCACTCCTGGACAGTGCGGGTGGTGGTGCCCACCGCACTCACTTTCAGGGCAACCTCTGCCCAGATAGCCTTCTTCCGGATCAGGGTCTCCTGCCGCATGTCGTTTGCAAATACCACGTCGGCATTCGCTGCAACGGTCTCAGTGAGCATTGTTAGCTCCTCGTTGGTGAACTTCTCCTTGCGCTGGTGGTCGGTTGTTTTTTTTATGGCCTTAGGCATGGCGAGGGAATCCTTGTGGCTTTGGAAGGGCACAGTTCTCGAAACAGGTCCAGTGGGCAGAGGATGGCAATGGATTGTGTTTTTAAAGATGGCCGCCATGCTCTTTCCCGTTTCTGTGCGATGACGCTATTTCCGGTTCCGCTATTTAACGGTGACCACTAATTGCGGTGACCGCTAATTGCGATGGCCGCTATTAGCAGTGACCGCTGTTTGCATGTTGCGGGAGGTCGGAAGTGCTATCAGCGCTTTCATCGGTGCCGCTAAGGGTCTTTTTGGGGTCTTTAGCGGCATGGTGGTATGGTCATTACCGGCATGGCGCTATGCTCGTGTCCGCGTACTCGTAATGGTACGCTATTAGCGGCCTCTTTCCAAGGCAGACACATTAATAGCGCCATGCCGGTAAATGTCGATTTTTACCGCACAACGTGTAATGAGGCCCTATGTCCTTACGACAACCCATGTTGGTTAATTGAGAACACCCCGGACAGCTGCTCTCTCCGCAGACACCCTGGCTGCCTTTAAAAAAAAAAAAGACACAGGCAAATACTAAGAACACATTTAAAATTGTATTATAGTTTAACAGTAGAAAAATTACGAAAGAGAGGGGGAAGCAGAAGCTGAAACAAATACAGGGGAATTAGGCGTTTGGACATGATGTATGGGAGGGGAGGAAGGGATGGAAGTTTCATCGTACCATTTTTCTTGGTGGTGAGGGTTTGGGGATAATTGGCTGGGACATGGAGAGGGGGAACAGGTACATGTGGGACAGTGGTATTTAATGTTTTCTTTAATGTGGTCCACAATACACTCTTTTAGTTGATTGAAGTGTTGTAGTAATAAATCCATTTTCAGTTCCATTCGTTTGAGAGGATCTTCTATTATCTGTTTTGGTATATTAGTTTTATTGGTTGTCTGGTCTGTTAAAAAAAATGTGTTAAGTACATATAAAGTAATGGTTATTAATTGGCTTATATAGAGAAATGTTGTGTCTACCATTATTATCATTCTCTTCACTCATTTCGTCTGGTGGGAAATTCTCTTCCAGCCATTCCAAAGTACTGGACATTTCTGTGTTAAAAATATATATATATTAAGTTTTAGTGTACATAATACAGAAAATGAATGTAGTGTACTTACTACTTTTTACAAACTTTTGCTGTTACTAGTGTGTTAGTATGCTCTTGCTTCTTGCTGTGCAGTTTCTGTGAGGTAATTCAGTTGGAGGCATATTTATTTTGTTTTGGTATATTCCATTATATTGGAAATGCGACTTTAGTGGATTGTTGGTGTCTTACATATACAGTTCCACTTCTTATTTATTATTAAATCTAATGTATTTATGTGGTGCTTTTTTAATATGTTTGTGTGTTTTTATTGTGTGATACAATAATGGAAGATACCCTCTAAGTTTTTGGATAGTGCTGATGGTGACCGCGTGTGTCTGCGGACATGCGCACGGTCCGCGGTACCAAAAATCAATAGCGGGGCAGGGTGTTTAGTATTTTCTATGTTACATTAATGTAAGGTAAAGTCTTAGTAAACATTTGTCACATTTCCATTATCTATATTTATATTCAGTGAAAAAACTTTTTTAAAGGGACGTTATGGTTAAGTTGTGCTACTAAAATCCTACGAAATTCAGTGAAAAAACTTTTTTAAAGGGACGTTATGGTTAAGTTGCGCTACTAAAAACCTATGAAATTCAGTGAAAAAAACTTTGGTAAAGGGACATTATGGTTTGAAGTAAAACCGAAAACCCCCTGAAATTCACAAGTTATGGTAAGCTAAGCAACCATAACTCGCGCCACCACCGTGCACTGCTAAGTCTAATACCAGGACATCAAAGACGACATCACAAATTGCCAGTAGTGACAGCTTGAAGGACATGTCAGTTTCCCCCTATCAAATGAGCAAAAGCCCAGGGAAGTTTAGCTGAAGGCTGTGCTCCACTGGAGAAAGTCAGGTTAGGTAAGTGAAACAAAAGCAAAACATTTGGAGGGGGTCAATAAATGGAGGGAAAATTGCAGCCAAGGGAAATCTTTCCTAACACACGGTAGCACCTGGCTGGTAGGTGACTTTGTCATGCCTACACAACAGCCAAAACAGTTGGCATTGGCAATGCTTGTTTACTCAGGGGACGCAGGCCTCGGAAAATGGAAGGGAGAAACATCACTAGATCAACCTCAAAAGAGGATTACACTTTGGGGTTTCACCTTTAGTCAATAGATAAAACATGACCGGAAGGGAAGGGCTTGTCAAAGTGTCCAAAGGCCTGCAAACATGAAAAAAGCAGTCCTATGGAGAGTGAAGAACGTATCTATGGAGAAGACAACAGAACTCAAACTTATAGAGAATGCAATGAAGCCTGAAATACAGGTCACTTACACTTCAGGGTGACGATGGGAAAACCTACATGGGATCCACCAAAAAATAGGAACTTTGAACTGGTCAGTGTTTTCCCGGATTATCCCCTTCAGCAATGTCATGACCAGAAAGAACCATTCAAAGGACATTGATTTTGAATATTTAAACAGATGACACCTTTTTAGTGCTTATTTAACAACAAAATCAAAAACAAAAGTCCACAAATGTCAATAATTTGGATTCAATAACAGATGAAGGCCTCACCAGTATGGTAATTTGAATGTCTGCCACCATGGGGGTCAGAGTACAGGGACAAGAAAACAACATTTTCCTGAAGCCCCCTAGGACATGCAGTAGCTCGGAGGGACAGAGGACCTACTGCCTCCAGCCAATTTATGACAGAGACATATGCCTTGTGCTTCGGAAAGTGACATTTAATTCAGGGGTTCTTTCCACCCACCCCAACCCAGGCACACAGAATACCCTTTATTTATTAAAGTTCTTTTTATGAATCTGGGACCCCAATTTAATAAATCTGATTCCTTACAGCCTCCCTCCCCTTTTGGGATAATAAACACACAGGGTTGCTGTTAGGCAGAATCCTGTGCAGTGCCCTTAGGGACCACTACACACAATTAAGACTACAGGTGGCAATACAAGTTTTACCTTTGATACAAGCCCGTACTACTAGGTTATAGTGGTAGCAGTAGCGGAGCAGCCAGGCTTAACTCAAGAGTATATGAGCATTAGCAGAGATTACACAAAGGGACACAATTACTGTGGCTCAAGCAAACACTGTCTAAAGGTTTCAGGTAAAAAATATAAGTACATTTATTTTTAAACCATTTGTTATTAACACAACACTTCTATTAAAATTTAAAACCACACGTTAAATACACTACACCTGACCAATTCACTTTGTACGGTATAAATCAAGGTAAGTACCCTATGTTTGAGAGAACCGGTGTTACAAAACAATACACGTTACCGCGAATACGATTGCGATCACTTTTTGACAGTTCGGTCTACTAAATAAACACGTATCCGCGGCAAGAAATGCTACCGGGGCAAAAACACACTTAGCACTTGAGATATCCAGAGAGAGTTGGGGGCAACAATCACAGGCAATATGTTAGATAGGCAAACAGAATCGAAGAACACTCATAGACAGAAATACAAGAGTCAAAAGGCCAGAGCCAGTGTCAATTGGAAGAAGGTTCCTGTGTTGAGGATCACACGTCGGATAGTTCGGGATTCAAAGTTGCCAAGAGTACTTTAGATATTGTCAAATGTTCGGAAGCAACAGTTATAAGAAGGAGGGAAAAATAAGGGCAAGCCTTATAAGCGAGAAATAGGGATTTCACCCAAAATTCCTCAAGCAGGACACAGTATCTTTTCAAAGAAGAAGCAGGTGCCACGGCAGTTGTTCCTGGTAGTTTCCCATAGACCCACGATTCCTGGTTTCGGCACGAAGAAGGACGATGAAGGGGGTCTACACCACACAGGGATGAGGCCGGCAGCAGCGACAATGAATAAAAGGTGCGTTCCTTAAAAACAGGAGAGGCTCTTCAGGTGGCTATCCGGACCACTACAGCAGTGTGCAGCGATTTTGACCAAGAAGGCGACCTCTGGCTGAAGAAGACGAGCTGGTTATCCCCACCAGGCTCAAAGGAAGAAGAATCCGGACTGGATCTCCTCTTAGTCGTTGAAGGGTAGATAGCTCAGGACTGCAGCAGGGCTTCACTGGTACGGGATAGTTGCAGAAGTTGACCTCTCCTCCGCTTCTCTTCGGTTCCTTGTAGTTACAGTGGAGACTCTCTGACTGCCAGCCCAAGAGACCTGCCTTGTATGCGAAAATCCCCCATTCACACAGCCTGGCTGTTAATCGCACAGCATGGGGGTTGTCCAGCCCGGACCATCACCTCAGCCAATCATGAAAAAGTGTGACTTGGGTTTCCTAGGATACCCTGTGCAGGGGGGTGACTACACCCCTCCCTCACATTCAGCCCACCTAGACACCCAGAAGCCCGCCAAAAGACAGTGAACAAAGAAGGCGAACCTGGTTTCCCGCACAAAGTACAACACAAGAAGTATTTTAACAAAAAGAAATGGTGAATAAACCTCACCGGAGACAAAAGAAAAAGTATTTGGTTGAGTGGGTTTAGGTTCGAGGCTAACACAATATCCTACAATATTACCATGGTTATATAAGATAATCACGGTAGAAATTAGGGTAGATACCACTACCACCAGCCATGTCTAAATGTTAAAAGAGCAAAACAATGCTCTACGACGTACAGATAAAAAGGGCTAAGCGTTGACCCTTCCAGTACTCCATGGAAGATGGGGTGTACTGGATCTGTGGTTAATTTGACTAAGTAAAGTTAATGGTAACTTTACCCTTTTCTGGGGGACAGTAGTCAGCCTCAGAAATGGAGTCGGGGGAAGTCTGAACGACAACCCTGTGTCAGTGCACAGAAGGTGCTGTGTGACACACAAAAGAAGGAGGGTACTGAAGTGGTGTACTCTAGAGTCCACAATCATAAATACAGGTAAAAACACATAGCAAAACACAAGTAAGAGTGGTGAAAAGCTGACACTTTTAAAGAGTGGAAAGAAATAACTTCAGAGATCCAGCAAAGCTGCGGAGGGACTCACTAGGTAAAGGAAAGTAGCCATGAAATGAGAATTCTCCCTAACAGTTGCAAAGAAGGTCTGTTTATTAACAAAATACAAATAATTAAGCCAATTTAAATAAATCAGTTATAAATCCATTAACCCCTTAAATGCTAAGGACGAGCCATGTCACATTACTTAACTTTGAGGGGAGGATGCCCCCCCCTTGCTGCTGCAGCTATCCTCCCGACCCCAAGACTGTGAAGAGGAAGACTTCCCCTTCCGTGCCTGGGGTCAGGGGGTGGCCGTGATGATGTGGCACGCTACGTGCACCATCGTCATCAGGAAGTGATATTTACATGCTGAAGCCATTAGGCTTCAGCATGTAAATATCGCAGCTATGTCTTTGTGTGCTGCTCAGGCATTTCTAGCCCAATTTCCTAGAATGAGGGCTTATTGGAAAGGGGAGACTCTCCCCTTTCCATGGAGTCCTTACCCAAGGATATTGCTAGTCGAAGATTGTTCGATCCTCGACCAGCAATTACCACTGGTCCACCAGGGAATACCCTCCACAGGGCTAAACAGACCCACATACCCACAACAACAACAAAAACAAGCCAAAATGTGTTGCCTTCTTTGGGGGCAGACGGGTTTAGTTTTGCAGCACCCATTTGCTTTTGAGGAAGGCAAAAATAAAATAAAAAGACAAACAGGCGCACTTGGGGGCATTGGAGGGCTGGCCCTGTGGCCCTTGTTGGTCGACCGTTACCAAGTTCAGCGGCGGTCCCAGGGAGTCCCAGCAGGGTCCCCATTCCTCCTCTGGGAAAGAGCTGTAGCACAGCCTAGCCAGAGCTCCAGGACAGTCAGGGGTGATGGGCCCGGCCTTGTGCGCCTGTCTCCCATGTGAGTTGACTAACCTAAAGTCCGGCGGCGGTCCCAGTGAGGCCCGGCAGGGTGTACATCCCTTCTCAGAGGGAAAAGCTTTAATGAAGGCAAGCAAGAGCTCTGGTATGGTCAGGTGTGCTGCCTCCGGGCATGGGTGCCTGTCTCCCTTGTTGTTTGGCCATTCCCAAATTCAGTGGTGGTCCCAGGGAGCCTCGGCACAGTCCCCATCCCTCCCTGGAGGGAAAACCTGTAACGCAGGCCAGCCAGAACTCCAGGATGGTCAGGGGTGATGCCTTGGCCTTTGGTGCCTGTCTCCCATGTTGGGCAACCATCCCCAAGTCTAGCAGCTGTCCCAGTGAGCCCCGGTAGAGTCCCCATCCCTTCCCAGAGGGAAACATTGTAATACAAGCCAGCCAGAGATCCAGGACGGCTGGGGTGATGCCCCTGGCCTTGGGCACCTGTTTACCATGTGGGTGGACTGTCTCCAAGTCCAGCGGTGGTCCTAGGGAGCCCTGGCAGTGTGCCAATCCCACCCTGGAGAGAAAAGATGTAATGCAGCACAGCTAGAGATCCAGGATGGCTGAGGGTGATGTCCCTGGCCTTGGACTCCTCTCTCCCTTTTTGGTCGAACGGCCCCAAGTTTAGCAGTGGTCCCAGGGAGCCCCGGCAGGGTCTCAACCCCTCCCAAGAGGGCTAAGCGGTATAGCTGCCCGGCAAGAGCTCTGTGATGGCGGGGGGTGCTGCCTCAGAGCTTTGGCGCCTGCTCCCTGTTGGTTGACCATCTCTAAGTTCGGCTGTGGTCCCAGGGAACCCTGGCAGGGTGCCAATACATTCCCGGAGGTAAAAGCTGTAACGCAGGCCAGCCGGAGTCTTTGACTATGTTGCCATTTCTTGGTAACTTTTTTATCTATGTGCCAAGTACCTTGCAGTACTGCGCATAGTGGCCCTTTTTGTTTTATGGCCCTAAGGATGCTTTAGTGTTTGTAAAAGTGTGCCTAGGATGAACTGGTGGCAGCAGGTTACATTTAAAGTATTTTTAATTCTTTCTAATGGACCAAACCACATTTACCGCATTTGGCCCAACACTGTGGCCAGTGCCGAAAATGGCCATGCCACAAAGTGTTTTGTTCTGTCCTTTGGCCATTTTGTCCCTTTGTCTTCGCCCAAGTCGAGAGACCCAGGTATTCCTTATTTGGGCATGCAGTCTTCCGTGGAAACTGCATCTTTTGTGGGCTCTTGCATGTCATGTGTGCTAGTGCCCAGGAAGAGGGTTGGGACTCTCTGGTCCCAATCCACACTACTGGTGCCAGTGTGTCTGGTATGCCTGAATGACTGGAACCACTGTGCGCCACGATTGTCAAACGCCTGGCATGCATGCAAGAGAGCAGATCTCTCATTGGCTATCCCAGATTTCAGCGCAAAATCAATCTTGGGTAGAGAAGGAGCTCTGCATCCATTCCAGGTCGATCAGCTGAAGTTCACACCAACCTACAGAAGGAGCCAAAAATCCTGAAATGAAAGAGCAGACCCGTGGAACCGTCGGAGACATGCTGCAAGGTTTGGCACCCTGACTACGATGTTGTCCTGTTGGACCCCTGCTTTTGTATCGAACCAAGAAGGCCTGCAAGGGCACTTCGACCCTTTGGAGTAGTGGGACCAACTACTCTCAGCACCTTCTTGCAAAGAGCCTCTTCGGAAGTGTTCCTGGGCCACCCAGAAAACTGATCAGCTCAAACCCTGGGTATCGTATAGAAGCGCTGCTGTCCTGAGTTGAGACTAGAGTCTTTGGGAGTTTCTTACATGTGGTTCTGGGCCCTCTGTGGCCAAAACTCGTTGTCCTAGCTCCTCTGGGTCGCAATTTATGAGAGTGCACCCTGTTGCAAGCATTTGTGGTCCCAGTGTCGCCCTGCTGTGGTGACGGTCACTGTAAGTGTCTGCAGACCTGCCCTTCTATGCCCTGAGATGTGCTGCATTGGAACTGTCTTCCTTTCTTCTTTGAGAGCTGAGAAAAGGCTATTGTCCTGTAATGGATAGTCGTCCCTCCCACAGCCGCTGAGAGCCAGAGCGATGTGTAACTGCAGGGGTTAAACCTACAAGCAATCTGGACTAGACTGGCAAAGTTGGGCCCAGACTGTTTTGAGGGTCGGTGAGTATTTTCATCACTTACCAGTGGCCCCCTGGCACATCCACTTGCTTTTGCACACGAGAATTCCTAAAAAGATACATTAGCTGGGCTTGCCTGCGCTCCCCAGCTGTTCGAGGACTCTGAAAATCACCCTACCTGCAAGGGTAGACCCTCCTCGAATATTAGGGCTTTATATTCTTCATCGTCTCAACCCCTTTCCTGAACTATAACACCTCCTTGAAGAGGACCCGTTTTTGCCCTTATGCACAACCGCGCGTTGTGAACGCACACTGTATTTTGAGCACAAGGCTCCCCACTTCATAGGGCTGGACTGCATAAGCTAGGGATCGACTTTGAAGAACTGCCTAATGTGATAATTGTGTTTTACTTACCTCTTTGTTGCAGGTTGTGGTTGTGTTCTCGCCCTTTATCCGCATTAGGCTAAAAGCATTTTGTTTATATGTTACATAGTGAAAAGCGTGTGCGATAACTGTTTCATTATTACTGTGGTTTATTTGTGTTTAGTTATAAAGGCCTATAATACATGTATTTTTGATATACACTTATCCAAGAGTATTCTGTAGACTGTTACTGTGTGTGCTCATTGTGGGCTTCCGATCACTTTCACCATTCCTGAGACTTACAGGGTAATTCATAGAATTTCGCAGAAAAGTGTCGCAAGCGGCTGGCGCAGAGTGTCCGCGTGCGATTGTCTGCGCCAGGCGCGTGCGCCAAAACCGATTTCCGCGCATAGCGTATTCATGGATTTTAGGCTCCCAAACCAGCCGTGACGCAGAGTATCGCAGCGACCCTGCAGCAGTGCCAGTAACGCCCCCAAGAACGCCCTCGCGCAAGGAAAAGCCATCAAAATCGCTAAATCATCGCAAAGGGCTGCGCTAACCCTGGACCAGTTTACAGGGCTGCCAAACAAGGAACGCAAAGCGGGTAACGTTCATATCAGGGGTACGCAGGAAGTTTTACATGCGATTAGCCAGGGTACGTGTATGACAGGGGTACGCGTGAAGTTTTACACGCGATTAGCCAGGGTACGTGTATTACAGGGGTACGCGGGATTTTTCACACGCGATTTGGCTGGGTACGTGTATGACAGGGGTACGCGTGAAGTTTTACACGCAATTAGCCAGGGTACGTGTATTACAGGGGTACGCAGGAATTATCACACGCGATTTTGCTGGGTACGTGTATGACAGGGGTAGGCGTGAAGTTTTACACGCGATTAGCCAGGGTACTGTATTACAGGGGTACGCGTGAATTGTCACACGTGATTTGGCTGGGTACGTGTATTACAGGGGTGTGCGGAAATAATCACACGCGATTTGGCTGGGTACGTGTATTACAGGGGTGCGCGGGAATGATCACACGCGATTTGGCTGGGTACGTGTATTACAGGGGTGCGCGGGAAGTTACACACGCGATTAGGCTGGGTGGGTCCTCACAGGTGTTCCCTGTACACCCTCCACGGCCCCTGCAGGCAGCCCACAAAACAGGGGACTACCCTGCACACCTGCTCATGTCTCCCCCCCCACCCCCCCCAGCAGTGTGGGGCACCCTCCACCAGGCTCCCACCCATGTCTCCCACCACCCCCACCCCCCAGCACTGTGGGGCAGCCTCCACCAGGCCCCCACTCATGTCTCCCACCACCCCCACCCCCAGCCACCATGGGCAGCCCCCACCAGGCCCCCACTCATGTCTCCCACCACCCCCACCCCCCCAGCAGTGTGGGGCAGCCTCCACCAGGCCCCCACTCATGTCTCCCACCACCCCCACCCCCCAGCCACCATGGGCAGCCCCCACCAGGCCCCCACTCATGTCTCCCACCCACCCCCACCCCCCAGCAGTGCAGGGGCAGCCTCCACCAGGCCCCCACTCATGTCTCCCACCACCCACACCCCCCCAGCAGTGTGGGCACCCTCCACCAGGCCCCCACCCATGTCTCCCACCACCCCCACCCCCCAGCCACCATGGGCAGCCTCCACCAGGCCCCCACTCATGTCCCCTATCACCCCCACCCGCCAGCCACCATGGGCAGCCCCCACCAGGCTCCCACCCATGTCTACCACCATCCCCACCCCCCAGCACTGTGGGGCAGCCTCCACCAGGCCCCCACTCATGTCTCCCACAACCCCCCCAGCCACCATGGGCAGCCCCCACCAGGCTCCCACCCATGTCTACCACCCCCCCACCCCCCAGCCACCATGGGCAGCCCCCACCAGGCCCCCACTCATGTCTCCCACCACCCCCAAACCCCCAGCAGTGTGGGGCACCCTCCACCAGGCCCCCACCCATGTCTCCCACCACCCCCACCCCCCAGCCACCATGGGCAGCCCCCACCAGGCTCCCACCCATGTCTACCACCACCCCCACCCCCCAGCACTGTGAGGCACCCTCCACCAGGCCCCCACCCATGTCTCCCACAACCCCCACCCCCCAGCCACCATGGGCAGCCCCCACCAGGCCCCCACTCATGTCTCCCACCCACCCCCCCAGCCACCATGGGCAGCCCCCACCAGGCTCCCACCCATGTCTAACACCCCTCCCACCCCCCAGCCACCATGGGCAGCCCCCACCAGGCCCCCACTCATGTCTCCCACCACCCCCACCCCCCCAGCAGTGTGGGGCACCCTCCACCAGGCCCCCACCCATGTCTCCCACTACCCCCACCCCCCAGCCACCATGGGCAGCCCCCACCAGGCCCCCACTCATGTCTCACACCCACCCCCACCCCCCAACAGTGCAGGGGCAGCCTCCACCAGGCCCCCACTCATGTCTCCCACCACCCCCACCCCCCCAGCAGTGTGGGGCACCCTCCACCAGGCCCCCACCCATGTCTCCCACCACCCCCACCCCCCAGCCACCATGGGCAGCCCCCACCAAGTCCCCACTCATGTCTCCCACCCACCCCCACCCCCCAGCCACCATGGGCAGCCTCCACCAGGCACCCACTCATGTCCCCTATCACTCCCACCCCTCAGTCACCATGGGCAGCCCCCACCTGGCTCCCACCCATGTCTACCACCACCCCCACCCCCCAGCACTGTGGGGCAGCCTCCACCAGGCCCCCACTCATGTCCCCCTGCCCACAGGCCCTGACAATCCTCAAGCATGGGCCTCATGGCCAGCCACCACAGCCCAAAGACACAACCAAGTATTACATGCGCCCATGATACTACTCCAATGGAAACAATGTAAATCAACACATGTGTCTCACACACACACAATGGTTGCAAGTGAACCTGAAAACCCATATCATGACATGCATGAAAACAATGAGATGAAACCACACATTGAAGAATGAAAAAATCCAAATAATGTATTGATAACAACAGTAATGGCAATCAAAATTAAACAAAATACACAAGTAAAAAAATAACAAAATTAGGCTGGCTGTCCGTTTTCAAATTAAAATCAATAAATGATAATCCAAAAAAATTTCTTCCAAAGTTCAAGTCCATAAAAAGGAAATGAAGGGAAAAAAGAAATAGAAAACCATTGCTCCATGGGAAAAAATATTCATAGTAAAAAGAATGTCCAAATCCAAAGTCCAACTATGTACAAAGTATTCAGGGTCCATCATCCCAACAGAAGAAATGAAACCTACCAAAAAACCTAAAATCTAAAATGGAACTATATACAAAAGGTGGAGCAGTGTCGTCGACTCCAAATAAAAATAAACTATAAAGGAAACCTATCACTAAATAACTATATACAATGGCGGTGGGCCAGTCCAGCGGCTCACTTAGTGGTGGTCCGGGCCAGGGCATCATCAAACTCCTCGTCTATGTCCCGGAGGCGGTCCTGTTCCATGGCCCCGAGGGTCCGCAGGGACGCCGACATGTTCACCTCCAACTCCCTGCGGATTGCCTCGAGGCACTCGGCCCGCCTCAGGGCCCTCCGCATGGCGTTCTCCGCCCTGACCATCGTGAGCCGCGCCTCTTCTGCCCGCCGCCGCTCCGCATCTATGGCGTGGCCCAACCGCTGCCACACGGAAGACACTTCCCGTCCAGGGTCCTCCTGCCCTCCGGCCGATGCCTGCCCCTCCGATGTTGAAGGCCCCGAGCTATCGTGGCTCCCACCTACAGCCTCCTGCTGCTGCAGCTGCTGCTGTCCATGTGCCCTGTCCTATGGTGCCTGCACATCCTCCTCCAGCTGGGGTGCAGTCGTTGATGTGGCCACCCCTGCTGGAGGTCCGACTCCCGACTGTGGCAGGGATCTGTTGTCCACCAGCCTGGCCGCACGGTCGGAGGCAGCTCCACAGAGCACCCAGGTGACACATGGGTGGGAAGATGGCATGGATGACGACTGGGGCATAGGGGGTTCCGTGGAGGAGGGGGTCGGAACAAGGTCCAGGAAACGGAGGAATCCAGCCCTGGTGAGCTGTCCCAGTGGGTCAGTGCAGTCAACAAGCCATGCGAGAAGACGTGCAGACTCATCATGAAAAGACTGCAGGTCAGCTTGCATGGCCCGTTGACGCAACGCCACCCCACCCTGGACAGGCTCAACCTGGTGCAGGATAGCCACATCCGCAGGGAGAGGAAGGCCAGGTGTTTTAAGCCAATCCCCTCCCTGAGAACGGGTCTGGAGGTAGGCATCCCCGCTGGTGCAAGATGATGCAGTGACAGGAGCAGGGACAGGATTGCACACAGGCACCTCCGCAGCGGCCTGTGCTGCCTCCTGTCCCTGATCCTGCACTGCACCACTAGCACCAGTGAAATCCCCACCTCCAGACCCCGCCTCTGTCGCTTGCACGGCCTCCTCCTCCTCCAAACCCCCCACCAACCTGGATGACTCCGTGCCATCTTCCTCCGTTGGGCCCTGTGGGGTCCCAGCTGCCCCTTCTGCGGCCGAGGAGTCCAACTCCAACCTCCGCCTCTTGGACCTCCCCTCGGCAGCTGCGGCCTGGGACACGGTACCGGACTCCTCACTCCCTGACGAGATCAGAACCTGGGAGGGGATCCGGGCCTTGCGTCTCCGGCTGGTGGTGCGACCCCTGCCGCTGTGCTCCACAGCACCTTCTCCGCCCTCTTCATCAGTTGACGCTGCAGACAGGGAGAAAGAAAACACAGGCATCAGGGCACTGTACAATGGACTCATACACACATGACAGTCATACATGAGTGGCATTGGTAAACCTCAGACATGGCATCAAAATCCCCAACACACATGTCATTTCAACTTGCACACATGAGCCATACCACAGCCATATTGCAACAGCCAGCACCATCCATTCACATACAACAGCATGAGCAGCCAAAGGTCATCCACACATCACATGCAACATAGGGAGTACACTACACATGCACACACACCACCAAACTTGCATGCATGTGTACACCTCCGCCAACTGTCGCAGTGTTCCGATCGACATCCATGTCACACCTGACTATCATTCCTCCACATCCTGTGCCATGCAAGCCCACACACACAAGCACCATCCATGTGTCACACATGAGACCCCTCGCATGTGTCACCCTCACGGCCCTGTACACCCCCCCCTACTTGCCCACATAAAAATACATGTTCAACCTGCACACTCCTGGCACACCACACGCACAGCTTACAATCAGTATGCATGTACAATTACCGCTCGACTCCAGACGGGTCTGCCTCTCAAGGACCTGGACGTGGAGCGCTGGGGATATGCGTTCCAGGACCCTCATCTGATCTTCCGACAAGTGGCCCCGGCGCCCCTTAGCATCTGCTGCCTTCAGGAGGCACCGGGCCTTGTTGAGGGTCCTGGACCTGAAGTCCTCCCAGCGCTTCCTGACACGTTCGTAGTCGCGGACTGCCACCTCCTCCGCGTTGATGGCAGTCACGATGTCCATCCAGATCCGAGTCCGTCCTTTCTTGTCGGCGCGCAACCTTCCGAAGAGGGCATCATACTGCCCCAGGACATGCTCCACCAGGACACCAACTTCGGTGGCAGTGAAGCTGGTGCCCCTCTGCCTCCTTGGCCGGGGGTTGCCACTGGTGCCAGATGTTGCAGTGCCCGACATGGCAACCCCAGAGGCAGGAGTGGGTGGGAAACTGGGTCCTGGGGCTGGGCTTTGGGGCGATGGAAAAGCAGTCGGGAGTCTTCGGTTCCAGCAGGGGTGGTCACAGCAACAGCACCCCGGGCTGATGTGCAGGCAGCAAATGGCAGGGCACGTGGGCAACAGGCAGTCAGGCAGCAGCAGATGGCAGGTGGGAGCCTGCTCAGGGCTCTGGGGGGCAGTAATTCGGCCTTCTGGGCAGGAGCGTGGTCTTCCGTGTGTGAACGCGTGGCCAGCTTGATATGGAGTGATTTTGCACGTGAAAATCCAGCACGTCTGCGTGTAATTCGAGGAAAGGCCCTTAGCGCGTAAGCGCGTCAGCACACGTCTGTACATTCATTGGCCCAAAGGCCACCAGCGTATGCGCGTCTATGAAGTCACGTGCACGTTGAATATGGCACACGTTTGAAATGTTGTGTGTTAAAAAAATGAAAGACACGTCCGAGTGTCAAAGCGTGTAATTGGTGGAAATGGCCTTAGCGCGTACACGCGGAAGTGACAAAGCGTATAATTGGTGGAAATGGCCCTAGCGCGTACACGCGGAATTGACAAAGCGTGTAATTGGTGGAAATGGCCCTTGCGCGTACACGCAGAAGTGACGCTGGACGTGTGGGCCTGCATAAAAGGTACGTGTAGAGCACCATTTCCTTGTACATGCTTTTCGTGGAGAGCGAGTGGGTGAAATCTGTACTTCTTGTCGTTTCACACGCAATTTACTTCACGGCGTTTCAAGTTCGTACTCCCTGTTACCTCTGACAGCTTTTTCTCTTTTTTCTCTTTTTCTGGTTTTCCTGGGCCTGTTCCCTCAAACAGCGTTCCCTTCTACTGTTGTCCTGTCTCCTCAGACAGCGTACAATTCTTCTTTTGGCGGGGGTGTTGCCAACGCGCACACGCGCTTCTTTTTCACGCTCTTTTTCCTGGCAGACGGTGAGTCACGCACGTATCTAACATCTGTGCTTGCCCCGTGTGTAGCCTACCCCTTCAGAGGTCATTCTAGGCTGCGTGTGACACGCATACGTTCATTCTTGTGTTACTGGGTGCCACAGTGTAGTGCAGGGTTTTTTTTCGCACACGTGGTCTAGGAGGGGTTGCGTGCACGTCATCTCCCTTTTTTGGGCTTCCTGTGTGTTGCGTGACCCGTCATCTTTCCCCAGGGGTCACATTCAGCCTTGCTAGAGCACTAGGGTACAATTACCATCTGGTACCCAACCCCTTTGACCCCCAATTGCCCAGGACAATAGTTTACAGCCACTCCCATACGCACATTAACATCAGTGCCATGGTTGGGAGGCGAGGAATCCGTAAGGGTGGCAAAGGTGGACGAGCCACAAGTGGTGGCCGTGGTGGATCCGGTAGGGGACGTGGTCGTTACTTGCAGGGTGACCCTGTCCCCCCATGTGTGGAGGACCAGTCAAGGGCACCCATAATCCCCCCCCAACCCCGCTGGTTGAGGCTGATGTGGCTGACACCATCCATGCTCAGCCCTTGTTGGACCAGCCCATTGTGGCACCAGACCTGGCTGACTCCATGGCTGACTTCCAGGTCAGCAGGCCTATGACACGTGCGCTGGTGCACTTTGATGTCATCAGGCCACGTGGATCAGGGGCAGCAAGGTCATCTGCTGCCCCAAGTAGGCAGGGTGAAGAGGCTGCAGGGGCAGCTGCGGCTCCATCCACCCCAGCTCTCACACACCCAGCCAGGACAGTGTCGGTCCTAGTCCATCCTGCTGACATTCCCCCTGACACCATTACACTTGAGCCAATGCCTGCACCAACTCCCATGCTGAGTGTGCAATCCCATACTCCTGATACAGAGTCCACCAGGGCTCCTGCCCCTAGTGTCCAGAGCAGCGTAGGACACTCAGGATCACCACCACCTTCCAAGCGGAAGAGGAAGAGTGTTCGTCCGGCACAGGCTGATGCCCCAGACATGGGTACACAGTCCGGCCCGTCGAGGAAGTCCAGCTTCACGGATGCCGAACTGAATGCACTTGTCAAGTATGTGTCCGCACATGATAACGAAATGGTCATTGTTGCAGGATCCAAGACCACACCTGCACAACGCCAGGCACACTGGCAGACCGTTGCGGACATCGTAAGTGCCCTTGGAATTGTGAGGCGCACAGCCAATGATTGCTATAAGCGCTGGAATGACCTAAAGCGCAGGGCAAAGAATAAGCTGGCCTCAAGTCATGCCGCAACTCTAGTGACTGGAGGTGGGTCTCCAGTAGAAGACATGGAACTCACTCCACATGAGTCAGTCGCTGGGACCTACGTCACGGAGGAACAGATCCAAGGCGTGGGAGATCTGCCTGATTATGAGGCATTGTCCGGTGAGTGCACATGCATGTCTGTTTCATCCATGTGCATGGTGTGTGTGTGAGGGCTTCTGTTTGTGTGCCAGGTGAGGGTGTGTGCGCCTGAGTCGTTTGGGTCACCCATGTGCTTCATGCAATACATTCTGCGCAGCAGCATTTGGCCATAGCAGTATCCCTTCTGCCAACAGTAGACATCTAGCCCAACAGCACGCCAGTTGCCCTTGAAGTGTCACCTTGCCACAACATTGTTGCTTATTTTTCTCTGTTCATTCAGGCAGATTGTTTGCATTCCACCACTTTTACTAGGCATTTCTCAGTCCTCATAGTCACTCCACTTTACCATAGTCACATGTCTGACATGGCTATGGTAAAGTGGAGTGACTTTGTTACCTGGATATCATTTGTTTAGACATGTCCCTGTGCAATCGGACCATTTTGGACTGGCAGCTTCAGGTGAAAAATCAGACCTGTTTGAATTAGAAAAGCTATTACATGAGGGAACTGGACTGAATGAATAAGTGCTGCCCTCCTCTCCATCTTCACTCAATAGCAATGGTACATGCCATCTGTGTGATGGCATGTGTATTTCACCTGGCAATCACAGGCCAATGTGTGATGCCACTGCTAGGCAGCATGCAGAAAATGTGTTCATCTTCCATCTTGGTGTCATCAGTGTGTGACATTTGCCTACCCTTCATACGCAGTGAGGGTGCATGCATGGGAGGGTTTTAGTCATGTGGGACATGTGTCAATCAAGTACTGGTTCTGTTGCTTCTCAGCCCTCATTGTGTGCCATGGTGCTAATGCCTGTTTCCATTTGTTTGCTTTTATGTCTTTGCAGCGGAAGACGCACCTGATACTGCTGGGGTTGTGGAGATGGTGCAGACCCAGGAGGGGTCTGAGGGCCGACCGACCACCAGTGAGGGACGTGGTGTGGTGGTGGGTGAGAACCCACAACTGCTGCAGGTCGTGCTCTCAAGGGGTGTCTCTGGCTGCACCTCCCCCGAGCTGTACTCAGGTGTTGATTCGGATGATGAGACCTACGTGCCGTCGCAGGTGAGTGTTCCTGGGAGGGATTCTGTTCTGTCCGACCCACCTGCACCAGGGTCAGAACCCTCAATGGGGATGTCAGTGTTGGCAGCTATGCCTTTGGTGGTTACGGATGCAGGGTCACACTCCGCGACATCTGATCCTGTTCCTGGGCCAGCAGATCAGAGGGGGAATGCAGTCCTGCAGCCTCAGGCAGTGCCGGCACAGCAAGGCGCAGTTCGCCTTGCCCCAGACAGGTGTGGTGCCCGCCGACGTGGTGGCCGTACGCCACCTGGCAATACCGCATGGGAGCAATCCATTTACGGTATGGCAACCCAACAGGCAGCATCATCAGAGATGATGGCTCAGGCCATGGATAGGGTGGCCACTTCCATTGTCCCCCCCGAAAGGCTGATGGAGCGACTACAGCAGGCAACCGACTCCATCTGCCAGTCACACAGGGAGGACATGTTGGCGTCCAACAGGGACAGGCGGGCGGCACTGGCGACTCTGCAGGAAGCCATCTCCATAGAGTCCCAGGGCCACAGGGAAGCCGTGAGGCTGGAACTCCTTCACCTCAGGACGACTCTTGTTGAGCTTGAGGCTTCAACAAACCGAAGGACAGAACAGCAGCTGGAGCGTCTCACCCGTACGCTCTCAGCTGAGATGCAGGCAACTAGGGCGGAGATCCGGGCATCCCGTGAGTTGTTGCATGGGGACCTCCGCACACTCATCCTCCAGAACGAGACCTACCACACCCGCATGCTTGCAGCCATGGAGGAACAGACTAGGGCCTTGCGTGGGCTGACTCCCATAGTGCCACCACCTCCGGATGCAGCTGCACAGGGTGATAATAGCGACAGCAGTGATACTCCCACAATTGGGTAGCCATGTGGGCCATGAGCCCATGGAGGTGTTTTTTTTTCGCAAGATCCACACAGGTGGGTTTTGGTGTGCACCCTGTCCTCGGACCTCCTGGGTGGCCTCCCCAACCCCCCCCCCCGGGCCCATTAATGGCCATTTTTTTTTCTTTTTTTTTTTGGGACAGTGTGTTGCCTTGTGTGGCTCCCGTGGGCATACGCTGCATTGTGGCTGGGCACATGCAGGCTTGTCATGTATTTGGTTCAGATGCTTGGGTTTTTGTCACACACACCCCTCCTGCTTCCCGTTTCCATGGGCCTGATTAGGGTGTGCCCAAGTGACATTGACGTACATGGTGACATTGGACTCCCACTACATTTGTGGGTAGTCTAGTCAATACTGTGTATACATTCCTACTGCATATTGCTGTTGTGTTGTACACTGCATGTTGCATTGATGTGTAACTCATCATCCATATCTACCTCCTAATTTGCAGGTCCTTTCCTCTTGTCTACACAAGGCCCTCTACTTTGGAGATGGGGTCCATGTTGGCAGCAGTGCACCTACAACTCTACATGGCGGCAACACTGTACAGTTGGAAGTGGTGGGAGTGCAGGCATTTCCAGGTGGTGAGACTACTAATTCCTTACATTCGTAATGTCATGTTAATGGTAGTTTTGAGGGTCAGTAGCTGATAAGTGTTATTGCTAAATACCTGCTCAAGTGTGTTGTTGGTCCTGCATTACTGTGAGCATTTCAGGTGTCGCAAGTTTCAATTAGGGACACTGTAATTTGTGACACTTGTGTCATGTTGTGGGGATTACTTTGTTTACCTGCACATAGCATGACATGGCATGGTGTGTCGTGTGGCGGTGCTGGGGATGGGTTGGGTGACATGGCACTGTCCTCATGTTGCATTTTGCAAGTGGGTATTCATTTTAGCTGCATGAATGTGTTTTTTCACAAAACTGCATTGGTGGTGTCTGTGTAGGTAGGGATGCACACATTGTAACACTTCCAGGTGAACAATCTCAGGCTGCTATGGTTTTGACGGTTGATTCTCCAGACATTCAGGATCAGTGTCAGGTTGAGTCATCATTGATTGTCAGATGGTATGTGCCAGTGCAGTGTGCACTCCACAGGGGTGTGATTTCTATGTGAAGTAATTAGCCACTAGCTGTGTACGGGCTGCCTCCCCCCGTGCCCTTTCCCCTCCCATGCGCAGCGGGCGTGCATGTGGTTGGGGATGTGGGGGCACCACCATGTCCACGGCCAGGCCCCGGCGTGTTGCAACGTTGTGCAGGACACATGCTGCCACTATGATCCTGCACACTACTGGGGGAGAACGGTCAAGGGAGCGAAAGCGTGACTTAAGCACTCCGAATGTGCGCTCCACTATGCCCCGGGTTGCAATGTGGGCTGTGTTATATCTTACCTCGGGTGGCGTGGTGGGGTTCAGAATTGGCGTCATCATGTGGGGGCTGAGAGGGTAGGCACTGTCCCCTGTGGAGGTGGTGATGGGTATCATTGGTGGGGTTGTGACCTTGCTCAGTATCTGACATGCATGCATGTGCAGTGGCATTCATACACACCAAGCAGCCATGTATCGCCATGCCGCCCAGCTTCTAGGTCCCGGCTTAGGGTGGACATTCGGTAAATGAAGCTGTCGTGGGTGGACCCGGGATAATTGGCATATACTGAGGTGATGATTCCCTTGGCATTACATACTACCTGCACGTTGATGGAATGCCAGTGCTTGCGGTTCCTATAGATGTGCTCAGATGCCCTGGGGGGACGTAGAGCCACATGGGTGCAGTCGATGGCACCTAGCACTTTGGGGAATCGTGCCACACCGTAAAAATCCAGGGCGGCAGCATGCCTTTCTGCAGGTGTTCTGGGCAGGTATATGTGCCTGCGGACTGATGGGCGTGCAGTGATGATGTTCAAAACCTGGTGTAGGCAGCGTGACTGCGTGGCCTGTGACACCCCACCCACTATGGCACTTGTCCGCTGAAATGATCCAGTGGCTAAGAAGTGCAGTACATTGAGGACCTTCTCCAGGGGGCTGATCGCTTGGGAGCACAGGGTGGGTGATGTGAGGCCATCCTCCCACTCACTCACCAGGTCCAGTATTATGTGTGGTGGAATCCTGTACCTCCCATACACCTGGTCATCAGGCATCCCGAAAAGGCTGGTTCTGGGTGTGAAAATTCTGGCCCTGACTATCCTCCTCCTCCTCCTTTGGTAGCCCACGGCCACTGCTGCTAGGAACGGTATATTCATCCTGGCGTCTGAGCTTGTTAGTTTTTTGTGCGCAAATTTATGCGTCGCGGGTCGACGTATGCCTGCTTCCTTCTGGCGTACGTGTTTCTTTGCGCGTGTTGTAGGCGAGCGTGTGAAACTTCCCGCGCACCCCTGAAATCCAGTACCCAGGCCAATAGCGTGTGGAAATTCCCACACACCCCGGAATACACGTGCGCTGATGTACTCGCGTGTGTAAGTGCCCGCGCACCCCTGAAATACACGTACATAGGCCAATCGCGTGTACGCGCACTTTTGTCCAATTACACGCGATGACACTCTGACGTGCAGTCTTTCCACGTGTGCCTTATCATCAAGTGCTATGAGGGAAACACCCGTGCGGGTCACGTCACAGACGCGCTTACGCGCTGAGGGCCTTTGGTCCAATAGAATCGTGTATGCGTGCTGACGCGCTTACGCGCTAAGGGCCTTTCCTCGAATTTCACGCTGACGTGCAGGATTTTCACGTGCCAAATCACTCCGTATCAAGCTGGCCACGCGAAAACACACGGAAGACCACGCTCCTGCCCAGAAGGCCGAATTACTTCCCCCCAGTGCCCCAAGCAGCCTCCCACGTGCCATCTGCTGCTGCCTGCCTGCCTGCCTGCCTGCTGCCACCGTGCCCTGCCATTTGGTGCCTGCACATCAGCCATCTGCAGGGGTCCAGTTGCTGTGTCCACCCCTGCTGGAACAGAAGACTCCCGACTGGGATAACATTGCTCCACAGCCCAGCCCCAGGACCCAGTTGCCCGCCCACTCCTGCCTCTGGGGTTGCCATGTCGGGCACTTTGACATCTGGCACCAGTGGCAACCCCAGGCCAGAGGGGCACCAGCTTCACTGCCACCGAAGTTGGTGTCCTGGTGGAGCATGTCCTGGGGCAGTATGATGCCCTCTTTGGATCGTCCCGCGCCAGCAAGGAAGGACGGGAGAAGATCTGGGCCGACTGTGTGGTTGCCATCAACGCGGAGGGGGTGGCAACCCGCGACGTCCAGAAGATCAAGAAGCGCTGGGAGGACTTGAGGTCCAGGACCCTCGTGAAGGCCCGGTGCCTCGTGGAGGGGGGCCGGGGCCGCATGAGTTCCATCCAGATGAGGGTCCTGGAACGCGTACGCCCAGCGCTCCATGCCCAGATCCTTGAGAGGGAGACCCGTCTGGAGTTGAGCGGTAAGTGGCCAAGCATTGCTGTGTGAGACAGGGCATGTTGCGGTGTGCTGGTTGTCTGATACTTGCCTGTATGTGTGACATAGGCCATGTACGCATGTATGTGTGCAGGGACATCATGGTAATGCATGTGCGACCAGTGATGTGTGAACCACATGGTTGTTGCATGTGTTTAAATGCGACATGGGGAGCCCTATGCAGATTTTACACATGAGAGCATGCCAGTCTCTGTTCCTGAACATGGGTGGGTGTGAGGGATGGGTGCTGATGCCAGGTACATATATGGTAGCCATGTCTGTCTGCCTGACCTGCGTGTCTATGACTTGTGAATGCCATGGATGCATGACACATGTGTGTGACAATGCACAGATTCACTGATGCAGCCTAGTTATCCTTGTATCCGCTGTGTTTGGGGTGTATGAGGCCAGATGGATGTGACTGAGGTGAAGTGTGTGCATGTGATAGGCATGACCCATGATGCATGTCAGTTCCATATCATTGTATGTTTCAAGAGTCCATTGGACATGTATGGAAATGTGTCCATGGCATGCACCATGCCTGTTACTGTGTGTGTTTTGCCTGGACTGACCCATGTGTTGTGGAGGGACATGATGGAAGTGTACTTTGACAGTGGTACTCATCTGCTATTGCTTCCTGTCTAGGGGACCATTGTACAGTACCCTGATGCTTGTGTTCTATGTCTCCCTCTACGCAGCGGCTAGTGAAGAAGAGGGCGGAGACGGCGCTGTGGAGCAAGGCGGCGGGGATGCCCCCACGGCTGCAGCGGAAGGGGTGGGTGAGCCCCCACAGGGGCCTGCTACGGCGGAAGACGGTGAGGAGCCATCCAGGTTGGTGGTTTCCACAGAGGAGGAGGAGGCCGCCACTGAGGCACAGATGGGGCCTGGTGGGGGCATCCCTGCTGGTGCAAGTGGTGCAGTCCAGGGGCAGGGGCAGGAGGCAGCACAGGTCACCGTGGAGGGGCCTATGCATGTCGCTGTCCCTGACCCTGTGAGTGCACCACCATGCACCAGCAGGGATGCCCCGTCCCAGGCCCGTCCGCAGGTAGAGGGGATGTCCATGTCACCTGACTTCCCTCCACCTGTGGACGAGGGGACCAGTGGCCGTATGGAGAAGGTCCTGATTGGGGTCGCGATGCGCGCAGGTGCAATTCGTGATGACGTGCGTGCTTCCCGGGAGGAGCACGCACGTCATCACGAAGAGCACCGTGCCGACGTGGCCCAATTGGGATCTTCCATGTTCGGGGGTTTCCTGCATGTGTCGGCCAATCTGGCGGCCCTCTCCTCCTCTGTGGAGGCTATACGCCGGTCGTTCTCCTTGCCGTCTTCTGGCCCAGATGCAACCAGGGCCCCCTGTGGACCTGCCCTGACCAATGCAGCCAGCTCGGTGGGGATCCCATCCCTGCCACAGTCGGGAGTCGGAGGTCCAGCAGGGGTGGACACCACAGCAACTGTACCCCAGCAGATGGAGGATGTGCCGGCATCATCAGGCAGGGCACGTGCACAACGGCGTCGGTGGATTCCATCAGCCTGGATGCCGTCGTGCTGGCAGAGGCAGTTGCGTCAGAGGCAGCAGCAGAGTCAACGTGGGAGGCATCATGGCTCGGGCCATCAACATCGGAGGGGCAGGCATCGGCCGGAGGGCAGGAGGACCCAGGACGGGAAGTGTCTTCCGTGTGGCTGCGGTTGGGACAGCAGATAGGTGCGGAGCGGCGGCGGGTGGAAGAGGCATGGCTCACGATGGTCAGGGCGGAGAACTCCATGCGGAGGGCCCTGAGGCGGGCCGAGTGCCTCGAGGCAATCCGCAGGGGGTTGGAGGAGCAGATGGCGTCGTCCCTGCGGACCCTCGGGGCCATGGAACAGGACCGCCTCCGGGACATCGAAGAGGAGTTTGATGATGCCCTGGCCCGGAACACCATGGAGTGAGCCGCTGGACTTGTCCGCCGCCTTTGTATATAGTTCTTTAGTTTTAGGTTTCCTTTGTTTCTTCTTATGATTTGGAGTCGACGGACATTGCTCCACTTTTTGTATATAGTTGCATTTTAGTTAGGGTTTTTTGTAGGTTTCCTTTGTTTAGTTGGGCACATGGACCCTTGGATATTTTGTATATAGTTCTTAATTGGATTGTTTTATTTATTTATTTTTTATTAATTCACCATGGAGCAATGGTCTTTGCATTTATTTTTCTCTCTCGGATTGATTTTATTTTTAATGTGACTTTGGACAACATTTTTTTGAATTTGGATTTGTAGTTTTAATTTTTTTTGACGGACATGCAGCTTATCTTTTTTTTCATTGCCATTGTAGTTTGTTTCATTTCATTTGCATTCAATTTTTTTTAATACAATTTTGTTTTCATACTTCACTGTGTGGTATCATCTCATTGGTTTCATGCATGTCATGTTGGGTGTTTTCCCATTCAATTGCAACCATTGTGTGTGACGGACATGGGTTCATTTGCTTTATGAACATTGGGGATGTAACATGTAATTTCCATTTCCATGTGGGTGAATGGGTTACTTGGTAGGGCCTGTTGGCTGTGGAGGCTGACCATAACGCACATGATTGGGGATTGTGAGGACCTGGGTACAGGGGGACATGAGTGGAGGCCAGGTGGAGGGTGCCCGGCACTGCTGGGGGGTGGGGGTGCAGGGGGACATGTGTGGGGGCCTGGTGGAGGGTGCCCCTGCACTGCTGGGAGGTGGGGGTGGTGGGAGACATGAGTTGGACATGAGTGGGGGCCTGGTGGAGGGTGCCCTGCACTGCTGGGGGGTGGGGGTGGTGGGAGACATGAGTGGGGGCCTGGTGGAGGGTGCCCCTGGATGCTGGGGGGTTGGGGTGATGGGAGACATGAGTGGAGGCCTGGTGGAGGGTGCCCCTGGATGCTGGGGGGTGGGGGTGGTGGGAGACATGAGTTGGACATGAGTGGGGGCCTGGTGGAGGGTGCCCCTGCACTGCTGGGGGGTGGGGGTGGTGGGAGACATGAGTTGGACATGAGTGGGGGCCTGGTGGAGGGTGCCCCTGCACTGCTGGGGGGTGGGGGTGGTGGGAGACATGAGTGAGGGCCTGGTGGTGCTGCCCCTGCACTGCTGGGGGGTGGGGGTGATAGGGGCCATGAGTGGAGGCCTGGTGGAGGGTGCCCCTGGATGCTGGGGGGTGGAAGTGGTGGGAGACATGAGTTGGACATGAGTTGGGGCCTGGTGGAGGGTGCCCTGCAATGCTGGGGGGTGGGGGTGATGGGAGACATGAGTGGGGGCCTGGTGGAGGGTGCCCCTGCACTGCTGGGGGGTGGGAGACATGAGTTGGACATGAGTGGGGGCCTGGTGGAGGGTGCCCCTGCACTGCTGGGGGGTGGGGGTGGTGGGAGACATGAGTTGGACATAAGTGGGGGCCTGGTGGAGGGTGCCCCTGCACTACTGGGGGGGAGGGGTGATAGGGGACATGAGTGGGGGCCTGGTGGAGGGTGCCCCACAGTGCTGGGGGTGGGGGTGCTGGGTGACATGAGCAGGTGTGCAGGATAGTCCCCTGTGGTGTCGGCTGCCTGCAGGGGCTGTGGAGGGTGTACAGGGAATACCTGGGAGCACACAGCCAAATCCCGTGTAGAATTTCCTGCGTACCCCTGAAATACACGTACCCAGCCAAATCGCGTGTGGAAATTCCCACGCACGTACCCGGCCAAATCGTGTGTGGGACTTCCCGCGCACCCCTGAAATCCACGTACCATGCCAAATCGCGTGTGAAACTTCCTGCGCACCCCTGAAATACACGTACCCAGCCAAGTCGCGTGTGGAAATTCCCGCGCACGTACCCGGCCAAATCGCGTGTTGAACTTCCCGCACACCCCTGAAATCCACGTACCCTGCCAAATCGCGTGTGAGACTTCCCGCGCACCCCTGAGGTACACGTACCCAGCCGAATCGCGTGTGGAAATTCCCGCGCACGTACCCGGCCAAATCGCATGTGGAACTTCCCGCGCACCCCTGAAATCCACGTACCCTGCCAAATCGCGTGTGAGACTTCCCGCGCACCGCTGAGATCCATGTACCCAGCTGAGTCGCGTGTGGAAATTCCCGCGCACGTACCCGGCCAAATCGCGTGTGGAACTTCCTGCGCACCCCTGAAATCCACGTACCCTGCCAAATCGCGTGTGAGACTTCCTGTGCACCCCTGAGATCCACGTACCCAGCCAAATCGCGTGTGGAAATTCCTGCGCACGTACCCGGCCAAATCGCGTGTGGAACTTCCCGTGCACCCCTGAAATCCATGTACCCTGCCAAATCGCGTGTGAGACTTCCCGCGCACCCCTGAGATCCACGTACCCAGCCAAATCGCGTGTGGAAATTCCCGCGCACGTACCCGGCCAAATCACGTGTGGAACTTCCTGCACACCCCTGAAATCCACGTACCCTGCCAAATCGCGTGTGTAACTTCCCGCGCACCCCGGAATACACGCACACGTTATTTTTCAGTCAACGGGTATCCGTGTTTGTGGGTACACCTTTGCACGTCATTTGTCCTGGAGGGCCACAGTATAGGACATTCATCATAGCTGTATATAGGTGCTATTTGTTGGCGCACCTTTTGGCGCACATTTATTACAGGCACAGAGACGCTACCGCCTGCTTTCTTGTGGCGGTCGTGTTTGTGCCTGTGCGCTGGTTTGACCGTGCGCTTTTTTGCCCTATTCGATTCCATGAATACGTGTTGTAGGCGAGCGTGGGGGCGTTCCGCGCCCTTGCACCCTGTACTTCCCCCGTGACGCCCACATTTTGGCAAGTTGTTCCCCATTCCGAGTGTTTCGCCCCGTGTTCCGCCTACTTTTGTTGTGTGCGCCGCGCTATGTGCGATTTTCGCTGTGGCCTGTGCGATTTTCGCTGTGACCTGGCGCACGCCGTTAGATGGCCTGTGCGCCAACGTGCGCCGCACACTCTTTTAGCGCACATCCGATGGTTTTCTCGCGCACGGCGTTCCATGAATCGATGTGCGCTGCTTTTCGTCCGATTTTCGCACTTGCACTGCGATTTTCGCTATTCCACTGCGAATCGCACGTTTTTGGCCACTTGCGCCGCGCTAATTATTCCATGAATCGGCCTGTTAGTCTTGACCGCCTGCCAAGCTACCGTAAATTGGTCGGGTTTGTCCAGAACGTTCCCCTGTTCCACTAATCTAGGGTGGCGTTCTAAACTTCTGCCCACCAAGTCAGAGTTTAGAAATCCATCTTAAGATTGTAATAGTATTAAATGGTGTAAGTACCTGTGCCTCTAAGAGCAGTGTCTGGCAAATGCCTAATACTTGTACACAAGCCAAGACTGTTGGCTTTGCCCATTCTTGTTTTTAACAGGACTTTGGTGAAGGATATGCATAGTGCTTATGAGTGGCTAAAGGCAGACTTGGCTAAGACATTTTTATTATGCCAGTATGCGTTTACAACTCCAATAAAGTCACTCTCAGAAGACTGCTTTGAAAAAATAATGGCATGTCCTTTGAGTGTGTTAGGCAAGATTGTGTGCAGTACCGTTAGGGTGCACTACAACAACCCTGACCTACTGGCAGTAGTAACCCAACCTTTGGTATAAGTCTGTACTACACAAGTTGGTAGTGTGGATGAGTAGCCAGGCTTATTTTATTTTATATTTGATCATTTAGTTTATACAAACGTTTTGAAAAAGCATTGAAATCCAACAGAAGGATGGAACAAGGAAGCAGATCAACAAAACATCACAAAAGATCACACAATATCACATGTCCCCATGGATGACCACATCCCTCCCAGATCCCTAAATTTTATTCAGTTCCCTTATATCCCTCCACATAAGTAGCCCTCCCTGGGTTTTTTTTTGTTTTAATCAGTTTTTCTGCTTCCAAGGCACATCCTACTTCCTACCTTTGGCACCATCCAACTGGGCCTGGCTTATCTCAAGAGGGGTCAATGTGAGCTGTAGGGGAGTTACACAGAGGTTCACAGTGACACGTATTCAGGCAAACACTTACAAACAGGGTTTCTTGATAAAAACAATGATTAATTTATTTACCTGTCAGTTAATATAAGCCTTCTTCAGAAGGGAGCACTTTAAAACACCACACAAATATACTTCAAAATTATACACTTGCTTGAGTTCAGAATCAGTAAATACCCATTTGGGATGGCATACAGCAGAGACCTACACCGACAGGTGACTTCAATTGCGAGGGTGCTGTGGACATTAATGTATTACTCTTGGCATTCAGAATTAGTTAAGAGCAAGCAAAAAGAAAAAGATTATGAGAGCAAACAAGATATCACAAATATTTCTTAAGCAGGCAAATACTTGCAGATCCCCCAATAAGAGTCATTCAGTTAAAACAGGCTAAGCCAAAGTCAATAGGCAAGAGTCTATATGGGCTGAAGCACTTCTTTGAAGGTAAGTAGAAAAGTATTTGCACAATGTTTCAGATGCCTTTGCAGAAAAGCTTTTAGACTTGTGAGTAGTAGAAGATGCAAGCAACTCTACAGCAAGAGGTAAGTTCTCTTAGACTTTGTACAGTACCTTTAAAATGAAGATCTCACTGTTCCTGGGTCTCAGTTGTGGGGACAAGAGGGAGGACGTCGGGGTCTCCTGCACTGCACCCGGATGGTCAAAACTTGCAACCAGCAAACTTCACTTTCAGTGGTTGTTCAGTGTTTCAGCTACTCGCGTCAACCGCAAATAGCAACACCACGGTTCCTGGCTGCCGAGATGGACTTTCCTTGCTTCTGGGGTCACGCACTCTGTTGAGGGGGCTCGGGCTCAGTCAGTCCTGCTTCCTGGGAGTCCAGAGGATCTTCCTGGAGCTCTTGGCCAACTTAAAAACAATGCACACAAGCTGATGTTCCTCTCCCTGGCTCTACGGTTTCCAGCAGCAACTCTGTGGAACTTAGACCAGCTCTGAGGTGGATGTCCAGGTGGCTTACTTTGGAGTTGATTGGTCCCACCAACTCAAGGGGAGAAGTCGTCCTTGCAGGGGCTTCTCTGTCAATGCGAACTTGTTGTTTCGGCACTGAAGCAGGGCTTCCCAGGCATACCAACGGTCCAGGAGTTGCAGCAGGCATTCTCTTCAAGTTCTTCTTCAGTTCCTTCGTCCTTCGTCCAGTGGTCGACTCTGCCTTCCAAGCCAAAAGCCTCGCCTTTTATACAGTTCTCTCCCTTTCATTCCAGCCTAGCTGTCAGTCACCCAGCAGGGTGGCTGTCCTTGCCGAACAGTCAGCCAGCCAATCACCACAGAGTACATTTGGACCTTCCTCACTTACTGCCTATCCCAGACACCCTGGTGCCAGAGGCGGGCTTCACTCGTGAATCCCAACAAAGACAAAATGAACAAAGAACCAAACTTGGTTTGGCACGCAGAGTAAATCTCAAGAAGGACCTTTCCACAAAGAAATGGCAAAAAAAGAAGAACGGGCCATTTTGATAAGAATGGCACCCTTGGGTGCTTTACTGCAGCTGCGAACGCAGCCCACGGTAAATGCACACCACGGTAGTACAAACTAAACCACTGCCACCAGCCATTCAGTGAGGAAAGGGTAAAATAAAAATGTTAGATGAGAAGTTAGACAAATGGGGATGCTAGGTAAACCCTCCAGCAACCTATTGTAAGATAGTGTGTGCTGGGTCTAAAAAGTTACAAATGTAAGCAAAGTCAATTTCACTTTACTGCTCTGGGAAACAGCAGTTTATCCCAGAGAAGGTATGTAAACCTTGGGGAAATCTAAGAGACTTTCCTCTGTCACTGCACTAAAGGTGCCGTGTGCCACAATGTAAAAGATTATTCATATGGAGTTTGTTGGACTGTACAACCAAAAGAAACACAGAGTTCAGAAATCACTTTAAAATACATGAGCGAGTCGGAAAAAGGGTCTCACTCTCTCCAGGTTAAAAAAATCAAGTCCTCAAAATCCAGCAAAGTTGCTGGGGGTCCTAAGGTAGAGAGAATTGGCACATTTCTGAGAATTCTCCATAACAGAGTGCAAAGTATGATGATAAGGCTTGATTAAAGCATGCTCACAGAGTTCCCCATGACCTAGTGTTTTGGGCACGAAGGGACAGTACTGGGTGGGAAAGGCCATAGGGATTAGCATGGCCATTGGCACTCAATGGGTGGGCAAATAACTAAATAACACCTACAAGCTGTGTGTCCCTCCTCATATGTCATTTCTCCCTATCTGTACTCTAATGCAATAGTTACGCCTTATAGGTGTCTCAAGCGACACCCAATAGCTCAAACTAAAAAGGTGACATTGGAAGAATGTAAAAAGGGTATTTGAAACACATCTTCACTATCCAAAATCAGCCTGCAGGACGACACGTTTTACGCCCTCCTCTGTCAATTCGATTGAAAAATTGAAATGTGTGATCATGTGTGTATTATACTTAGACTCAGGTAGACTGAGCTGCAAATGGTACTCCTAGTGGATATGTTAACATGGGCTACCGCTGTCCCACCCTGCACTTGGGCAACAAAGCTGAATTGGGCCTTAGTGGTCCAGATACCATGTTCAGCTTCCCACTGATTCACTATCTACATGCCGGAAAATAGAGATCCTCATTTGCTTATATATTTTCCTGATGTTTTTATTTAGATTATCTAGAGTTGTTTTTTTTATTGTTGATTAAAATATTCTCAACCACCTAGGATAAGCAGAGTGAAATTATTTTACTTTCATTAGGGCTCATATGAACTTTGATATACCACAGACTTGACTATAAGTAAATAAAGACAGCAAGAAATCAAACATGCCTAAAAAACACAGAATACTTAGAATATGATATACACAACATTACGCGAAAAAAGCAGAGTTTGGAGAAGAAAACGCACATTATAACAAATTATAAAGTATAGTATAAAATAAATATATTGTCATGAAAAATGAAACATGTCAAATTACCATTTCTCTCATTCTTACGGTTTTCCCATGCACTCACAAAATACATTGTGGGGTATTTCATCACCAAGATGCAACTCCGCTGCAGCTGTCTAAGTAGGCCCAAAGGTGCAGGAATATGGTGCAGGAATATGGAAAGTGCATTGTTGGCTACCAAACCACAAGTCCAGCATTTAACTCTCAAATACCAAACTTCTAAATGGTGATTTCAGAAAAAATAAAATAAAAACTTACCTGCGTTCGAGTGACTACTTTCCATTAGAGTTGACAGAGGCACTGAAGTGTGGATTTGCTCAAACAGAGAGCTGACATGGAGAAAACTGTGACCTCTGCAGCATTGAACACTGAACATTTTAAACAAGAAACTCCATTGCCAATGTAATTTAAACATATATCGTATAATGCAAGAATGGACATTGATGACATGGTGCAGGAGAAAACTGTAGATTTGTAATGTGAAATATTGATGCAGGTCTCATGTGTAAAGAAAATGCCACAAGTTAAAAAGCACCATTTTGGTTCACAAGAACAGACTTCAGTCTGTGCTGGAACACTGAATGAAACCTTCCCTCGTCAGACCACAAAGGTCAAACATGCCTTTACCTCTCTATCTGGAAACTCTTTGAAGCTCAACAAAGCCAGGAAAGGGACAGAGTATGTGCATGGGACAGCCCTTTAAAGGGGTAAATTTACCAACAATGATTAGATAAAGATGCAGCCCATGAATTTTGGAACTCTGTAAAATACTCACAATTTAATTCAATTTTTAGTGAATTTCTGGGCTGATAGACAGTTGACAGGCACCAGAGAATGTTACGTGAGTCAGGGCGGGGGTAGTTACACTCCTATGTTCAAGCATATAAGGAAACACATGCTCAGATCTTAGCCTTGAAAGAATGTACATGGTTTCATTGCAGACTAAATCAACAAATACCAGAGAGCTAAGTCACCTACACGGCTGGAAATCGAAATGTACTGTTTTATTGAATTAGAAATATGCATATAATTAAACGGTCTCATATGATTATATGGGGAATCATATTTTGCTTATAAACAGGGGACCGTAATAGATACCGAGATGGTTCCGATGTCTTTGCATAGTGCATGAAAAATCAACCTTGGGATCCAGAGTTTATTTATTTATTTTTATTTATTTATTTATTCGCATTTGTTTAGCGCACATGCAGCCCAGGGGGCATCGTGGCGCGTGTTACAGATATGATTTGTTGTACATACATTGAAGTCATTAATTAGTTGCAGGAGAAGATTGCAGCTATGAGAAATGGCTAGTTGTGCATACATTGAAATCATTACTTAGTTGCAAGAGAACGAGAAATAGCTACAGGAGAGGAAGAGAGGAGAGGAGATAGATGAGGAGAGCGTAGCGCACAAGAAGAAGAGGAATTAGTTAAACAAGGTGGTTTTCAGCTGTTTTCGGAAGGCAATGAGAGAAGTTTCTGCTCTGAGCGTGCTAGGTAGAGCGTTCCATAGCTTAGGGGCAATGTAAGGGAAGCTTATTCCCCCTGCTCTAGCTCGTTTGATGCGTGGGACCCTGAGCTGGTTGGAGTGGCATTGCCTAGTTGGTCTGGAGGAGCGAGATCTGACTAGGGTGTCAGACAGGTAAGAGGGTGCGGACAGGTTGATACATTTGTGTGCAATGGTAAGTATTTTGAATGTAATGCGATCTTTGACAGGTAGCCAGTGTGCTGCCTTTCTGGCTTGTGCAATGTGGTCCCTTTTTGGTATATTGAGAGCTACTCTTAGAGCATTATTTTGTGTTGTTTGGAGTTTAATGAGATTGGAATTGGAGGTGCCAGCCAGTAACGCATTACAATAATCTAGTTTGGCTCCAATGGTGGCTCTGGCGATAGAGAGGCAATTATCTTTGGTTAGGAAAGGTTTGATGGCATTGATGAGCTTAGTGCTCAAAGCGGAGGCAGAAACAATGGAGTTGACTTGTTTGTCCATGGAGAGTGAGGCGTCAATGTGTACTCCTAGTGTTTTTACAGAAGGTAACACTAGGATGATGCAATTGTCTATGGAGAAGTTGGTGTAGAGTGGGTCGAGGTTAGTGAGGGTGGATTTTTGACCAAGGATGAGAATTTCGGTCTTGTCTCCGTTAAGACATAAACCGTTTGTGGCCATCCAAGCTTGGATGGTGGCGTATATGTTCTGGAGGGTGGCTGCGTCCTGATGGTAGAGTCCTGTGAGCGGGAGGAGTACTTGGGTATCGTCGGCGTAATTGGTGTATGTGATCCCAAGTGCATCCTGTTTATCAAAGAGAGGTTTGGTAAACAAGTTATAGAGGGTAGGTGCCGTGCATGAGCCCTGCGGGACTCCATGCTTGATGGTAGTAGGCTCTGCATTAGCTATATTGGAGAACACTTTCATTACTCTTCCTTCGAGGAAGGAGGTGATCCAGTTTGTGGCTTGTATGGAGAAATGTGCGGCCTGGGTGAGATGGTTCGTGAGGATGGCATGATCAACTAGATCAAATGCGGCCGAGAGGTCTAGGAGGAGCAGAAGGGCCAATTTCCCTTTGTCTAGTATTAGGGTAATTTGGTTCTTCAGATCTAGTAGGGCGGTTTCAGTGCCATGACCTTTGCGAAATCCGGACTGCCTTTTACCTAGGACAGAGTTGTTTTCAAGGTAGGACTGTATCTGCATGTGTGCCGCTTTATCTAAGATTTTCAGAAGAAATGGGACCGTTGTTATGGGTCGGTAATTGTTAGGTTGGGCAGGATCCAGGGTTGGTTTCTTTAAGAGTGGACGCACCCAAGCCTCTTTAAGGCTGTCAGGGACTATGCCCGTCTTGAAAGAGGCGTTGATGAATGCTGTGATGATCGGAGTGAGGGGTGCTGCGCATTCTTTAATGATGTTAGGGTGGCATATATCGCCTTTGCATTGAGATGGTTTAAGCTGTTTAAGGATTTGGAGAACCTTTGCTTCGCTGATTGGAGAAAAATTTAATTTGGAGGCGTGCTGGTCGTTAGCGGTATTGGCGACAGGGGTCTGTTGGGGGTGCAGAGCCTTGAAGTGTTCTGCTATTTTATTTTGAAGAAGGTCTATTTTATTTAACATCGCTGTTTGGATGCTATTGCACCAGGCTTCATCCTTAACAATCTCATCTGTACAGATTGGGGGGATAGTGAGCTCTTTAAAGATGGTGAAAAGCTCTTTTGAGTGGGAGTTGGCTTCCAGAATACGTTTATTGTATGTTTCAGACTTAGCCTGAAATATAGCACTTTTGTACTTTTTAGAAATATGCAGAAAGTCTATTTTGGTGGCATCACAGGGATTGGCCTGCCATGTTTTGAGGGCTTGGTGCTTGCACTGGCGAAGGTTTAATAGGTCCTCTGTGAACCATGAGTTGGAATGAAACGATTTTTTTTCTTTTTTGCTTTCAAGAGGAGCTGCGGTGTTGATGGCATGAGTGAGTGTATCTTTGAAAATCTCTGCTGGAATATTGGGGTCGGAGGAGAAGGGAGGTGTTAGGCATGGGTTGTTGAGAAAGGGACGTATATTGTCTGCTGTAAGTTTTTTGGCACTTCTGGCCATCTTAGCTGGTGCAGGTATAAGTCGTTTGGAGTATGAGGATATGGGGATGTAGAATTGGAGGCAGTTGTGGTTGGACCATGGGAGGGCTGTGTTGGAGTTGATGGTGGAGCCACAGTTGTGATCTGCCACCCAGTCTAGGATACGGCCTTTATTGTGGGTCGGGGCAGTAACTATCTGTGTGAATCCTAGGTCTGTGAGATTTCTAGCGAGTGAGGTGGCTGCTTTGTCAAGTTTATCATTGTATCCAAGGTTTAGGTCTCCTAGAAGCAGAGTTTTAGAGGTTTGTTTGATGTTTTTTCCAAGGAGGTGGTTGACTATGTTTGTGAAGTTATTGACAGGGCCTGGAGGTCTATATATGACATGAATGTTTACTGTTTCTTTAGGAGGAGGGTGAGTTTGGCCGACAGGATGTCAGTAGTGTCTTCCCCGGTGGTGGGGGTCAGCCTTAGGGCTAGGGAATCTTTAAAAATTAGTGCGACCCCTCCTCCTGTTTTAGCTGATCGGTCCTGTCTTAAGATTGAGTATCTTGGCGGTACAGCTAGGCTGATAGCAGGGCCAGATGCAAAATGCAACCAAGTTTCTGTTAAGGCTAACATATCTAAGTCTTGGCTGGTAATAATATCATTGACTTCTAGTGCGTGGGCGTTGAGTGAACGAACATTTAATAGAGCACATTTCAGGTGTTGGAGCTTTATTGATTGTGGTGGCTTGAGGTCGGTGGTTGGAATGAGCTTTTTGGTAGTGTGAGTGGGTTTATTAGTCAAGTGAGGTCTAGGAGGAGCAAGCGTTGGAGCCTTGTTAAGGTGCTTATGAGTAATGGTGTTTGGCGGGCGGAGGGTCTTAGCATGGGTGCGCGAGCCTAGACGTGAGTTCCTAGGTGTTACCTGCATAGGTGTGGTGGGGAATGCTAAGGGGAATGTACGTGTTCTGAGTCTGTGCTGCTTAAGTATGAATTCTGGCATTTTGGGGGGAGTAGCGTGTGTGGTGGAGTGTCTGAGTTCCATGCTATGGCTGTTGAGTTGCCCTATGGGCATGAGGTAGGCAATACTGCTAGTAAGTACGATGTGGACTATACCTAAGAGGATGTATTGTGTGTGAGTGGTGTACATATTGGGAGAGGACTGAGAGAGCTGGGATGCCATATAGGTTAGACAACACAGTGGCACAGAGGACTCTACCAACCAAAAGGCACAACACAGTAGTTCAGTGGTCTCTAGCGACCCTAAGGCACAACACAGTAGTTCAGTGGTCTCTAGCGACCCTAAGGCACAACACAGTAGTTCAGTGGTCTCTAGCGACCATAAGGCACAGACCAGTTGTATAGTATTTTCTGGTGACCTAGGGTTGACTATTGCAATAGGGCCAGGGAACAGTACTTTGAAAACGCATACATTGTGGGACACCTAGAATTGAGTATTGCAGTTGGGCCATGGGAACAGCTGTGTATACTGAGAGTGATGGTTAGATGCATACATGAAGACTAGACAGATAGTGTGTGTCTATCAACATTGTGGCTAGTAGGAAGCATTAAACAGGCAGTGTGCACAATAGCAGGCAATGTAGTGATCCTGTGGGGAATTGTTTGACTGTAGAAGAGTAGTCTATGTCTGTGTTGAAAAAGAGTCTCCCTGTATCAGCAGGTGACCGCCTCTGCGGTGTGGGTCAGCGCCGGCGTGTGCAGGCTGAATCATGCAGCGATTTTACCCATAATAGCTATGGTGCATGCAGCGGGTACCGATTATGGGCAATCGGCGATACCGACCATTGCGCATATCAGATAAATGCAAGGGAGACGGTGCGTTCTAGCATCGAGATAGGCTTACAGAAATGGTTTCAGGGTCCGTGGCCCAGGCCTAGGACGCCTCCGGACAGGCAGCCTTGGTGTGTGGCCTTCGTGGGTGTGCCGGCTTGACGCCTGCCGGCGATTGGAGTGGCTGAAATGCAGGAGGGGAGCCAATCAGGCCGGGTTCACACTGAGGTGGGCTGTGTGACCTGGCGATTGTGGACGGGCGGCCATCTTGGAGTAGGTGGTAGCCTCGAGGAGGCTAATGGCGGGCAATAGAGAGGAATAGCCTCAGTGCAGTATCCGCGGCACGGAGCTGCACGGAGCACTGATCAAGCGATTTTGCTGGATTTATGGCAAATAATGCAGACTTCGAATCCGCTCGTCGCGCTGGATGCGAAAAGTGGAGTTATAATCTAAAATGTGATTGTAGCTTCCCAGAAAAAGTTATGGATTGGAGAGTCTAGACTATGGTAGTTTATTGAATCAAATACATGTCTGTAGAATGTCAAGATTTTCACTGAAGTCTTTTCTGGTGAAATCATAAAAATCTGCCATTCGCACATGCAAGCATGTGCCAATGCCAGACACAGGTCATTTCGACCAGCATGATCAGACCAATTTAGAGATATATGGATTTCAACCCTTATCTTATCTATAAATTGAAGAAACGTGTCATGCTGGAGATGTTCAAATTCAGATCTGAGTTGTTCAGAAATAAAATTTCAGAAAGGTGGAGTTAGAACTCCCAGAAATCAGACTAGAGACCTAAGGATCAATTAGAGGGAAGGGTCTAGGCCTCGTGTCGCGGGCAGACAGGGGTGCTCTACATCCTGACCTGCTGAACATCTTAATATGTATCCAACACGAGTCATAGAATGTTTTATTAACAGATGTTGTTTTAGCTACAAGATATAAAGTAAGCACCTTTCTAATCTTCACTCTAATTGCAAAGAAAACACAGTACTTACAATTCGAATATCTAAAATGTGTATATGCACCGCACATTGTAATAAAACCAATCTATTAATATGTATGAATCTAAACCAGTTACCCTGAATGTACTACAGATACTTGTTGCCTTCACTTTTCCATTAACCCTAACTGGCGACCTGTAATGCTCAGAAAGACTATTTCTGCCTGGCAAAGTGATGCTTACTATCTACTTGATAGAACCATTCCACGTAAGCAACTGTTCTATTGATGATACACTGCCTACTACCTGAAGAGACACTACTTGATAATGACCTTGAGCCATACATATTTGTGTCCCCATTGGAAGAGAGTGAAAGGAGAAATTGATCTCCCCCGCAATTTGAGTCTTAATTAATTGAAAAGGTAAGTGAGAGAACTAATAGAGACAATATATTCAGTCAATACTATTGGCCTCTTATAATGAGATTAATTGGTATATTCTCTATATTACAATGGACAACTAATTAAAAAAGCGGTTCATACGTATTTCTGGATACTGTTGACCATAGAATTGAAAAGGAGGCGAACAACATGATTTGTTCAAGTTCTTTCACTATGCGAATAGAAAAATAATCACAGAAAATCCCTTGAAGAATTTCCTAAATTAAAATAGAACAACTTAATAGGAAAGAAACATGTTGGGTTATTTTTAGGCTAAGTGTTCTTAAAAGATTTTGATTGAATAAGCAAATTGTATATCACATGAATTGTCTTTTTTGTATTAGTATTTATTTTGTGAATGTAGCAATTTTTCTGTATGCTCTAGAGTTATTTGAAATAATTTCTTTTTTGTGTACATATGGTTGAGAAAGTTATGTATATTTCTGTTTACATGTATGGTTTTACAAGATTATCTAAAAGGTCGACTTCATTTACTAAACTGCAGTTTTAATTGAGAGTAACAATTTATTCTACAATGTTTCTACAATTGTTCTGCTCTTTTTTATACACTTGATTCTCAATACATTTTCTAATTGAATGTAATTTAATAACAAGTAGCTAATTGAATTATTTCTCTTTCTTCAATTTTAGATTGTATGTTCACCTGTACGAATGATTTATAGCACTCAGTTTTTATTCTCTATTTTGTGGATATAATTAATGAACAGTGGCAAAGGAAAGGGTTTCATCATCTGTTGAGAAGAGTCTGTTATTGAAAGTGTGTATGCTAGAACATTGCTAGGAATCAAGAGTGTGCACGGAGGTCAGAAATAAAAATCACTGCACATTTATTTATTTTGCCCTACTGAAAAGCGCTACATGTATTTAAGTTAAGTCATCTACAGATTCCAATGTCAGATAAAATTGTCATGTCATGTTCTAGGGTGTTGCCTTTATATCCATTATGATATGATATGATATGATATGGCATTTATAACTTTTCATTAGGGGTACTCTTGTTAATCAACACATTCATCTGAAGCGTTCTCTAGACCTGTTTTTCTCTTTACATGTGACCAGAGGAGACTAGAAGACAATAAATTAAAAACGTTACATGTTGTGTTTTAGAGATTCTGTGATTTTTCATTTTTGAAAGGCAAGCCAGAGTTTTCAACTTGTGTGTAATGAAGCGTTGTGACAGGAAGGAAAGGATTTGTGCCATGGAGTAAGGTGGCCTGCCTTTTGATAATTAATGTGTCTATCAGGATTTGCGTCTATTGATTAAAGAAAAAATAATAATATTCAGTCTGCACACCTGCATGATTTTTGGCTTGCCTATTGCAAAAGTGGTGAGGGGGTCTTGAGGTGTTATATGAATCAAATGCAGAGTTAGTTAAGAATCTAAGTCATTGCTCAATTGGCATACGCTCTTGATTGGGGGGGGTAAACTCCCTGTATTAAATGATGTCCCATAAATATATCCTACAACAGTATATCTATTATAATACATGTTTAATTCAACCTTCAGAGTGGATACACCCTACCTATGGCCACCCCCAAACAGAAACCAGATACCCTGCGTGCTCTGTGTTTGATAAAAAAAGGGTGTCTAAAAACGCAAAGGGAGAAAGTTTGTTGCGTTTTTTTTAAAAGAGACTGTTTTGATGGTAAAGATTAATTGTGGCTTTGCTAAGCACCCAAAAAATCCATAAGGTTAAAAAGTATTGTCATGCCGTGCTCAGGAGCACCCGAGTAATATTCTGAAGTGCTGGAGGCACCCATCCAGACACTCCATGCCGTTGTCACATGGCTTCCAGATAGCAGGGTAAACACTCTGCTAGGAACACCCGCTCCTGCGTGGGGGCTGGGATCACCCAGCAACAGTCCCTGGCTCTGTGGGCTCACGGGCCAGGGCAAACACAGAAGCAGAGTTGCCACGCATGGGCTCTGCATTGTCAGCCATGAAGGCTAGAGTTGCCACTCAGGGTCTCTGCCTGCTACAGGGTGGGTGGCGTTGCCCAGCAGGGGCACTGTCATGGTAGAAGGTCTCACAGGTCAGGCCCTCTGCTTGTAAACGCAGTGCCAGACGCGCTGCAAATGAAGAGACATCAGGCTGGAGTCTGGTGGTTCTAACTGATGAGCAGGGAAAGCACTCATCCCTTTTATTGAAGTGGTCACATGGTCACTGACATGTGACACAAGGACAAGCTCTTATCAGGGACTCGTTCCCGTAATAGGGCACAACATTACAGTTAGAACTGATTTTTTTTTTAAAAAAAATGTATTGTTACAGTTGATAAATCAACTTTTCAATATAAAATACAGAATAAAAATACTAAATTAAAACATTACAGATCAATTCAATTCCGCCTTGACAAAATGACAACATAAATTAAAACTTAAAAAAGAAAGAAGAAAACCATAACCATAATCCAAGCCTTGGCCAGCGATTAAAAATCGACCGTTAACTCATGAACAATCAAGAACATTCCTTAAGGACCCTAACTAACAAAAATTCAACTCTCTATTTACAATACAACCTCCAGAAAGATAACGGAAAGAGAGAGAAGTAAGAAGGAAAACTAAATTAGAAATTCCTTCCCCCCTTCTTTGCCCTTATAATACAATTTATTCTCATTGTTTCAGCAGCCGGCTCCCTTTACCGCAAGCAAAGTTAAATACATTTAACATGACCAAGGCATTGGTTTAACACAATAACTGATTCGTAAAAAAAAAAAAAGAGCAAAGCGGATGGGTACGAATAACCCAAGAATCAAGCACTTTTTTTCAGTCAGGTCTATAATGTTGGTTTCAAAATGGGTTAATAAACTCAGAACAGTGTTTCAAACTATAACTGTGAATGTTGAAAAAAGCGAAATCCGTGTGAGTAAATAGACACAACCATTGATATTTTGTAGCTCGCTCTCTCCTTATTTTGGTTACAAACAACCTCGTACTGAAAGATGCGAGCTGAGGCAGTCTCTGCCCGGGGCTGGGAACTTCAGTCGTGATGCAACATTTGAGTTTGCGTTGGGGGCTGCAGCAGCAGAGCCTGCTTCTCGCTGTCTCTCCGCCGTCACATCTGGCTGGGAAACGGTTAACGGCGTCCCTTGTCAGAGTCGCTGTCAAGGCCGTCACGTGGTCAGAGAGGCCTGTCACCGAAGAGACCTAGAGGTGGACGCGAGAATCCGCCAGGGGGGGCTCTGGGAGAACTTTCCGCCGCGCGCAGGCGGGCAGTGGCCTGGGAAGAGCACAGCGCAGCATTTCCTGTTTCTTCTGAAAGACTTGCTGTGGTTATTTCACCCACCCAGTCTCCAAGTGAGGAAAGAGGGACAGTGACCCAACGCAGACACGGTTCCAATGGGCTGAAGGCAGACACGCTGCTTTATTTTAAAGTTGGACGGGCAGGGAGTGCCCAGAAAAACACCGTGTTTACAGAGCGCTGGGAGGAGACTGGAACTGCAGCCACTGGGAGCAGCCCGGCCCACTGGCACCGCTTATCCTGCCTGCTTCTCTTCAAGGACCCTGAAGCAGAGCACATGGGAACTGCACAGCGGGGCTCTGAAGCACCCACACTGCTGGCAGGGGTAGACCGTGCCCTCTGGTGCCACCCTCCTGTCTCTCCTCTGTGACCTGCTCCCAGGGGACTCCCGGGCGCCGCGCTGCTGCTGCTGTGTGATCCTGGCTTGCGACCTCTTGGGACGTCCTGCGACTTTGCATCGTGTCAGTTTTCAAATATCGCCTGAATATCGGCGTGTTTACAGCGTGAGACCCCTTTTCTGGTGAGGAATGTGCATGCAGCTGTGACTCGAAGCAGGAAACACGCGGCAGCGTTACATCGGGGACCGCGGATTCGGAGCTTTGCCCCCTCCCGGAGCTCAGGATGAACACGAACGCCACCTATGCGAGCCGCAAGAGACGCAAGCCCGTCCAGAAAGCGTAAGATCGGGCTCTTATTTTGTCTTTACCGCCTCTCCTCTGCTCCCCACTCCCGTGGGTGCGAGGGCTGGGGGTTGCAGCGTGCAAACATGTGGCATGGGCATCTACCGAGGAAATGAATTTAAAAGATAGAGCCAGTGCCTGCCGTGAAACCATATTTAATGACACCGAGTTTGGCTTATTATGTGGCAAGCTGGGGTATCGTGGTGGGGCGCTTCAGTGTCGCCATAAACACAAGTTGCCTGGATTCACAAAAGTGCCTGTAACTGTCCCAAGGAGGGGTGCTGCCGCTGCTGTAGCATCGGGGAGCAGCATGCATGCATGCATTGGCGTTCGGGTGCTTGCTTTCCTCTACCGTTTGTTGTCACCACCCACGTTAGTTCTTGTTTTGGCCGTGTGGCCGCGTCAGTCGTATTTAATGACACCCCAATGTCGTGGTCGTGATATCAGCTAGGGATTTCATAAGAGTCCTACCAGTTGACCAGTATCGCATTATGGGTCCGATTCATGTTTTTTTTTTGCACAGTTCAAAGTGTCTTTGCACTGCCGACACAAACCCTGATTCATGGAACTGTGCAAAGTGAATTTTTCCCGTGCAAAGTCATTTTGTACTGCAAAAAATGAGTATGCACTGACTTTGCACTGCAAGAATACACTTTGCACAGTTCCACGAATCAAGGTGTGTGTAAGCAGTGCAGTGTCACTTTTCAGCAGTGCAAAGTCACTTTGAACCGTGCAAAAAAATCCATTAATCGGGCCCATACGCACCAGAGGCTGGGGGGAGTATGCGTGCACACAATTAGAGGAGTGCTTCTATCCTGTTTTTATGTCTATTCGTGACTGCGAAGGAAACCTTGCAATGTGTACGTTGTTACATAATGGTGTTGCTCTGGGATATTTTTCCACATTTGTGATGCCACTCTTTTGTGACTCCCCCTAAGAATGTTGTGTTCTAGTTTGAGTTCCCTTGTATTTCACGCAGCGCTCTTTTCCCTCTCGGGGCCAAGTGTGACAGCGTGGATGTGCTTCTGTGCCCACTTGGCAACACTTTCCCTCTAAATCCTCACGCTTAGGCCATATCGTAGTATTTAACTGAGATTGCGCTAGGCGTTATTCTAGTTCCATGCTTTTAATGCATAGGTAGAAAGAAACGTTCAATGTACTGGCGTTTTTAGAAACGTATTTATTTATTTATTTATTTGTTGATGTACATTTGTAGGAGCTCACAAAACCCACAGGCATCTAGGCGCTAGTTGCATCGCGGGAAGGGGGAGTGGGGTGCATGGTGAGGGTGAAGGGCTTAGTTGAAGTATTTCTACGTCAATGCTTCTGTTTTGATATGATTCGCACAGAAACACTTTCATGACCACAGCGAACCCGGATTCAGTCGCTGCATGCCACTTCGTAGACATACACATGCGGCAGCATAACTCGTGGTTGTGATGGGGTTTTTCAGAGAGCTGATCAGCAACTCACATCTGTAGTGATTTTCTTCAAATCACTGGGGTTGTTTGTAGAAGATCTGTACGTTTTAGTTCCATGTCGCCACTCGGCCTCCTGTAAAATCTTTGATGGGGGCACGACGGGGCCTACGCACTATGTTGCCTTTTGCAGCCATGGCCATGCCGAGGCATCATGAAAGCTGGCATTCTAGTTGACCCCTACAGTTTGGCCCTTCCTGTCCGTCCAGCTGGCCCGGCGTGTAGGTCATTGTTGTTCTGTTATGCTACGCTTTCCTCTACAGACCTGCCGTGAAGAGCTGTCTTTTTGCTAATACGTTTGACAAATGTGCAGTAAAGCGCTCCTGATTGTTTTCATTTTTTTGAAAATGTGCACGGGGCGTTGTCCACTCCGTGCAGGATTTGTCTGGCCATACAAAGTGTGCCAGTGTTTCTTTGGAGTCTCAGTGCGGCCCTGTGCACTATGTACATTGAGTCTATGATGTTTGCCTGCAGATCGGGCACACCCTGCTGTGCAAGCCAAATAAGCAGCCATAGACGCTGGGAGGTATTTCCGGCCAGTCTCTTCATACGTCCACCCTTAAATGTTCCTTGAGGACCCGGCTAACTAGTTTCGGTAAAGGGGAAAATAAATGCAAAGCAAACCAACAAGTCCTGCGTTTGAACATATATTCCCTTCATCCTGACAAAACGGACACCGCTTGTTTGGCCCGTGAAAAACACGGAAAACACCGCTACTTATTTGTGTTTGCTTGTCTGCATTGTTCTCACTTCTTCCCTGGAGTTTAAAGCGGCCCAGATCACTTCACTGTTAACGTGTTGAAGCAGAGCTCCAGATGCCTAGTTTATATAGTACTTATTTTACGAAGAAACTGGCTACACAGCCTTTATCACACTTTTGCAAAAACTTGCATAACTGACGATGATAATTTGGTATCAGAATGATGCAACAAATCAGATGCGGGCTTGCTTGACGTGGAAGTGACAGCTACTACCATGCGAACCGATGGGACTGTAGGAAGGACATTTGCTCCCATTCCTATGGTCAGGGTCAGGCATGCATATATACGAATCGTTGCGATGGGACTGTAGGAAGGACATTTGCTCCCATTCCTATGGTCAGGGTCAGACATGCATATATACGAATCGTTGCGACGGGACTGTAGGATGGACATTTGCTCCCATTCCTATGGTCAGGGTCAGACATGCATATATACGAATCGTTGCGACGGGACTGTAGGATGGACATTTGCTCCCATTCCTATGGTCAGGGTCAGACATGCATATATACGAATCGTTGCGACGGGACTGTAGGATGGACATTTGCTCCCATTCCTATGGTCAGGGTCAGACATGCATATATACGAATCGTTGCGACGGGACTGTAGGATGGACATTTGCTCCCATTCCTATGGTCAGGGTCAGACATGCATATATACGAATCGTTGCGATGGGACTGTAGGATGGACATTTGCTCCCATTCCTATGGTCAGGGTCAGACATGCATATATACGAATCGTTGCGATGGGACTGTAGGATGGACATTTGCTCCCATTCCTATGGTCAGGGTCAGACATGCATATATACGAATTGTTGCATCATTCACAGTGATGCATGAAGGGGACTATTTTAAATGTTTTTGAACTGGCTTGTGGTCCTATCTATACTGGCCGTGCTGCTTGCGGCCTCCCAGCCCGGCCATGGAACCCACTTCCATTTTTGCACATTTTAACTGAGTCTGAAACATTTGTTTGTTCTTTTCTCATTAAAACAGCACGCATTGTGCAGAATTACAGTCTGCTTTTTATGTACGTTTTTTCGTTTGTTGCTGAGATACAGAGCTTCTCAGTTGCCCAGACAAGTTTATTGGAAACATTGTTTCTTTTAAAGGTATCCACAAAAAGCGAACACGGTTAAACATTGTTTGCCTCATTTGTTCTCCTGGTGAAAGGCCGCCGCATCACGGCTGCACCCTCTGGAGAATTGTTCTGCCGCCACCCGGGTACTTTACTTTAAGGAGGAAAAGTCATGTCATTCTTCTGCATTACTAGCTGCAAAGAAATGTAATAAAACTGAACATTCATGATGCATGATACACATGTTTAATTTTGGAATACAGTTGCAGAATAGTGTCTTTTGGGCATTTGAATATGTACATGTCGCAAAGAAGGTGTATGTGACTCAATAGGCCTGATTACCGTTTTTCAATGGGATTTCCCCCTTGAAAAACACAGTTGTAAATCGGGCCCAATGAATTCTTTGGAGTTCTTGTGAGAGTGAATTGTTCCTTTAAAAGTTGGATAGGTTGAAAACGACCCATAAACCCTGTTTCCTGGTTGCATTAATGATTTAGTATGGGTAAAGGCCTTCACATCCCGTACATATTTAGTACATGCAATAAACGCAGGTCAGAATGTTTTCTGTTGGATATGTTGGAGAGTCTGTCCAACAAATGCAATATAGAGCATTTTCCTTAAATATTTTGCATATTTATTTTCCAAATATTCATGTCATGAAAACACAACAATGTAACATGGCATCAGTGGTACATTCAAGTGTATACTTTTTAACCTTTTTATATATTTCCATATAATAAATATATATATATATATATATATATTAGTAAAGCAGATGATTATCCAACAAATTGCACTCTGCCTCATTACTGAGCTGGTGCTACCGGGCTAGAGCAGGCAACACTAAATATATATTAAACCAAAGGGTAAAGGTGCTCAGGAGGAGAAAGCTCTCCCACAAACACCTACCAAAAAATGCCCAAGCACACAAGACTTCAAATTGTGTTCAAAATGTAATTTTATTTATCCAAAAAGAGTGAACATAGTGTAAAAAGCATACATAACAATACCTAAGCAGACCAGGTGTCATGCAGCACTCACCCACAGCAGGTGGAAAACGCCACGCGTTCCGCTCGACTCGCGAGCTTCCTCAGGCTAGTATGATTCCAAACGTTTGTTTCCTTGTGTTTTTATACCCTTGCACTGAAGGTGATTGAGTCTGCACAGCTGTGCAGCTTACATAACGTAAAAAAAGTTGACAGTTACATAACATGAAAAAAAAACTTTAACAGTTGATTGTTTAGAACTCTATGGTTCTGATTGCAATAAATCCGCCATTGTTCAGTGTGTAAATACATAGTTGCCCACATTTGTGAGTTGCCTAATTCCCCATTACTATACTGGGTGTATGCCAGCTGACGATAAGCCATAACAGCCCTTCACCTTCACTTGCTTTACAATGTTAAAAGAAGTGACCACAAGTAAAAGCGCTAGTGCGCCTATTTAATTTAATGCTGCACCGTGATAGAAAAAATGTCTTCACGGTGCTGCTCTCTTCCCGCTAGTGGCATAAAATGCCCTAAAACAAATGTGTGCTGCTACTGCCCTGAAACCACAATGCCTGCTTCCGTATAGTAAAATAAGCCTTCAAGTGAAGGCCCCCTATATATGCACACTATAAATGCAACATGGCAATACCAGTGTATGGCCATATAAAAACAACAATGGTGTTCATTACACGGGGCGAGCATCTGTGGTATAGACAGTCTGATTCTCAATGACAAATTAAAACAATATCACGATTGGTGAAAAGTCACCATATCGAACAAAGTGACTAATGCATTAAAGTACAATATAAGACAAAAGCTGAGACCTGAGTTCCTATTCAGTGCAAAAGTATGGCTGTAAAACATCCAGATATCCATAAATTTAAATGAATATTGAAGTGTGTTGATTCATATAATACACACAGCCAATAAGAGGGAGGGTCTACCTAGATCGGTATCATAACTATAGACAATAGTTTGTAAACTTGTGATAATCATATATGCAGAATGAATGGACATATCAAGGTGTGTTGGTTAATATAGATTAGCACCTGGATATCAATGTTTAATTCCTCATTCATATAGGAACACATACATCTCTGAGTCTATATTTAGGCCATTGGGTTTCAGAGTATCATATTTGCATATGAGCTTGGCTTCTAGTTGACGTAACTTGAGTTCTTTATTGCCAAGTCTTTTATGTTGTGGTATATGGGCTAGTCCCTTGAAACTCATTTCTTTTACATTATTTCTGTGTTGTTCAGCAAAATGTGTTGCCAGTGGATAGGTTTGATCTCCATTTTTTATAGCCCTATAATGTTGCAAGATGCGCAGTTTGAGCGGGCCTATTGTGGATCCTATATAGTTCAGGCAACAACTACAGGTAATGGCATACACAACGAACTTCGTTTGACATGTTATTCTATGCTTGTGTTTCCATTGTTTGCCATCAACACCAATAAATGGTCTCTTAGATACAAAATTACACATTTTACATTTACAACATTTTCTGAAACCCATTTTGTTCTCTCTTAAGAGCCAACTTGACGATTCATTCTTAGTCACTACCATACTTGGCGCCAAGATGTTTTTTAGTGTGGGGGCTCTGCGGAAAGTAACACTCGGTCTTATCTCTAAGACTCTACATAGATCTCTATCGGTGGTCAGAATGTTCCAATGTTTTTGCATTATGACTCTTATTTGTTGGGCTTGTTGGTTGAAGCCTGTTATGAACCTGATTTTCCATTCTTTAGGTTTAATTTTGGGTTTAAACAGAATACTTCTAGAAAGTTTGTCTGCTTTTTCAAAGCATTCTGTAACTGTATTTTTAGAGTATCCTCTGCTTACGAACCTTCTGCCGATATTTTTGGCTTCTTCCTGGAAATCTTTCTCCTGACTACAGACACGTTTGGCTCTCAAGAATTCTCCATATGGTATGGATTTTTTGAGTGATGTGGGATGATGACTGTTGGCATGGAGGGTAGAGTTGGAATTAGTTTCCTTTCTATAGAGTGTAGATTTTATCATGTTTTCTTCTATTTTAAACAACACATCTAAGAAGACCAATTCTTTTCTGCTGACAGTACTAGTCAGTTCCAGATTATATGGATTGCAATTCAAAATAGAGATGTATTTTTCTAATTCATTTTCAGTACCGTCCCATATTAGAAACAAATCATCAATGAAACAATGCCACATCACCATGTGTTTGGTGAATTCTTCCATCTCCTCACTACATGCCACTGTCGTTTCCCACCATCCCATATACTTTTTTTTACTATACGGAAGCGGGCATTGTGGTTTCAGGGCAGTAGCAGCACACATTCGTTTTAGGGCATTTTATGCCACTAGCAGGAAGAGAGCAGCACCGTGAAGACATTTTTTCTATCACGGTGCAGCATTAAATTAAATGGGCGCACTAGCGCTTTTACTTGTGGTCACTTCTTTTAACATTGTAAAGCAAGTGAAGGTGAAAGGCTGTTATGGCTTATCGTCAGCTGGCATACACCCAGTATAGTAATGGGGAATTAGGCAACTCACAAATGTGGGCAACTATGTATTTACACACTGAACCATGGCGGATTTGTTGCAATCAGAACCATAGAGTTCTAAACAATTAACTGTTAAAGTTTTTTTTCATGTTATGTAACTGTCAACTTTTTTTACGTTATGTAAGCTGCACAGCTGTGCAGACTCAATCACCTTCAGTGCAAGGGTATAAAAACACAAGGAAACAAATGTTTGGAATCATACTAGCCTGAGGATGCTCGCGAGTCGAGATGAACGCGTGGCGTTTTCCACCCGCTGTGGGTGAGTGCTGCATGACACCTGGTCTGCTTAGGTATTATTATGTATGCTTTTTATACTATGTTCACTCTTTTTGGATAAATAAAATGAAATTTTGAACACAATTTGAAGTCTTGTGTGCTTGGGCATTTTTTGGTAGGTGTTTGTGGGAGAGCTTTCTCCTCCCCAGCACCTTTACCCTTCTGTTTAATGTATATATATATATATATATACACCCAAAGTGTTGAGAACACAAAACCACGTAGTAGTTACATATACTGTTCTTAGACAGAGAAATTCCACAATACATGGAAATTGCAGATGCCGCATAGAAACAAACTGTGAAGTTATATAATGGATAGTCTCTGGGTATCGAGAAAAGAATCGATCATATTAAAGCTGTTTGTTTGGCTTATAACACAAAAACGAAATGGAGAATAAGCTAGGTCTCTAATATAATAGCAAATCCCAGAGTATAAATGAATATTACCAAATGCCACACTGGGCAATGCACAGAAATACCCCCTTGTTGCGTTTGGGGATGATGGGCCAGGGCCATAAGAGTTTGCTGACATTGGTCCAGCTGGCATGTTACAAGTTCAAATCCTGATAGGGTGGTGGAGGTGGGGACTTGGTCCTTCATCCTTCCCATGGGAATATGTTGAGTACTTGTACACTCGGTATTGTAACAAATATCCTTGCAGCTCTAACATAAGGGAGGACTACAGCATGAAAAGGTTTCTGAAAAGCACATTTTTATTATTATCCCAGTGCAGGGATCTGGAAACTATGGCTCTCCAGCTGTTTTGGTTTCTAACACCCATGATCCATGTACATTAACTATGATGGAAAAGGGTTGATGGGAGTTGTAGTCCAAAACAACTGAAGAGCCAAAGGTTGTAAAGCTGTGTACTAGTGGCCCATGCAGGAATGTATGTTAATGGGAATAATCGAACACTGGCTGTTATTATCCCTAGAGTTGCTGTGGCTTTTGAAAGTTCCATCCTGTTGTGCAGTTTAACTGTAAATCCGCACATACAGGTCTAGCTAGCTCCTTTCTTCCCAGCAGTGAGATCTGTGTCGCCTTGACAGGACCGACATATGAAAACAGCATGTATACACATCTGGTGAAGTGGTGGGGGGGTCATATTGTTAGATTGCCCCAACTTGCTTGTAGGGTTCCCACTCATAGCCCATGCTGTTTGTGTATTATGTAGTTCAATCTGCTCCACGGGTTTAAGCCTACATTCTAGTCGCTGTTTTGCTTCCTATTTTTGAACTATTCTATTACTATTCTTTTTTTTTTTTTTACAAGTTTTCTAGCCCTCTTTGGACACGGGTATTTTATTGGTATGTTTAGATCGTTCTTTCTTCACATTGTGGACTGAAAGAGAATCTGAATATGGACCTTTAATTGAAACAATCTGTAGTTAGAGATCCCCTTTATTTGACAGAAATGATTTACAGTATTCAACCTCGACAACCATAAGTGCATCATGCCTTTACATTTTCCTATAGAACAGTTGCAGAAAAACAAGTGCTACACACATTGTGGGGCAAATTAAGGTTCTTTTGATTTTACACTTTCCCGTAATGGGTTTTAACATCATGACAGTACACGTGGACATTAGCTAGTATGAAAAGACATTTCAATTGTTGCTTACAATGATTTACAAGTTAATCGGTTGGCAAGACCTTCTCATAATGCTAAACTGTCACTGGTGGGTTTGGTGCCTTTTTGGTTTTAGGTATGTCCAATTGGTTGTAGCAAATCCAGATTATGGCTTCTACTTCCTTCTTTGGAAAATCTAATGTTGAAGTAGGTGCATTGAAAATGTAGACACAAGCAAAAAATGTCTTGTTATGGGGGCATTTTTTCTTTTTACATCCTTATGTTCCCCCTCTTTCCTTGATCAAGGTTGGCCCTCCAAATGACGTTTGATTGTTTTGTCTTTTGTAGAGCAGCAGGTGCACGCATTCTCCCTAGTCACCGCTCACTGACCCCGTCTTATTGGCATGATAGACGAGGAGCTACAATTGGGAACCCATGCACAAGTTATGATATGATATGGCATTTATAACACGCCTATACACAAGTGTGTCAAGGTTCTATGCGGAAAGGGAGGGGGAAGAGAGGAAAGACAAAGACACCGATCTTACTAGGCCAAGTGACATTGAGATTGCGCAACTGCAGGGGAGGGGGGAAAGGGAAAGTGCGGAGGAAGGGGGAGGAGACAGTGCAATAAATAGGATCAGCTGTAAAAAAGACATAGACTGAATAAAACAATAGGTAAAACGTGCAGCCAGCTTGTGGCAAGTGCAGACATCAAGTGTCAAGAGCTTGTGAGGACTGTTGGGATACAGAAACATCCCACAAGTGCAGGGGTTGCCTGGGAGGCAGTACAGTTGTGCAGCTGGTGGGGGAAGGGACCTGGGCCTGAGATCAGGGGGGCCAGGTGACCAGTGCAGTTTCAGTCAGGAGTTCAGCAGGTGAGAGGAGGAGAGAAAGCAGAAGCAAAGAAGAAGGTCTTGAGGTGCTTCTGGAACTGGAGATGGTTCTCCTCAAGTTTCAGGGAGGCAGGGAGGCTGTTCCAGAGGTAGGCCCTAGCTGAAGGAAGACATCTACCACCAACTTGTTGCTTGGAGAAGCGACTGACCATGGGGGAGTTGCAGGCGGATGAGCGAAGAGCTTGAGAAGGAAGATATTTAGGAAGAGAGAGTTGAAGGTATTGAGGCCCCAGGCCCCAGAAGGCCTTGTGGACAATTCAGAGGGTTTTGAACTTAATCCTCACAGCCACTGGGAGCCAGTGCAGAGATTTCAGTCCTGGAGAGATACAATGCCTGGGCTTGAGGCCAAGGACAAGGAGGTGCAGCTGGTAGTGTGATTTCTTAGAGATGTTAGAGATGTGAGGAGAGAAAGAGAGTGTGGAGTCGAAGATGACCCCGAGATTTTTAGATTCACAGGTGGGAGAAGGAAGAGGGCCAAGAGGGGCCGGCCACGATAGCGACAGGAAAGGAGGGAGCAGGTTTTCCGATGAGGAGAATCTAGTCTTACCAGCATTAAGGCAGAAATCATTGGCGGCACACCACTTCTGGATAGCGGACAGACAGGCAGAGATGAGAGAAGGAGAAGAGGTGGCAAAACGGAGCCTGAAAATGAGCTAGGTGTCATCCAAATAGCACTGAAAGTTGATTCAGAGAGCGGCAATACGGTGGCCAAGAAGTGCCAGATATTGGTTGAACAGCCAGGGAGAGAAGTTAGACCCCTGAGAAACACCACAGGTAGAGATAGAGATAGAGTAGAGGATGGACCCAAGTTGGACCTCGGAGGGTCGATTGGAGAGGAAAGAGGTCAGCCAAGCCAGGGCCTGATCGGTGATACCCAGGTTATCACAGAGACAGTCGAGCAAGATGGCATGGCTGACCATATCAAATGCAGAAGAGAAATCAAGTAAGATTAGGGCACAGTGGGTATTGGAGTCAAGGTTGAGAGCAGGTCTTCACGGTTGTTCAGGAGAGCAGTTTCCATGCTTCTGGCAGCTCTGAAGACAGACTGATGGTCCTTAAGACAACCAACAGATTCAGTGTGAAGATTAAGCTGGGAGATGGCCAGATTTTCCAGGAGTTTGTCCAGGAAAGGAGTGATGGAGAATGGGCAGTAGTTAGAAGGGCAGGAGGGGTCGGAGGAGGGTTTCTTAAGAAGAGGGTGCACAATGGAGTGCTTTATGGGGTAGGTAGGACTCCAGTGGCAAAAGACTGGTTTCAGAAGTCAACCAATGCAGGAGCCAGGGTGTCAATGTGGTCCTTGATGGTTTTAGAGGAACAGGGGAGAACCTGTTTTGATGAGACTTTCATAGATCAGACTTGTCTAGAAACCTTGTCTGGAGAGAACAGGGGAAAGACAGAGAAGGAGGGAGGAGAGGTGGCCACTGAAGGGCCAGAGGAAGAGCTGGGAGTAGAGGGAGGAGGAGGAGAGGAAGAGAGAGAGGACATGATTTCCTGAGTTTTAGAGATGAAATGAGAAGGGAGGGCCACGCAGAGGACCTGGAAGGGGACAAGAGAGGTCCAGAGACTGCACAGGTTTATGCGACATGTCCATACCACGTTGATTATATGAAAGACGATATGCACTCAAGCAGCCATTCAGAAGATACCCTCATGTTGAAACAGTGGATGAAAGCTACAAGAAGGATGTCTCTTGCATAGTTGTCAGAACGCAGCCATCAATAAAATGGTCTGTGACATGGATGTACATCAAACAAAGTCTAATGACAGCAAAAGAATGGCCCAAAGAAGATATATGAATCTATGCTGAAACAATATGAAAAGTCTTAAGAATAACAATGTAACGGGAGTACTAAGAAAAATATGTGCTCTATGATGCAGTATGTAGTGAACACAAAGAAGAATGAAGTGACCCTCTGGTCAATAACTGTAAATACATTGAAATGCAAGGTAGAAAGAATACTTAGTTAGATGCTTGTTTATGAGAGATACATAGTCAACGTTTAGGACGACCATTAGAAGAAGATGGACGACGGCTTATGTCAATCAACCCAGCTACCTCCAAATACGAGCCCAGGATCTTAACGTGGAAAGATGATGAAGAAGCTGTTTTTCCTTGCAAAATAAAGGAGTAAATGGCTTGGAACAAGGATGCTATTTCGAGAATTGAAGGAAAAGCACAAAGGGAGTCTATGAGCAGACCATGCGCAAGGATTTATTTCCTAAATATTTATTTCCTAAAGATTAGGAGAAACGAGAACATTTACTGATGCCAAATATTGGACAATTAAAATGGCTTGAAGTTAATATGTAATGGAGTAAACAAGTCTCTAAAGACCAAGAGGAACAACTGCACCCAGCATGATTGAATCAAATGGTGTTAATAGCACCGTTGATATGGACAAATTCATGGTCTTTTAACACGTGACGAAGAGATCACAAACAAGAGCTATTCATTAAGCCAGAAGCTAAGATAATGATGTGCCTACACTCCCTCGAATGTCCCGAAAAACTGTTGACTGCCAAGGTTACCCTTCAAACAGAAGACAATGGCATGAGATCTACCAATGAGAGAGGGTAGACTTATTGGGTAAACAAGGGGAAAACTGACGTATCTCCGCCAAGCACCTGGGTTCCCTTTCTATGTAGGTGTTGCTAGCAAGCTAAATGTCCAAGGTTGGAATTGGGTTGCCAACCAATTAGAATAGCCTGTCATGCAGTTTTACATACAATGTTGCAAAGTATTATTCCTCTGCCACATTCTCTGCTATGATGATTGTCTTACACCACTTGCATAGAAGTACCCCAGCGTGTGTCTTACAGATAAGAGACCGCCAATGAGGCACTACATGCGTATATTCTATAGCTCGACCTATTCCCTTAATCCAATCCCACCCCTCGATAGGTTTTTGCAATTTGCCATGTAGGATGACATCATAGATGATGCATCTAGCATTATATAAACTAAGTATTATTGAAAAGACATTATGATTCTGCATGAATCGACTTGGTGAGTGTTTATTCACCTAACTTTACTTTGTTGAGATTAAAGCAGTATTTTACCATCTCCTTTGAGTCTGTCCGGTTATTTGGTCGGAGATATTTTATTGGTTCTTCCATCTAGCACACAGAGGCTTCAAGGTGCTAGAGAACATTTTCTTCTTTAATCAATATATAAGTATCCAGTAGGCACACATTTATGCTGTTGGGCAAATAGTCCGAATGCTGTTTATTTTATTTTATTTGTGTACTTATATCGCTCTGAAAGCCCGCAGCCATCAGGGCGCGTGGGACAAGAACAAAACATCAAACAAGGACAATCATTTGCACGGCTAGTGCAAAGCGGTGTAACGGGACAATAGCAAGCCTCCTCACCTAAACAGATGTGTTTTCAGAGATTTCCTGAAAGGGAGCAGGTTTGTCTCCAATCGAAGGGAGCGAGGTAGCTTGTTCCAGTACTGTGTGGCCTGTACTGCAAAGGTTTTACCCTTACCAGTGGTCCGGCAAAATCACGGTATGTTTTGTAAGCCCTGATCTTCTGATCGTAAGGACCGGGAGGGAATGTATTTCAAGAACTGTTTCTCTAGGTACTTCAGAGCTGTGCCATAGATACATCTGTGAACTATGGTCAAAGATTTGAAGATAATTCTATCCTCTATTCTCAGCCAGTGCAGTGATTTTCTTCCTTCCGTAATATGCTCTTTACGCTTGATGCCCTTCACTATTCGGACGGTATGATTTTCCATGACTTGACACTTTTCTATTTCTTTCTTAGAGGCACCTAGGAGCAAGGCGTTACCATAATCCAGTCTAGACATAATAACTGTCCTAGCGACCGTGGCCGTATTTTCCTCGTTGAAGAAAGGGCGGATGGTTCTCAGCAGATGTAGATAATATGCATTATTCTTGTGGAGGTATTTCACCTGTGCATCCGATCCCACTGATGCTTCCATCATCATCCCCAATGTTTTAACCTGAGATGAGAAAGAAGTAATTGTCTCCTTTATAGCAAAGGCTTCGTATTCAGTGCCCAGTTTGGCTCTGGCCTGACATGAGCCAAAAACCATCAGTTCGATCTTAGAACCGTTTAGGCCTATCCAATTTTGTCTCATCCATTGGTCAATTATATTGTACACTTCCGTTATTTTAGCACTGTCTACAGCATGATCCCCACCTAGTTCAAAGATAAATTGCATATTGTCAGCGTAGTTTGTAAAACATACGCCAACGCTTTCTAGGAGGTCAAATAGGCATCTCATATATAAATTGAAAAGGAGGGGAGATAGACTAGCTCCCTGTGGAACCCCGAAAAAGATAGGTGAAGGTTCAGTGAATTTGTCCCCCCAGTGCACTTGGGCACTACGATCTGCCAAGAAGGAGCTCAGCCATGCCAGTGCCGTTGGGAGCAGCCCACTATGTTGTCCAGGGCTGTTATGGTACAAATGATGAAAGCACCATGGAACGTGTTTGTAACATTTGGTGTATTTCTTAAAGAGAACAGATGGGACTGGATTACATAATTCCTATCAGCCTTATTAAGTAGTAGACAGTGTAATGTGCGATCACTGCAATATTCGAATTAGGCTACACTATTGAACATCAGTAGTGGAGGCAGCGGCTAATAGGGTACCAGCGGGTGGCTGGGGGTTGCACTGGGCACCAGGATGAATGCAAGGGGGGGCAGACGCCCCTCTTGCTCCCCTGGACTCCGCTACTGTTGAACATCATGATTTAATATTATTATTATTATTATTATTATTATTATTATTTTGATTCATTTTCAAACCTAAGTTGATTGTTTGGTTCCTGGATCTGCTCAGGTTTCTCTTCATTTTAAAGCATACTTTTAAATTAAGAATTGGAACTTGAAATGCAGGAACCACATATAGGTGACACTCGAAAAACATTCATTGAGGGAGTGGAGAGATTTTATCAGCGATAAAATAAGTGATTTTCTTCAAACAAGCTAAATGCCTGCCATCCATGGCAAATACACAAGAGGTCATTATGATTTTGATTGCATCCTGCCAGTTAATTCGGCGGGATGCCACCAAAATGAAATTGGTATTCCCACTGCCTGATAGCCCGGTGTTACTGAGATATTACAGGTGGCGGAAATGCCGGTAATGGCCCATTCCATATACCGGTGCAGATAATTCTGGAATTGTTTTGCCGGCGGGGGCACCGATTTCCTCCAGCTCTTGGCTGGAGGTAAATAAGGTATCCCCCACTGGCAAACCTGTAGTTTCCTGGTGCAGTAAAATTGCCGGTGATGGATTTACCAGCACCTTTACCAGCATGTTTACTGCACCGGGAAACTTCTAATGACCCCCAAAGTAAATCATGACATTTTCAATTAAAAGACATATGCTTGCACAAATGGCTATTTGACAGTGGTGATTTCTGAAAGGAAGAGGACTAGTGACGGAATAGACCGCAACACTACATTATTCAAAATTATTGTCTGCTGCTTCTGGACTTTACGCTCTACTATTTAGGCAGAGCTCTTTGTTTCTCCTCTAAGACATGTCAGGAATTGGGTCGCAGGGTGTTGTCTCAGTTTCAGTTCTGTCGCTCTCAGATAAGCATAGGAACTTTGTCTCTGGATTCAAGGATTATGATTCAAACAATAGCTTTGGTTTTGTTTCATCAGGCTACATCCTGGAGCCCAGTCCCAGAGCAGGCAATCCTCCATCATAGCATAATTAGAAACCTATTTAAAAAAGCAGGGTTGAAACCATCATGTGGGGCTGATTGAGCCAACTAGAAGTAAGGATAACTTTCAATTTAGAATGATAAATGAAGGGTTGCTGTGATATGACCTTAGTGAAGCACACAGTTTCTTGAATGATAAAACATAAAAGGATGGGTATACATTACTTAGATTAGAAACTGATTGAAGCCTTAAATGCTCACAGGAGCGTGAAATACCTGTTGGCTGCATTGTGGCTAAAACGGCAACTTGTCTGTTGGATGTGCACATTCATATTTAGACTGCATCATGGTTAAAATTGTTCCCTAACATTTGGAGAACTGTGTACATTGTTATAGAGAAATGACATTGGAATGATTTAAAAGCTGGCATAAAATACTTGAACATTGCGTTCAGCAGATTTTCTTCAAAGTGTATTTCCATAAAAATTGCATTGTGTTTTTAAGAGCGCAAGGGAGAGCACAAATCCAAAGAATTGTATCTTTGTGGTATTTTGCAGAAGTTGTAACTGTCTACTTGTTTGCTCTATGTAATTAGCTGGATTATAGTTGTTTCCAGCTTTGAGAATATAGCCAAGAATTCCCCATTTCGCTCTTCAGTATATTGATCAATTGCAGTCAGGAATTTCCAGAATTCAATGGTTCTCTAGTCATTTCCTATATTAAATGCAGTCTGGAACTTTGCCTTCACACTCCAAGGTTCACTGTTTCAACTGTCAGCCTTTATCAGTTGACTTCAGGATCTTTACCTCCCAAGTGACACATTTCAAATTTCTATCACTTTCTAGTATGGCTCTGGAAATGCTGTCGCTAAGTTCCAATATGCAACTTTACTCCTTTCAATCACTTTCTCAACTCTTGGAACTTTGCGCCAAGCTACAGAATGCATTATTTCTCCTTTTTACATTGCTCTACTATGTCTGCCTCGTGTTCCCATACGGGACATTTCTCCTTTCAAGAAGATTCTCAAATGCATGTAGGACGTTTTGGCTCTACGTTTCACCATGCAGAATTCTTCTTACAAGCTCTTTCTCAGCTTTCTCTAATAGTTAACTCCTGTTTCTCCTCTTTGTGGATTTAACTTTAGCTCCCACTAATAATCACATCCACAAACCACTCACTAGAATCAGTTTCACTTTTTTGGGATATCCCCCAGTCACGCCATTATGTCCCACTATGTGGTCTTCCTCCTCCCCCTCTCAGCCCCTTACATCAGTGTCCTATTCTCCTACTGTCTGGATTTCTTGCTTGTCCTGTTTGCAATGTTGCTCACAAGTCAGACATCTGCCACTAGGGTGGTGTTGGGTCTGTTCTCAACTGTTTCTTTGTGCATGCCTGCAGCACTGTGACATCTTCTCAGTCATTATTTGATCCGTGGTGCCATGGCTGGCTTCATCTGATCATATGTGCATGGTTTTCTCAGTCTCCCAGTCTGAGTTCACCATATACCCCTCCTCTTAACTTAGATAGCACTTTTTGAGAACCCACGGGTTGGGGAAGTGTTACCAGATATCGGCATTGATAGGGTTTTTTCCCTTCTGTTTGAGGATGAAAAAAAGAAGGTTAGAGGATTAATATAGGGATCACCTCTTTGTGTGCTGTAGCCTTTTCTTCTTGCCAAACAGACCAAGAATGATTGATCCCTAACTGGAAAATATCATCAGCTAAATAATAGCTGAGATAAGTGACCAAGCATTCCTGTTCAATAGTATAAAATGGAATCTTATACAAGAGCAGTTTCTGCTAACAAAGAAGCGTGGCATTTCCACCTCTGTCTCAAAACCTTGACAACATCACTCACAAACCTACCGTAGATGTTTTTGTTTGGTGGGTAAACAATTGGTTTAAATCTTGTTTTATTAGTACAGTCATGTCAAAATGCAGTACTGCAGTCTTGAATAACCATTCCAATAGGGATATTATTCCTTGTTGGCCTTGTTTGTTGGCCTGTCCATCAAGAGGCTGGCCAAGTGAGAAACCTCTAGATTAAAACCCTACTAATCACTGGCTAGACCAAAAAAGGATGATTGGTATTTCTTTGTTTCTTGGAAGTGGGATGTTTTGCGTGGCCTTTACTTTGGTGACCTGCAGAGTTATCAATCCCTTCCCTTTATGCTGTCCCAAGAAATGCTTAGATCACAAAATGAGATCACACTTTGCAAGATGAGAGTGTGGCCCACACCCCACAGCATATTGCAGACCAAATTCAGGTATTTGCTAGGATCGTCCCATGACAGACTGGTAAGCACCTGCATAATCTTCATGGATTTATAAAAGATAATGCATGCATATTTGCAATGTTTTAGGTGCCATATTAAGTTATTTCTCCTTCTGTATTGGCTTGGCAGGCTGACAAACAATGGTATAGAGGGTTGCCCAGAGCCTTGTCGGTGGTTATGATTGATTCCAAACATTCCAAACATCCCCTTTTTGTTTTGATTCAGTCGCCGTATAACACCAGAGCATTGGAATAGCAATGTGCTATGAGTGGTTGGAAACGGGACCAGCATTTGATTTCCTTTATTAAAGGTTTAGAGTTAATGTGTTTTACTGTATGTTTTTTATTTTTGTTGGCTCTTCTTAAGATTCTTCTTTATGAGAAATCAAACTAGATTCTGTGTAACATAAGTGTGATGAACCAAATCGTCTGGGTGTTGGAATGAGCTTTCTTGCTCTTCCCATTCTTCTCTGATCATATCTGTGACAACCTGGGCATTGCTCCGGTAAACCATTTTGAGTGGGAAGAAACTCGTGGAGAATTGTGTAGTCTTCCAAATGACAATGGTGATATTACATCCCAATTGTGTCCATTACTGCTGTTCAGGACCTCCTTCAAAAGATTTACATTTTTTATCTAAATGACTGGACATTTGGTCTATCGAACAAATATGATATTTACAAAATCTCACTGCAGTAATCTCATTTAACAAAATTGTCTTTTTTGGCAATTTCATCTCAAGCTAGTGCACCACAATTGTTAGTGATTTTGTATTTGGTGTGTTTTTTTAGTTATTTTAGATCCTTCTTTATTGAACTAGCTGTTACCCCACTTGTTTGCTGCAGACCTTACCCTTCTTTACTTCTGGTACATCTGTTGTTCATTCCTTTATTTCCTTCATGTTTCTATGACTATTTGCATCCTGCCCACCCACCCCTGTTTCTTATTTGCATTGTAACCATTTTTAAACCATTTTTATGGGCAGTTTTCACCATTTCTCAGTTTGTTTCTCAGTTTTCTATTAAAACCACTAGGTGCATTTTGATGAGCTATGTAGTTGAGAGGAGTTTTTCCGAAATGGCTCAAATTGAGCTGGCTGATGAAAAATGGGTGGTGACCAACATATTAATGCTTTTTATGATTTCTTCCATCAACTTTGACATTAACTTTGACATTAAAGGATCAAGGAGTATCGGCTGTTACTCCTTCCTTGTTATTAGTGGTCTTGGCCCATAAGGGAAATGCTTCTGAATACAGGGTAGCGAAAACGTCATTCCTTGGATGTTTTGAGAGGGCCCACAACATCCTTTATTATCGAAGGGAATGTCAATATAGACAATGGCTGTTAAGGTCCATTTGGAACATCTCGATTGCTGTTCTTTTGGCAGGTGTCACACAATTGGCAGTTGTTAGTTCATAGTTTATTTAAAACTAAATTCACAGAACTTTAAACAACAACATCATAGGAAATATATATAAAAAAGAAAATACCTATGAAACATGCAATAAACATGTATATATCTTGCATATCCTGCACTACAATAACCATGTAAATGTCATATAATGTCTACAATAACGATGCAAATGTCACATATTGTCTGTAACCATGCCAAGTGCCCAGATGCCCCAGGGCCAGGCCACGCTATACAAATAATAAAGTAAACTAAACGAAACATCTTTAACAGAGGCAGTTAATGTCATCCTAACTTTTATAGTATGTATCAGATATCTACCCAAAGCCTCACAGACACTGGTATCGCACGCTTGCATCAAATAAAAATATGCCGCACAGCATTGTCTAAAATTACATCATTTAAACACAGGGATTAAAACACGGTTTCATGGGACAATAGACAGTGTGCACAAGAATATCATTTGGATGTTAGATCAATAGACACATTATCACAGGTACAGGCAACGGAATGTTGAAAGGGCAGCCTGGTTAGCTGTTGGATACAAAGGACAGTGCGTGCTGTAGGATGATTAACGCATCACATGTGGCAAATAAGCTTTTGATGTAGACGGTTTATCTCCAGAAAATTTAAGACTATGAATGTCATCATTGAGGAATTGTTGGTTGCCGGTCTCGCCCCTCCCAAACTTGATTGGGACGGGTTCTCAGCGTTGTTCTATGCCGATGATGCTGTATTACTACCAACCACTCCTATGGGCCTGAGAAAGGATTTAAAAATATTTGTTGAGAAATGCGAAGAGCTGTCTGTGATGCTCACATTAGATAAAAGAAAGGTGATGGTATTCAGGGCAGTGGTTGGTATCTCTGAGCTGGAACAGGTATGCAGTTATGAATATTTAGGGATGAGATTTTCAGAACACTTTACTTGGTCGGCTCATTTAAAAAAGGCCGCAGCAACTCTGGAAACACATAGCGGTGGAGTCCCTTGCTTTTATAACAAATTCGGCAGGGGTGCAGTTTTGCCAGCTACTAAACCCCTATCAATCGCAGGGCGGTCAGTCACAATTTACGGGGATGAAATGTGGGGCCTTTGTTCATATGCCGAGCTAAGTTGGGCTGATAACACCTTTCTGCTGGGCCTACTAATGCAATCAAAGGGTGCCCCAATGGCCAGTTTGCTCTGGGAATGTGGCCTTAAGCCTATTAATGAAGTGATTGCAACTAAGACATTAATGTATTGGATCAGACTGTGGACCATACCGGAGCTCTTTAAGTATCGAGAAGCAGCAATTAGTCTGTAAAACACACTAGGCTCTGGTTCTCTCCCACGGTTTAGATTTGTTCATAAAGGATTTGAGGCTTTTGACCTGGTGATCTTCTGGGCTAATGCAGTGGGGCTCACACAGAGTTCTAAGGTGTTGGCCAAAACTAGGTGTCATGAAGCAACTATAAGGGAGATGAAGTGCTTGTACAGTGCTGAACATGGGAGCACCACATATAATGCTGAAACAGATAGAAGGATTTGAACTGTATTTGGACTGTGTGGCTCCTGCATATGCCTGACCATTATTTATCCAACTACGTACAAACACGCTTAGGGTGGCTAAATGTACGACAAGGTGGTCAAGTCCTCAGGAAGTGTACTGTAAGGTTTGTGGCTATAATGAGGAGTCAAATAAGCATTTGTTATTATTCTTCCTAGGGTATACCTGACTATGGAAGTGTTATTTATTGTCATTATTCCACCTAATGAAAATTAGAACAACAGAATTGTCTGGGACATTTTGTAAGAGCACCGAGATGTAAATTCAATCTATTTAATTGCAAAATTTGTTTGTAGAGCATGGTTACACACGGCGAAAAAAGTGGTTAGTACAATATGTTTAATTAACAGTACTGTGTATTGACAAGTTACAAATTGTTGATTTTAAGTATGATGTTTTATTTGTGAAGACAAGAAGCTTTTTTGATTTTTACTTTTTATGCCAAATAAAGCTATGTGTAACAACAACAACATATAAAACTATGAACTTTATGATCTTTCAGAGCCTGCTTGAATAGAAAGATTGTATTCCCATTCATCAACGTTGGATTAGAATTAAAAATGACCTAATTCAAGAGGTTCTATCGATTTCTTAACATAACGAATCCACAGAATATGAAGTGCTTTCTCAAGTTGTAAAATGTCACTTAAAATCAGTTTGTTCAAATGGGTTATGTCACCTGCCCACATCTTTGCACATACACACGCGGCGTGATACCTAAGCTATAACACCTGATCCGGTGAGCTGGATCGGGTGGTAATGGTCCAGGATCCAAGGTACTGAGGGCCCCAGCACTGTTATTACCCGTTCTGGTGGGCCGGATTGGGTGTTATCGCAATTAGTACCCCCGGTTTTAAATCCGGAAACCCAGGGTGCTAAGAGCAATATATTTTGTTTCAATGAACAGGATGCCTCACAGTGTCCCGGTCATTGAAACAAAATACTTAAGATTGTCACCATGGATCTGGAAGGCCGGGCTTCATTTGTAGTTCCTCTTTCATTTCCATGGTGACCCATGGTGACCCAGGAGACTGGAGCAGCAGCGGTTCAGTAGCCGCCACCAAAAGGGGAAGTGGGGAGAGTGTGGGGGAAGATGGTGGGGTTGGGAAAGCAGCCATCATGTTGCTTGGAACGTGGGATTGGATCGTGGGATTCAGCCCACAATCCGAGAAACCTGATTGGTTGGCTCCATCGCCCGATGTGCTAATGTAATAGATGAGAAATGGGAGTCATATTAGTTTGCCAATATATCAACTCTTCTGCCATGGTCAGTGCTACTCCTAACATGCCGTTCAAGAATCTTTTTTTATTACTGAGAGAGTGCTGCGATTATTAATGTTAGAATATAATAATAATATGCATCTAATGCAAAGCTAATCCCTTTTTCGAGATCAAAATCCTGTTCTTTTAGTAATATTTAAAATGGGGTCGCATTTGTCAGTCATTGAGTAGAAACAACATAGAAATGTGTTTATGGCTTCCTCTGTCAGTCATTACAAGAAAAGGCTGGGTCCGTGGAGAGGGCATGTAGTAGTCACCTGGCTTTCACCGATAAACCTAGGTTAAATAACATTTAAGGACAGGTCCTCCTAATCTGCATAGTAGATTAGGCTATTCCAATATGACCCTAGTCTCTTCTTTAAATGCTATGTTAACGCTGACTGCACCAAGCATAGGTTAGTTACACATTGGGTCATAGTGTTCAGCCCTCCCACTTTGTTAAACGCATGAACGTTATCTTTTTAAGGTTGTACACATAGGGTGACCATTGTTGGAATGGAGGGCAAGTGTATTCTGTATTCTGTACACTTAAAGATATAGGGCAATAGCAATTGGGCATAAATTGCCTTGGTGCAGCACCCTATAGGACCCTGGAGCTTCCACCCTCCAGAGTACCTTAAACATAAAGAGCACTGGATGGAAGGGGAGCACTCTGATTCCCTGCACAATTATATATATTGAAGACTGAATAAAAAAAAAATTCTAATTGGAAGTCTGTCCTTTAATAACCATTGGGTTCAAATATACCACTTAGCAATCAAGATGGCAGATGGGTCAAAACATTAATGTGATTCCTCAAAAAGGTTACTTTCCCTAATATACTAGCATTTTAAACTGCACACAAATCAACACTTGCACATAATATGCAGGATGTTTACTTTCCCCATTATTACCAAAACGAGCTGTTTATCAGGGAACTGTTGCATACTTACCCACTTTCCTATTTGAGTATGGTGCTAAATTATGCTAACGTGTGTGCAGCTTGAAATATGCTTATAATAACTTGCATTAGAATATGGCAGGTTTTTGGTTAGGGAAGCTGTGTTATTGATTCATAACACAAAGAAGTTTGGTTCACCCACCCAACACCGGAGAATGGTTTTAGGATTTTAATACATTGCTATCAGTTCCCCTTCACTTTCACTTCACAGATTTGTTTTTTTTTACATTGGTTCTCATTAGGTTTTCAAAACAGCACAAAGCTGAACATGTACAAGTATCGTTAAAGAATAAAGTACAAGAGAAATTAGATAATTAAGTTAACCATCTAGAAAGGTGCACATACAATACAAAAGGTTGATTAAACACAAGTTCAGCCATTAGACATCCACCTGTCCCATATTTCCCTACATTTCTGGGGGCAGCCCCGAGATCTATATACACGTTCTTCCAATAGCATGCACTTGTCCATGTCTCGCTCCAATTTAAGTGTAGGAGGTGCGCACGTTCCCCACTACATCGCAATATTGCGTTTAGCTAAGGCCAGTGCAGAGGATGGAAGCAGCTTCTCATAGCAAGAGTAAGCAGAATCACTCCATGCACCCAACAAAGAGAGTTTCAGATCAACAGGAAGTTCCTGGTCGAGTACCATCAACATTTGAGTAAAGACGGCCCTCCAGAAGCCTTGAAACATTGGGCACTGCCATATTAAATGGAAGAAGGATCCTTTGGGAGCCTTACAGCACAAGCAGCTCAGAGTCGTGGACTATCCACATTTGAAAAGGAAATCACGTAAACCCTATGCAGATTTTTCTAGTCTAGCCGGGATAGCAATCTCACATGGAGACATTAGCCCTTCCTAACACTCTTCCATTTCCAGTGGGCCAACATCCATTTCCCACTTGTGTTTCCATTTCAGGAGGAAGTGGGGCTCAAAGTTGAGAATGACCTGGTAAGGAGATGAAACCGTTTTTTATGTTAATATTGGCTACTAGTGGAGACTGTGTGGGAACATCATACCACTCCGAAATTGTGAAGACAAAGCATGTTGAAATTGCACATAGGAGAAACTGTCACATGAAGACAATGAGAATCGCTGCTGCAACGTCATGAAGGGCAACACATGACTATCAGAGAGCATGTCACCCAGTAAACAGATATGTGTGTGTGTCACCTACCAGCAAAGCATAGCTTACAAATCTCCGGCAGGTCCTTATTACCCCACAAGGGCGCCATTGGAGATACAATTGCTTGCCAGCCTAGGACTTTGGTGACTGCTCGATGTGAGAAAACTATGTGCCGAGATGTCTTCGGCAGGTGTGTTATAGAGCTACCACAGTATAGTGTCTGAAGCGGATTGCTTTCTATTAACCAAGAGCTTTCACACGAGGCAGAGATCCATCACTGTGCAGCCAATCATTGGCAATAGCCAATTGGGAACCCGGGTTATATTGAATATTCGGTAGGCTGATTCCGCCCTCCAAGACAGTTCTATAGAGGCTAACTAGGGTGATTCTGGATTGGGATCCATGCCACAGTAGCTTCCTCAGGAGCCTCTCAATCTTCAGAAATTCATCATTTGGAATCGTGACCGGGGTGTTCTGAAGGACATACACATATTTGGGAAGACCATCATCTTAAAAAGAGCTGCGCTGCCCAGCAACAAAAGATGTAGAGTCTCCCAGAACTTAACAAATGTCACAAAGCCCTGCATGATGGGAGTCAAATTAAGTCTCAGGAAAAATACAGGAGTGTGGCATACCTGAATGTCAAGGTAAGAAATTGAATCAGTAGCTACTTGTAAGGTGCACTGCAATGGGATTGCATCAACCCCACCCTGCATGTGGGAACAGGATGGATTTGTTCCAATTAACGGGAAGACCAATATATTGTTCAAAGATGTAGTATTTCTAAGTCTCTAGGATAAGAGTAACAACGTTTTCCCCAAAAGAGGAGCATGTCATCTGCATGAAGTGACAACCAATCCTCCCTGCCAAATGGCCAAACAAATCCCTCCCACAAAGGGTCACCCTGCAGCCAGATCGCCAGCAGCTCTACAGCCAGAAAAATTAATTGTGAAAGAGGATACCCTTGGCGCATCCTCCGCTCCAAGGGGAAGAGCCGAGAAAATACCCCATTCATCCTGTCGCATGTGGATGGTCATAGTACAGTTTATCTTCAAAAAGGGCATCCCAAATCCCATACTCGTCTACACTATTCATAAAAAGTCCCAGCAGACTGAGTCAGATGCTTTCTAGAAATCAAACGCCACTACTGCAAGTGGATGACTCAGAGAAGCAGCCCTGTCCAATGCCAGATGCAACCTGTGGATGCTTATAAGGGTGGCTCTGTCTGACAAAAACCCACTCTGGTCCAGGTGTATCAGTGAGGGTAGTATGGTGGTCTGATGGGTGGCCAATATTCTTGCTAGAACGTTCACCTCAAGGTTGATCAAGGAAATGGGCCTATATGAGGCACAGCACTCCATCGTTGTGTTTTTCTTGGGGATGACTCTTATGGTGGCTTATCTCGGTTCAGGGGGTAAGTCTCCTCTGTCTCTGCAAGCCTGAAACAAAGAAATCTATTGGGCACCAGTTATTTGCATTATTGAAGGGAATCTCTCCTTTACAGCCATGTCACCAGTTTCCCTGTTTTGTCCCCAGTTTGGTACAGCTGAGCCTGGGATGCCAGATGAGATAAGCGAGCTGTGTCCGTTGCTCAATTACGATAGGAGTCTCTGGAATGCAACAGCAATCTCAGCGTCTCAGGAGATTGATCAGCTATATAACAAGATTCCAAATGCGACACGTCTCACTCTGAAGTATGGAGATTCGATAGACTATATTTTGCCTGCGTTGTAGGGACAAAAATGTCTCCCCCCCCGCTGAATCACTGATTTACACACCCCTTCCTTAGTGTCACACGTTCATCAAGCTACTCATCAGTTTTATCCGCGAGGCATCACAATCTCAACATAAGGCATAAAAAGTAGTCCATGCACCATAGGGAAGAATGGACCCCTGAGAGGAAAGAATAACATTGACTCTGAAGGTGAAGAACATGTTACACATTTACCATACCTGTGGCCCTCACAAATTTGTGGAGGTTAGTCAGGGACTGCATCTGAGGGGGTCAATTGCTTACGTTTATCTCTGGTTTGCTTCATGACATCAACATCTCTGCCCAGCACTTATCCACGTGTGTAACCAGTAGATCTTGAAGTTCTATGAGCAAGGAAGATTTGGCTGACTGGGGAGCATAACTATTAAGCTAATCTAGCACCCCCCTTAGCAAGCCAATAAGGAGAACATATCTACCCCTAACATCAGTGATCAGTGTCTTCAATATCGATGGTGTATGTTTGTGCAACAGTGTCATGACCCCCTGTAACCTCTCACAAAACCTGCATGAAACGTTCTCTCATAGTTGGTCTTACGGAAGAACCTAGACTTCCTGCAAGATGCATCCTCTGTAGGAAGACGACAGACTGCTGATGTCTGTAAAGGAGCTGTAAGGCTGTCCTCCTTTTTATCTAATCGCAGAGTCCATTTGCATTCCACGAAAGGCAGGTGAGGTAGGATACGTCACTTATCCACATGAAAGTTTGTATGGGTACATTCCAGCACTCCAATCATATGAGCAGGAGAACAAGCCAAGGAACACAGAAATCACACAGCATGTAGCCATCCCACTAAAAACCAGTCCCAATAACCACCCAACAAGCCCTCCCCCCCACTCTGTACATCCATCAAATTCGATGCATCTATCTCCCAAACATAACTGATTGAATATGAACTATATTGGCAAAATCCCTGGGGGTAACGCTAAAGCATGTGTCAGACTCCTAGAATTCTTTACAGTGAGGCATTAAACAGCTAATCACATGCAATAGCAAGGACACAACCATCCATGAAGACAGGGCAAAAAAGCTCCAATTGAGAAAGGAACAGAAAACAGTCAGACAGTGCCTGGTAGCATCATGAGTAGCAATCTTCAGGTGTTCTCTCCTGGCCCATAGGCCTCGCTTTCCATATTGTTTCACAAGCCTTATGTGAGGAGGAGGGCATTAACTGGGGGTGTTTTGCCCATTGGCTGACCTAGGATTCAGGCGCCAGCCATTGGCAGAGCATTCGTCAGTAAGCAATTCGGCCAATCCTAAGCCTGTTGAGGATCATTGAATAAACCGGTTTTGTCCCAATGATAGATCTTGAGGGTGGCTGGGAAGAAGAGAGCATATTTGATGCCCATCGGTCATAATCTCGTAATGTTTTCTTTGCTGCCTCAAATGATAGCATGACTTTTTGAGCCGCTCTTGTGAATTCGGGAAGATTGCTACTTTAGAACCCTCCAATTCCAAAGGGCCCCTTTTCCATGCGGCCTGCAGGACAATATCTTGGTCTCTATAATTCAAGAGTCTAGCAACAGTTATGCATGGCAGGTCACCCTGGGGAGGAGCACAAGCTGCGACTCTGTGTGCCCACTCAATAGAGAAAAAGCTGGAGAGAGCTGTGGACTCCATGCTGGGGAACCACTTCTCTAGATACAAGTTGTTTCAGTGGTCATCTGTCCCCTCAGGGACACCCACTATATGGACATTATTCCAAATGGACCTACCCTCTGAATCCTCTGCACGTTTCACGAGTACGCTGGTCTTCCCCTGGAGGTTTAAATTTAACCATTGCAACTTGGAAACTGCATCTACCATATCTGAGACTCTTTGTTCCACTTCACCCACTCTGGAAGTGATCATGTGGAAGTCCTGAGACAGGGTGTTCACATCTTAGCCGATAGCATCCACCTTGGTCTCCATGGCCAATCTAGAAGCATTAATTGCGGCCATCGCATCTTACAAGTGTATTGAGTCGAGTGGGACAGCAGCACTGCATTTCCTAGCGTTGTTCCTCCATCCCTGGAACGTGGGGTTGCAGTAATGGCAAATGTTCGATCTTGCTTTGGTGGCTCTGTTTCCTTGGTTTCACCTTTGACATTGTTAGAGATGGTATCAGCCCCAGATTAGTAAGGCACCAGACGATAGCAAGCAGCCTTCAGAGCACCAGGGAGCCATCCTGACTGGCAGCAGCACCCCAGAGGTATTGTAGGGGTGAAGTCAATAACAGTGCTGGAGGAGCACGGAGGCCAGGTGGAACGGTGTCGTAGCTCCAACCAAGCACACAGAGGCAGACCAGTACAAGTAGGGGTGTGCGCGATCTAGTGCCCCTCACCAGGTTGTCTAGGGCATTGTGCAGGGACAGTCCAACTCCCGGGTATCCTTCCAGGATTCTATATCCAGGGTCGGGCATTAATAAGCCACCCCGAAAGCTGGGGACCAGCCTCCAGTTTTAGCACTATGCAGCCATCTGTCAGCACTACCATGATGGGGAAGGAAGCAAGGGCTCCAGAGTCGGTTGTCCAGCAGCCCAAAGACATTCACTGCTGGGCCCACAAGAACCAGAGTCCAGCCACACTCCACTATGTCACTCCACCCCCCACACACTCTGCTCCCCACCCACTGTGGCCCACTACAACTCCGGGCCACTTCCACATTGTGGTCCCTCCATTGTGTGCTGCACAATGGCTTCAGCGCCAGGAGCCCCAATGCCTCCTGAGCCGGGTCAGCAGCAGTTGGGCCTCATCACTGCTGCCAAAGGATGGCACAGCCCCTTCTTTCTGCATCGAGTCTCTGTCTCCTGAAGTTGGGTCTCCGGGAGCCAGGACCGCCGAGGGCTGTTGGAAAAGTGGATCCCGATCCGAGTCAGAAAGATATGATTACCAAAGTCTGACATCTCGGGGAGTGGTCAGTCAGGTCGGGGCACATCAGCCAACAATCTCAAGCATAGATCAGCTGAGAAAAAGACATGTTAGCAAGATAATCTAAAATGAAGGACAGAGCCCAACTAGAACACAACTAGATCCTCGCACTGCTCTCTAGCACCACCGCCCCCACTTCACAGATTAAGTGCCACTGATGCAAGTCTCTTTTTCTGTACTGTGCATTCAAAAGTGAGGGGTTGCATGACATTTACATCTGCATCTTTTTCTAGGTGAATACAAATGAGTGGATTTAGTGGAAGAAGCTACGGCTTACACTGGACACACATTATGAAACTCATCTTCATTAGGCCATGGTACGGTGCCCTCAAGCCAATTTTCCACTGTCCACTATATCTGTGATAGCGGCTTGGGTACTTTTTAAATATGACTTATTAAATACTACCCTTAGCTGAGAGAAAGCATTTTTGTATTTACTTAAATATAATATTTATCAGCCTTAAACATAATGAAATCAGGATATGATATGATATGATATGGCATTTGTAACGCGCCTATACACAAGTGTTTCAAGGCGCGACGAGGCAGGGAGGGGGGAACAAGGGGAAGACAGACAACGATCCTAATAGGCCAGGTGTCATACAGATCGCGCAAGTGCAGGGGTAGGGGGAAGGGAGAAAGTGCATGGGGAAGGGGAGGGGGGAAGTGCAGTACATGGTAAGAAGAATAAAATAAATAAAGAGGGCCAGCTGGTGGCAGGTGCAAGGTAAGTGCAGACAAGTGCTGGGAAGGGGGGGCTGATACAGAGACAGTCCCGCAGTGCAGGGGTTGCCAGGAAGGCAGTGCAAGTGGAGAGTGGCTGGGCCCAGGACCGGGGTCGGTGAGAGTGGCCCAGTTGCAGATTCAGTGCAGTTTCAGCAAAGAATTAGCAGGGGAGAGGGAGAGAGAAAGCAGAAGCAAAGAGGAAGGTTTTGAGGTGCTTCCGGAACCGGAGATGGTTCTCCTCAAGTTTCAGGGAGGCAGGAAGGCTGTTCCAGAGGGAGGCCCCTGCCGCGGAGAGAGATCTACCCCCAGCTCGCAGCTTCGAGAAGCGGCTGACCCTGAGGGAGTTGGAGACAGATGAGCGAAGGGCTCGGTAGGAAGATATTTAGGAAGAGAGAGTTGAAGGTATTTAGGCCCCAGGCCCCAGAAGGCCTTGTGGACAATGCAGAGGGTTTTGAACTTTATCCTCGCAGCCACTGGGAGCCAGTGTAGAGATTTCAGTCCTGGAGAGATACGGTCCCTGGGCTTGAGGCCAAGGACAAGTCTCGCAGTTCTGTTCTGGATGAGTTGCAGAGGGCGGAGAGTGGAGGCAGGCAGATTAAGATAGAGGCTGTTACAGTAGTCCAGCTTTGAGAGAACCAGGGCTCGGGAGACAGTGAGCTTCTGGGGGAAGGAGAGGAAGGGAAGAATACCTCTGAGGAGGTGCAGTTGGTAGTGTGACTTCTTAGAGACGTCAGATATATGAGGCGAGAAGGGGAGTGTGGAGTCGAAGATAACCCCAAGGTTTTTTGCCTTGCAGGTAGGAGCAGGAAGAGGGCCAAGAGAGGCCGGCCAGAGAGCTGCAGGGAAGGAGGGGGTGGGAGTGCCGATGAGTAGAATCTCAGTCTTACTGGCATTAAGGCAGAGGTCATTGGCGGCACACCATTCCTGGATAGCAGACAGACAGTCAGAGATGAGGGAAGGAGAGGAGGAGGCCGAGGGTAGCCTGAAAATGAGCTGGGTATCGTCTGCATAGCAGTGAAAGTTGGGGCAGAGAGCGGCGATGCGGTGGGCAAGGAGTGCCAGATACTGGTTGAACAGCCAGGGGGAAAGATTAGATCCCTGGGGGACACCACAGGTGGAGAAAAAGATGTCAGAGAGGAAGGACCCCAGTTGGACCTGGGAGGGTCGATTGGAGAGGAAAGAGGTCAGCCACGCCAGAGCCTGACCAGTGATACCCAGGTTATCACGGAGACGGTTGAGCAGGATGGCATGGTTGACAGTGTCAAAGGCAGAAGAGAGATCGAGCAGGAATAGAACACACAGAGTGTTGGAGTCGAGTTTCAAGAGCAGGTCCTCACGGATGTTCAGGAGAGCAGTTTCCGTGCTTCTGGCGGCTCTGAAGCCAGATTGATGGTCATGAAGACTTCCAACAGATTCAGCATGGAGGTTAAGCTGGGAGATGGCCAGTTTCTCCAGGAGCTTGCCCAGGAAGGGAGTGATGGAGATTGGGCGATAGTTAGCCGGCAGGAGGGGTCAGAAGAGGGATTCTTAAGAAGAGGGTGCACAAGGGAGTGCTTAAGGGGGGATGGGAAGACTCCAGAGGCGAAGGAGTGGTTGCAAAAGTCAGCCAGGGCCGGAGCCAGGGAGTCGATGTGGTCCTTGATAGTTTTGGAGGAACAGGGGTGAACCTGTTTAGACGACACTTTCATAGATCGGACTTGTCTGGAAACCTCGTCAGCAGAAAAAAGGGGAAAGGCAGAGAAGGAGGGAGGAGGGGTGGTTGCAGAAGGGCCAGAGGAAGAGCCAGGAAGAGAGGGAGGGAGGTGATAGGATGAGAGTGAGGACAGGATGTCCTGAGTTTTAGAGATGAAGTGAGAGGCCAGTGCAGTGCAGAGGGCCTGGGAGGGGACAGGAGAGGTAGAGACAGCATGGACATCAGGATGTAACTCACACTAGCCAACTATAATATCCCATTCTCTTTGTCAACCCTTACTCCATGTACACAAATGCCATGCTTTCTATAAACAGTTAAGTCTCACTGGGTCTTCATATAGTGAAAGGCACAGTGAATTTTACCACTACTAAACTATGGTATTCTATTTGTAAAGGGCATCCCCTGGTGGCAATTATCATCCAGATTCCCTTGCACCCCATTTCCTAATCAGGGCAATCATTCCAGGTGACTTATCTAATTAAATTTGACAAGTTTTAGTACCTTTTGAAATTTTTATTTTGAGGCATGGAGGCAGGAGAATTCCCTCAAGTGTTCCACAGAACTCTGAAAGCAGGCCCCTCCTGGTCCCCACCAGACTCATCCCAGGAGCAGGAATCTTCCATTCTGCAGCCCTTACATTGTTCTCTCTCTGAATTATCCACCCATAATCCCCTTATATTCCTCTAACTACAAATTATAATCAAAATATATTCTCTCACTCTGCTGCATACGATAATTGTTTAAGCCCTTCCATTGGCTTGCCCAACAATAAGGCACTTCAATTGAATACATACACCCAGGACCTCATTACGACCCGGGCGGTAAGGGATTACCGGTACCGGTAAGGGCACCGGTACCGGTAATCCCTTACCGCCCTATTCCGAGGTCTCTTTGCGGGTCCTCCCTTAATGCCTGGTTTTACCAGGCATTAAGGACGGGACCCGCAAAGGGACTTTGGAGCTAATAACGGTACCGCAATCAGCGGTACCGTTATTAGCGCCTTCCCATTGAGCCCTATGGGGGCTCAAATGGGAATGGGGAATTACCGCCCCCGCCAACCTTGGAATAGTGCGATAATAGCTCCATTCACCTGGTCGGAGTCGGTATGGGTTTGGAGGCAGCCATGGCGCTGATAGCGCCATGGTTACCTCCAAACTCGTAATGATCCCCCATGACCCCCCCAGTCTTCATTGAATGTTCATATTTCTATATTTGTGATAAGAAACAGGTGGCAGCCTATACAGCCCCATATGCTTGACATGCTAACCTTTTTCGTGGTAGCAACATACTAACGCGATGAACCCTGGATCACTTTAATCTGCCATCACAGACACACTTCGGGGTATGCAACATGAATATATAGCATATTAATTAATAATGTGATTGGGGCGTGGCTTGGTAGCCATGTGAAAGGACGTGCCTGTACGGGAGCTCCCGCTGATCCGTACATAATCCGACTGATACCGCGCAAGGACCGCTGTGATTTGGTGAAAATTGGAAGACTGTGTACATGAAGTCCGGCTGCACGCGAGGACACATTTTCATATGGGTTCGTAGTGCGCACGGACACTTAAGAGCCGAATGAAGCACTGGCGGCCAAACCTCGGCGGATGACAAAATGGCCGCCGCCGCTTGACGAGGGGACAAAGGAGCGGTAGATCGGGACCACAACATACGTGCGCCCTCTCAGGGTACGAAGGGGGCAGCGTGACCCTGCCCATCTGGGGGGAGCGCCGGACAACAGCGGAGCCTGAGACTGCTGGGCGAGCTGAGACTCTCAACAGAGTCGTGGTGTATGGGTACAGTGCCTCCCTGGCTTGGACCGGGGCGCGACCGGAGGGACGCTCCTGACTGGAGATATGTCGAACAAGCCTCTGAGGGCGAAGAATAAACAGCCCACGCTCGACGAATACGCCAAGACGTCGCCCGGCGTGGAGGGTGCCAGGAGCAAGGATAAGGCTCAGACCAAGGAGATGGCCGCCGGTGGTGCGAACCAGGAGGTTCTCGCTGCGATCGCGGATCTGAAGGCGACGTGGGAGACCAGGCTCCAACTTGCTGTGGTCGAACTGAAAACCGCGTTGGAACTACAGGTTGGGGCGGTGCAGGAGGACGTGAACCTCCTGAGGCAGGATGTGCGAGCCCTGGCTGAGCGCACGGAAACTTTGGAAAAGGAGATGGGCCCTACTGTAGTGGACTGCACTGCACATAAGTGCGATATCCATGCCCTGGTGCAGCGGGTGGGCAACTTGGAAAGTAGGGCTGAAGAGGCGGAAGGACGTGCCCGGAGAAACAACGTTCGCATCGTGGGCCTGCCGGAGGGGGCTGAAGGCCAGAATCCCACGGAGTTTATTGAGAACTTGCTGCTGCAGGAGATCACTGGGGGAGCCCTGTCGCAGGGGTTTGCGGTGGAGAGGGCGCACAGGGCCTTGAGTAGAAGACCACCGCCGGGGAACCCACCTAGGCCTGTGATCGCCAAGATCCTAAATTATCGGGATCGGGAAAGGATCCTTGAGCACTTTCGTAAGGGGGGCACCATACAGCCAGGAGAGGCGACCATTACTGCTTACCCCGATTACACCTTGCAAGTGCAGCGCAGTCGCATGAACTTTGGGGCGGTCAAGAGGCGATTGCGGGCAGCAGGGTACAAGTATATGCTGCTTTACCCGGCCAGATTGAAGGTTTTCTTCAAGACTAAGATGCTGTTCTTTGACACTCCGGAGGAGGCCATGGAATGGCTCGATGCACAAAACTGTCCTCAGGAGCCAGATGAGCGGACGGCGGATGGAACGGGAAGAGATAAGTGATGCTGCGGGCCCGGTTGGGCTATGAACATTGGGACTGGAATATAGTCGGGATGACTCTGTTTGGTAGTGTATGCGTTAGGACTTTGAAACATGGTCCGGGTGCGCGGATACGGAAGTGCGGGAGGGGAGCCTCGGAGGGCTGGTCTTTGTACCCCAGTTTGAGTTTAGTTTAGTCACTGTGTGTGGGGTGACACCCTGTCGGGTTCTCTACTTGGGTTCCAGAGAGAACCGAACACAGGGATGCCTGAGATCCAGGGATGGAGCTGGGCAGTTGGTTGGGTTAAGGGGGTTAGGGGGGTGGGGTGGGTCAGTTTTTATATGAGCCTGGGAGAGAAACTGGTGATGGGGGCCCTTGCGGTAGGGGGGAGGCGAGTGGTCCTGGGAGAGGGATGGGAGCTACGGATGCGTCATGGGGGACCTTAGGATACTAACGTGGAACGTTAGAGGTCTTAACAGCTATCTTAAGCGTAACAAGGTCATGTTGTACCTAAAAAGACAAAGGATAGACATCGCCCTGTTACAGGAGACACATCTGACACGGGATAAGTTGGAACTGGTGGGGAGAAAGTGGAGAGGGACTGTAGTTGGATCCACATATTCAGCCTATGCTAGAGGTGTGCTGATTTGGGTTGCACCACATGTCCCCTTTAAGCTACTTGGGGAGGTTGTGGAGTCTGATGGGAGGCTGGTCATGGTAAGGGGGCTTGTGGAAAATAAAGTAGTGTGCGTTATAAATACCTATGCCCCCAACCGTGACACGGCGACATACTTCAGGACACTGACCACTAGACTGGGGGAGGGGATGGGGGGTCCTGTGATTTGGGGAGGGGACTTTAATTGTGTACTAGACCCCAAGGAGGACAGGTCAGACGACAGGGTGGACAGGCCCAGCCCGGCGGCTAGGGTACTGCAGGCGCTGCTGGTAGACCTTGGCCTGGCAGATGTGTGGAGGACGAGACACCCTGGCGTGAGGCAATATTCACATTACTCGGCCCCGCACCAGTTACACACAAGGCTGGATTACTTTTTCGCCACTCCGGACATTGTCGCGGAGTGTGACCAGATAGACTACAGGGCGAGAGTCCTTTCGGACCACTCGCCCCTGGTCATGCGTTGGCAGCTTTGTCCCCCACGTGCGCGTATTCCAACATGGCGCCTCAGGGCGGAAGCGCTCAGGGATCCAGTCTTCAGAGAAGAAGTGAGGGAGGAGATTGTTGCTTATTTTGAAACGAACAAGGGCAGCGTCAAGTCGGCTGGTACTTTGTGGGAGGCCTTTAAGGTTGTAATGAGGGGGGTTGCCATTGCTAAATCCAAAGGATTAATGGGAGGAGTCCTGGCAGATCTGCGTAGAGCCGAGACTGAGTTGGAGAGAGAGCTGGGGGAGGGGGGGACGGACATGGAGGAGGTCATTAAACTGCAACAGAGGTGCGCAGAACATTGGGACAGGCTTTGTAACCTGAATTACAAGAAGTACATTGAGAGGTTGCATGCAGGGGGAGACAAGACGGGCAGACTTCTTGCTTTGCTGTATAAGAGCGAGACCCCAAGATCCCCGATCCGGTCAGTTATCACTGAAAAGGGAGTGGAGCAGAACACCCAGGAAGGGGTGAATGGAGCATTCGCAGAATATTATCAAGCATTATATGAGGATCGAGAGGGGGGAAGCCGGGAGGATATAGAGGTAGTACTTGAAGACATAGGCCTGCCCAAGATAAGTGACGAAGAGCGAGAGGAGATGGATGCTCCGATCACTCTGGAGGAGCTGCAGGAGATTGTGCGGCAGCTACCCACTTGCAAGGCCCCAGGAGCGGATGGGTTCCCCAGTGAATTTTATAAAGCATATGGAGAGGAGGTGCTCCCGCCCATGCTGGAGATGTTTCATGAAGCGTTTGAGGTGGGGCGGTTGCCGGAATCACTCAGGGAGGCGATTATAGTACCGCTCCCCAAACCCAATAAACCGGGACATGATTGTGGCTCCTACCGGCCCCTGTCGATGCTGAACCAGGACAGCAAGATCCTAACAGCTGTCCTGGCGGCCAGAATGCGGAGGGTAATAGGCAAGCTGATCCATCCTGACCAGACGGGCTATGTCCCGAACAGGAATATTACCCACAATCACAGGCGCCTTCACAGGGTGGTGGAAAAGGGGGGCAGTGACGACAGCGAAATGGCAATAGTGGCGCTGGACGCGGTTAAAGCGTTCGACTCCGTCCGATGGCCATGGCTCCTGGCGGCCTTGGGGCAATTCGGACTGGGACCTTGCTACATGAGGTGGGCCGAGCTATTATATAGTGCGCCTCTGGCTAGGGTCCGTACGGGTGCAGTAGTGTCAGACAGATGGCAGTTAGGCAGAGGTACCAGGCAGGGATGTCCTTGGTCCCCAATGTTGTACATACTGGCCCTCGAACCCTTAGCAGTTTACCTCCGGCAGCAGTATGATCCGGTGGGCATAGAGGTGGGAGGAGAGTGCCATCTTATATCCCTGTATGCAGACGATATGCTGTTATACCTGAAACACCCGGAAGAGAACTTGCAATATATCTTGGAGGTATTGGAGAGGTACGCCTGGTTGTCCGGCATAGCGGTTAACCCTCAGAAATCCGTATTATTCCCGCTGGGCAGTTATGTGGGGATACCGGCGGAGAGGTTGCCGGTGCTGCGGATTCCGTGGGCAACGAGCTCCTTCCGGTACTTGGGCATTGACGTGTATCACACGACCGAGGAAGAACACAAGTATAATACTGAACTAGCTGTGGGAAAGATTGAGAGGTGCATGAGGTTCTGGGAAAGATTGCCTTTAGCAATGATGGGTCGCGGAGCTATGCTTAAAATGGTGGTGTTGCCCAGGCTCCTGCATTATTTTAATAACATCCCGCATATGATACCTAGGAAGTTTTTCGCCAGGTTGCATAGCGTGTGTAGGAATTTCCTGTGGCACGGCACGCGCAACAGGGTCGCATTATGGAAATTGCAGAACTCTTACGAGAAAGGTGGCGTGAAGCTGCCGAACTTTGAGGCCTATTATATCGCGGCGCAACTGCAATATGTGGCCAGGTGGCTTTCAGATGAAGAGACCCCCGAACATAGGCTGCTAGGGAAAGACTGTTCCCCCTTCTATCTGCGGGAGGTGATTTGGGTGACTGGCTCATGGATGAGAGAGCGTCCTAAGATGCTGGCCCTTGGCAGGAACATATGGCGGCGTGCCTGTCGGATGATGGGTGACCCCGCACCGTGTATGCCGCAGTTCCCTGTGATCGCCCTGGCAAAGGAGGACGGGCAGCTGAGAACTATTATCCGGACGTATTGGGAGTCAGTGGGATTGATTACAATGGGCGACATCTGGCAGGAGGGGACCCTGATGGAGTTCGATGAACTGGAGGCAGGGTCGGGACTACACAGGGGTCAATATGTAACATATCACAGGGTGGCCCGGGAGGTCCGGAGCACGTGGCCCGAAACTACTTTGGCCGATGAACCGGATGCCACGCTGGAGACGATGTATGACGCATCAGAGGGCGGACACGAGGTCTCTAGGTTGTACGAGATGTTGATGACAAAGGTTGGGAAGGATTTAGGGTACCTGAGACTGGAGTGGGATGCAGAGGTGGGGGCTCCGATGTCGGATGGGATGTGGGAGCGCGCCCTGGGGTACCATAAAAAGGTATCGAGGAACGCCAGGTTCAAGCAGATACAGCTCTATATTACGCACAGGGCATATATGACCCCCCTCAGAATTTCCAAATTCCTAGGTAGTGGGCGCCAGGCGTGCCCCAAGTGTAACGAAGAGAATGCGGACATGATACATATGTTCTGGGCGTGCCCAGTGATTGCAACTTATTGGGGTGAAGTGGCGCAGAGGCTGGCAGGAAGGGGTATTACACTTAAGGTGGATTCGGCGTGGGCTTGTCTGCTGGGAGGGTATCCCAGGGCGCGTAAGCTTCGACATGTTGATAAACTTAAAGATCTGGCCTATGTGCTTGCCAAACGTAGGATAGCCATGGAGTGGAAGAAATGTCACAAGCCGCGAGCGGAGGTCTGGTGGCGGGATCTCCAAAAATGGGCGGATGCTGAAACGACAGCGTGGCAAGATGGCAGTATGGCAGGCGATGGGGAAGAAATAGGCTCTCTCATGGCATGGAAGTTGTTGTTAGCTGAACTGTTTTGTGCGGGATCGGCCTCGGCTGGACTTGAGAGCGATGAGGCCCCACCGCACGGAACGGACACTGATGGTGAATACTCTACAGGCTCATAGGGGGGAGGGATGGGGATTGCAGTGCCTTATTTTTTGTTCGTTTGGCTTTGTTGTTTGAAGTGTTTTATTTATGTTTCGTTGTAATGTTGCTTGGTTGAGATAAAATAAAAATACATTCAAAAAAAAAAAAAAAAAAATTAATTAATAATGTGATTAATATTAAATATTGTATGAATCAATAAAAATCGTAGACAATGCACATTAAGTGTCAAATAAAGAGGAGACTCGTGCTTCGAAACACACCCAGTCCCATGTTTGTATCTAGTATGGTCCCAACGTTAGGATCAAAAGAGACCATTTAAAAAATGTTTTCCAATGGGATTGCACCATTGTAAAACACTTTAGCAAATCACGCCCAAAATGTGTAATGTGGTGACGGGTGATTGCAACTAATTGATGTTATTAAACTGTAAAACAGTTCTCGTGCTTTGCACAATGAGTTGTGTGATCATTCTTCATTGACCTGTCTGCAAAGCCATTAATCCATGGCTAATTGGGACATTTATGACGGGACTCTTTGTACTGCTCACAAATTACAAATGTCTGATTTTTATGATGAAGCATGATCACAAGGTGCCTGCTAATGGATGGATTGGCTTTTGAAATAAGCAAAGAAAGGGCATAGGCACCAACCATCTGGCCACTCCAGATCTCAATCCTCAGAAGACCACACATTCTGGTTTCTTTATATTTTAAAATATGTTTCTAATATTCTCCCCTTCTAAGGAGTTTGCAAAAGATGGGGCCAGTTTTAGCTGAAACTTGAGTCAACATAAAGTCAACAGAATATCAGGCTCAATTGGACACACATTTTATTCAAACCAACAAAAAAAATGTAGGATATTACTTACACTGTACGATATTATTTACCCCACCTTTTTATTATAAACTGTGTACTGTAATATGTGAATTGTTGGGGGAATAGAACATTCCATCAGAAAGCCTCTGAATGGAGGACAATTTATTTTCTTCACTTGGTGTACAGTAGGGAAAAGCATACATGCACCATTCAGAACACTGGACAACATCCTACTATTTGATTTCTCCTGTTACCTAAATTAAATGTCTGACACATTTGTGTGGGAGGCACAGTTCTCCGGTTTTCAGTGCTTTCTCTCAAGGAAGCAAGTAACTGGTGAAACTTTGAATAAATATAACTATACATTCTTTTGGCGTATTTAAATTTGCATCGAGGCAGTCTTCTTGTCATGTATCAGGTACTGTTTGTTACAAAAGGTGGCACATATTCACCTGTTTTGTTGGTGCAATATTAAATCCTACGTGTCACAATTGGAAAAGCAGTGCAATGTTTCAGCGTCTCTCAATTTGAATTCAGGCAGTCTTCATTTGACTTTGATCCTCCCTACATTGAGACATCTGCCTCTGAAAGAAGCAGCACAGTTCACAGTTTTTCGTCATCAGTTTTTCGTCATCAGTTTTCTTGAGGGAAAGTGTCTTGGGTACCATTGAGGGTGACGCTGAATATGTGCATTGTATTCATGCAGATACTGACTTGCCTGAATGTACCCAATGATTATGGATGTCTCTCCCTTTTTAATATGCTAATGTTACACCTGCACTACCAGGCTTCATCTCACCAATACTGCAATACTTTGTAAAGATACCCTGGAAAGAGAGAGCCTCATTAAACTGTATTCGTCCCATATATATGGCACTTCTGGTTGAAGTGTCTTACCATCCTCACTAATAACTACAAAAAAATGCTAGCTACCAAATCACTAAGATGCTGGTTTTTGGGGATCAAGATAGGATATGATTTGGTGAAGACTTTTTTTTTCATTGGGAACATGGAAAACATGAGAAAATAATACATATCTGCATTGAAGGAAATAAGGGCAACAGTATTGTTGCAACTATTTGGGACTGACATCTTCTTCACCTTGGTCTATAGCCCAGAAGACATGGTCATTAGAAACAGTTGCCACATTCAAGTTCACCTATCTGGCCTGAGATTAAACTGCACATTAGTGTACCCAAAGTGGTAATTTCTAGGCCAAAAATGCATGGCCGATTCAAGGCAAAACAATATTTGGTCACCAGGTTAATAACTACCAGAGGGCCCTATAATGACATTACAAATACTATATTTGCAGCAAACATGGCCCAACTAATATCGGCCTTAGCAGAATGCTACATATTACATTATAAATATATGTTAGATCAAATGTTGGTATATTTGGCTTAAAATGAATATACGTCAGTTCCAGAAGAACTGTTTAACTGAATATCAATACGTTTTCTCTCAAAATGTTCTGTCCTACTGCCTCAATCTGTTCTGTATATCTGTCCACAAAAATGTTGCCCTAACATTCACTAGTAAAATGGCCAACAAGTATGGGAAATTTTGATACAATATGATATTTATTTGTATCGCGCTCGTACACAAGTGTTTCTGAGCGCGACTAGGCAAGGGAGGGGAACAGGGGAGAACACAACAGCGATCTTACTAGACCCAGTGAAATTGAGAACGCCCAAGTGCATGGGAATGGGAAAAAGGAATAAGTGCATGGAAGGGGGAGAGTTGAAAATGCGGATCAGAGGAGAGCAGATAAATAATGATACATAAAAACAAATAGAAAATGGGGTCTTCATTCCGTAGAAAATGTTATAAAACTGATCTGCTCTCAATAAATGTGGTCCTTATATTTAAGCCAAAGCATGAACCATACCAAACCTCATGCTGCTACTATTTTCGAGGATATGCTTAATGGAGACAATTGGCACCAATTTATTTAGTCCAGGAGCAATTGCCAAGTGGCTCCGGGCCCTTTTCTGGCGTACACATGTTTCCTTTGTTAGTTCTATTATACACAAGCCACAGGAAATAATAGCCTTGACTTTGACATTCTTCTGCAAGCTGAATGAAATATTGCGCCAAAAAGCTGTTCATTTTGCAGCACTCATGATTAATAAAAATAGTAATGAAAAGCGATTAAGAATACACAATTCCACTGCTCATGTCCTTATTGGCCGTTGCTGATGGGGAAACTAGTAACAGAGGCAGGTTGAACCACTTAAATGATGTGGGGGCTTGGGAATACTCGTGCTCTGGGTATTGGGTATCAGAGAATGGCATTGATTTGCCCTCCAGGAGCCAGATTACAGAAACTTTGCACTGGTGCAAGGGCAAAGTTTGCACTGTATTAGCACTAGGGCAAAGTGTGCCCTATTTTTAAAAACACTGGGACATATTAAAAAACCATTGCCCCTCAACAAGTGCAGTTTGGCATATTAAAAGCACTAGGGCAAACATTGCCCTAGTTCTAAAAAGACGGATTTTCACTATGGTTTTGCACCAGGGCAAAGTTACTAGGGCAAACTTTGTCCTGATGCAAAAATGAAGTGAAAAGGTATCTTTTTTGCACTAGGGCAATTTTTGCCCTGGTGCTAGTACCATGCCAAACTGCACTTGTCCTGGTACAATAGTTTTATAATATGTTCCAATCTTTTTAGAAATAGGGCAACCTTTGCCCTAGTGGTAATACCGTGCAATTTTGCACTTGCACCGGTGCAAAGTTTCTGTAATCTGGCACCAGACCTATTAAAATAGGTATAGAATTTGTTAAATAACAGGAAGTGCAACGTTTTAGCAGCATTTCAGAAATTGTGCAGCTTATTTGAAAATTATCGCTTTTGCATAGCTTTTTCCAAGCGTAAAATCACTCTGAACTGGAAGGATGGTCTGTGTAATTTTACATATTGAAGACATCCTGCTTGATTTAGTACCGATGGGGAGGCATTTTCTCTTATCTACCATAACTGCCAGAGCAAGGAAGCATAATGAATGGCAGGGTGATAACTTCTTAGTATTTGTGTTAAGTCGTTGTTCAGCCTTTGGAGTTGCAGAGGATTGGGGGGGGGGGTGGGTGCGATGATCATTATTGCAACAATCTCACTGGCTTATAAGAGGGCTTGCTAAATCACATGGTGATAGTTTCTACCTTGAATTAAAGAATGTTATTTTCCCTATTAAGAGTGCAGAGTGTAAACCAAGGTTATATGCATACAGCTGGTCTATATTGATGTTTTTAAATTCTTTAGCTACATTCATGTAGATTTTGGAGATTTCATTTGATCTGCTGCTCACAATTTGGAAGCAATACAAAAAATGTTTCCCAGCAACCAATAGCTCTTTAGCGGAACCTTGGTTTATAACTGCCATTTTTTTGTCCACTGGGTGAGCCGGATTCAAGAGTCGGTGGGGGCTTCTACCTGACACAGCCAGGCACAAGTAATGGGCGGTGCAGAAGTATGGTTACTATTTCGCTTACCGCCAGTCAGTCCACGCCCCCTCTTTGGATAGCGGTTACGACAGCGTAACCAGCAGCCCCTATCCAAAGAACACTTGCTTCTCTGCCCAAGCAATAGATTAAAAGCATCCCTCTCTTTCATGTCACACACTCTCACATTCGCACCCCTGTGCTTTCTTTCTTTCCCCCTCTCTCTCCTTTTCTGACACACACGCTCTTCGGCTTTCCTTCTATCAATGGCTTTCGTAATTTGACATCTTCACGCTTCTGAAAGCTGAGTAGCAAACGGTTCCATCCCACTATTTCTCCTGGCTGAAAAGCGCAGGTCCTGCTAGAGAAGTGTGACTTCACGGCTGAGAAATTAAGGGAGCAGATGCATCTTTTCTCGTCTAGAATACACACAATAAAAGTCTTCATTCATCGAGAAGTTATCCTAAAAGGAAAAATATTTTGAAGATTATTCTGTATAGATAATTATTTGCATTTCGACTCAGTGCGGGCTCAAAAGACTTGGTACTGTTTTTTCAATTGAGGAAAACTATTTTTGCACAGACTTTAAGTCCCAATGAGAACACTTGATAATTACAAAGGCCCTAAAAAAGTCCTATTCCGGGAACCCGTCATATAGTCTGATGAAAGATAATTCCACTGAAAAGCCGAGCGTCTGATAAACCACTGCTGCCTGCTAATTAACGATAAATACTGCAATTATGAATGAGTTAGTGAAATGGAACACTACATGGCTGTAAAGGGTGCCGTCTCGGTTCCTACTCGGACCACTTTGTTATCACTCCTTCCTACTCCACTCCTTACCTCCCAAACCACATGGTGCACGGAATGGGACTTTCTTTTCATGCTTTGTGGTAAAAATCTTCAACAACAATAATACCCTTTACACGAAGGTGATCAAGTTCAGGAAGGCCTGCTTCTGGATGTCTTTTTCACAGTGTGGTCCCAGCGCACTCTCTTTGCAAGACTGAAGCTCCAGCCTGTTTCCCAGTGATCCATATGGTCGCTGTACACATATTCCCACGTCACTTTAGTTTGCAAGGAACTGCCGAGTGTATAATGTGTCAGTGGCACTATAAACATTGTCGGTAACTTGAAGCTGCGTGGTTTACTACTACAAGGACCTTTGTTTAAACATCTCTTTTCATGCTCAATAACTTCCACATGCTTTAAAGGAGTCCTGCATCTCAACTCTGAGCTTTCTTCTGACTGTACGCTGGAGGCTGCACCATACACAGGGCTTCCTTGAGTGTGCCACGAGTACACATGCAACCTGATTTCGGAACATTTAAGTGCTCATCTCTTTTATTTAGACGGTCGCAACAAAACAGAGAGCATTTCTGGGGCGAGATGCTATTTACTATCGGCACAGACATACTTTAAAACTTTAAGCTTATTTTCTGTTGATAGTTTTGTTTTAGGTTAGATGTTGGTGTTTCTCCTGGAATGTAATGATGGATAAACGTGAGAGTCTGTTGGCACCCTGGGAAAGGTCCCAGGAGAAAAGGGGATGCACAGACGTGGCCTGATTGTAACTCTACTTTATTAGAACTGCCATATCCTTTTCCGGCCCCTACCTTTCCCATGGGCACGGCGCTCCCTTGAAAGGGCACCGTGCTCCAACATGTCGTGACTCACAACACCTCCCGCACACATATCTCCTTGCGTTCATCTCACATCTCTTGAACGAGTCTGTTCATCTACTAGTTACTTTGTTGCAGCCAGACTCCTCTGTTGCCTTCTCCTTCTGGGGGTCTTCGCTCTTCCAGTCGATTTGCTCCTTCCTCTCAGTCTGTTGCACTTCCATCATTTCATGTCGGGACAGGTTTCTGTTGGTGTTTGAAATAGGCAGACCCTATCCCGACACACAATACCTTCAGCTTCGGGAATTGACCCTAGTCACTAATGAACATTGCTCATTTGCTCTATTTCTTATTAGGTTGAATAGAGTTGCAGTTGTATTTATTACTCTCTTTTTTGTCTTTCTGTTTTTTTGCTTCCGATTTAATCAAGCATCCCAGTGACAAGCAACTGGTTTTCTGTCAATATTGAAAATTGCTTTATGTTTTTTTACAATGTACTAATTCTCATTTTTTTGATTGTTTGAAAGTTTTCACACTCAATCTACAAATGGGAGATTTATGTTTATGTTCTTGATTGTATATGTTCTTGCAAGTTGGATTTCATTTTATTATATGTACCAATTTTCTGATATAAAGTTTTAACATCAATCTCTCCTACAATCTGTTTATTTTCAAGGAGTGTTCTAGTACACACATTTGCATGCAACATCTATAACCATTATGGTTACATGGGTTGAGACCGGGTGAACATCTCAAATTTATTTTTCATTTCACACTGGCCAACCCTTAGCATACCAGTATCTTTGTTTTGTTGAGATTATTGGTGTTTGAAATAGGACATGTTGCAGGTTATCTCTTTCTTCTCCTTCTGGGCCGTGACCACTGTGCCTTTTATTTCTGTCACCTTCATGGATGTGGTCTCATATCTCGAGTCGGTATTCGGTTGCACCCTCTGTTTTACTAGTACTTCATCCCCTTTATTGATTACCTTAATCTACGCTCCTCTCTTCCAGTGGGTCCATTGTCTCGTCTGTTCCTTCCATTTTGCATCTCTCTCTCTGGTATGTCTGCTTCTGTCACTTCCACTTCCCCACAGCTTGGGGCAGCATTGTCCTTGCACGGTAGGCTATCATCAAGTCTCCAGGGGGCACTTCTGTGGCAGTGTGTGGCGTGTTCCTGTTTTGCCGCAGCATCCTGCACAGTGCCTGCTGTAATGAGATCTCTTCGATCATGGCTTTCTGCATTGTCCTTTTTATTGACGCCACGAATCGTGCAGCCAAATGGGCCAAATGACCCTTTGGTGTACGAACTTGAGATGATTGGAAAATGCGTGGAACTCATGGCCATTGAATGGCGGCCCATTGTTTTCCCTGTGTGGGGAATACACCACTTGCTGAAAACTTCATCAATCTCCCAACAACTTGGGTGCATGCAGTGGAGGCCGTTCTCTTTATGAAGGGAAACCTTGAGAACTCATCCATGATAATCAGTGAGTGGTCTCCTGTCTCAAGGGGCCCATAGAAGTCCATTGCAACTCAGTGCCGCACACTCTTGGGGATCTCGGTCACTTGCAGCAAGAGAGGTGGGTTGCTTTTGGATGCACACTATAACAGGAAACACTTCTTGATTGCCTCCTCCACCAAGTTACCTGTTTGGAACCTCCAGACATTACTGGCTACATGACTTTATGATACCAACCCATTTCCCCGGATTTCAGCAAAAGTCAAAATGGGTTTGTGGGTTGGTGAAGCGTTCACGTATGCGAGGCAAAGGTGTATGAGAGGCGAATGGACCTAAGAGGTAAAGGTGAAGGCAGGTAGCATTGCAGAAGTTGGCAAACTGTTGTGGCATCAGGTGAAATTATTTTTCCAGAGATTATTTGCGAGATGGGGCCATCGGTTACAGAACTGATACATAAAGTATATCCAAACCTATCAGCAAATTACAGAAATCACTAGTGGCTGTGTGAATGAGCCATCCTTGCTTCTCAAAATTATTCTGTCAATGTGATCAATAATCAGTTTTTGGATATGCTCCCGGGCACAGTTACGGAGTACAACTCAATCGATACAGTGGTGGATGCCGACTTTACCGGGAAGGGAAACAAAAACAATTTGTCTATAAACAAGCCTTACAATGAACCTATAAGGAAATAAAATCCAGGGCAACACCAGGTATATCAGCTAGTACAAAATAACGCTACTCTTAGTGTATTAAAACATTGCATATTTACTTTCCTTACTATTAAACAAATGTTTTATTTTTCTTTGATACTACAACTGCAAACATATTTTTGCTAGTAGCACTATGTACTAATAGCCTTAGAGACCTTGGGTCATTATCGCTTGTGGTAATGACCCATCTCTAACGTGTGCTCTAGTCTTCGCCCCTGGCCATAACCTGGAGTGGTCATGATGTAATGGAAATGACCCATCCTTCAATCAAAAAGGCTACATTGAAATATGGAATTCACTACTGAGCTCCTCTAACCCAATTCAACTGTTTAGAATGCAGTCTATATTGACAGAGAAACAACAGGAAATGTCACAGGTTTCCCCCCTTCTCACCTGTCTGTGTTGCCTGATGTCCTCTTTAGGCTGAGTCTTCTTTTGTAAGGTTCGGGACTTAAATAAGCCCGCTCGGCCATCCTCGGCTTCCAGATTTCGTTCAGCTTCGATGTCCAGGATCAAAGGAAAACTCCGGGAATATTCAAGAAGGAGTAGGGGGGCACGCGGAAGTGACGCAGGGATTCCGGGAAGATAGGATAAGAAGGAAGAAGTCGGGAGAAGGGAATCCAGGGGCCAGGGGATAGCAAGTAGCACAAGAGAAGGTACGGAGCACATGTCCGATCACAGCTAGTAGCAGCGTTGAGACGTGCTGGGCCTCGGGGGTGTGGTTTCTTTATAGAGGACGCTGCGTAGAACGTTAAGACTGGTGAGCAGCGTTCTGAGCTTGCCGCCATGTTAGTAGTATTATGGAGTGTAAGGCCCGACGTGTCAGGGACCAGGAGGACCAGAAGGGGCGAGTTTGATGGTTCATGACAGCATGCCTCCTCCAGAAACTCGTTCCACCAGGTTTGCCCGGGTGTATGAGATGGAACCTTCTGAGTAACCTGGGGGTATTTAGATTTGAGATAGGTTCCCAAGTGCGTTCACTGGGGGGATATCCTTTCCATTCCACCAGGTACTGGAGTTTGCCATGTCTATAACTAGAATCGCAAATCCTGGAGACCTCATACTCCAGTTGGTCATTGATGAGTACTGGTTGGGGCCGAAGGTTAGTTCGAGAGGTCTGGCCATATGGCTTCATTAAGGACGTGTGAAAGACTGGGTGGATTTTTTTCCAGGAGTCTGGTAACTTGAGTCGGTAGGCCACTGGGTTGATGATTTCCTTTATAAGGAATGGCCCATAATATAGAGGAGCCAATTTATTTGGTCGCAGATGCCGTGGCAGCAGTTTCGAGGATAGCCAAACCTTATCCCCTATTGTGTAGGTCTTCGTTTGGAGTCCGCATACAGTTTGGTCTGGGTCCTGGCCTTTTATAATTGTTCTTTGGCTTCTCTTTGAACATTAACGAGTGTTTCAATCCAGGAGTCGACTGTTGGAACTGGTGTAGGATGAGGAAGGATGGAGGGTAGAACCGAAGGGTGGAATCCTTGGCTACAGAAAAAAGGACTGGTCTTAACAGCAGAGTGGTCCGAATTATTGTAGGTGAATTCAGCCACTGGTATTAAAAGGGACCAATCGTCCTGGACCTTGGTAGTGAAGCAACAGAGGTATTGTTCCAAGGTTTGATTTACGCGCTCTGTGACTCCGTTGGTTTGGGGATGATATCCTGAGGAAAGAGCGCGTTGGATTCCTAGTATTTGGCAAAGATGTTTCCAGAACTGAGAAATGTATTGGGGCCCTCTGTCCGATATGATCTTGGAAGGAAGTCCTTGCAGTCGGAATATGTGTTCCAGGAAAATTCCAGCAAGTTCTGACGAGGATGGCAGTTTATACAGAGGTGTAAAATGGGCCACATGAGTGAACAAATCAATGGTGACCATGATGGTTGTGTATTCCCTGGAAGGTGGTAATTCCACAATGAAGTCTGTCGCTATGAATTCCCAAGGCCTTGTTGGAAGTGGAGGTTGCTCGAATAGACGCGCCGGTCTTTTGTTGTCATGTTTGTTTTGATTACAGACAGAGCATGCCTGAATATACAGTTGTACATCAGCTTTCATTCCAGGCCACCAAAATTGCCTTTGTATTAATCGGAGGGTATTGGTAATACCACGATGCCCGGAGTAAAGAGTATCGTGACAGAGATTTATTATCCTTTGCTGTAGTTTTTGTGTTGGGATGACCAAGGCATTGTCTTTAAACAAGTATCCATGTTTGGTCTTCAATTTCCACTGGTTCTTGTCCGAGATATCTTTCCAGAGCTCAGAGGATTGAGTCTGAATGCGGAGTTCATCTAGGGGGCTGGTCGCCTGGGCTACAAATATTGTGTGGGGAAACATCTTGGGAAATGTTCGGTCTTCAGGAGGTTCATAGTCAGGGCGCTGAGACAAGGCGTCAGCGATTACGTTTTGTGTTCCTGGAACATGGTGAATCTGGAACTGGTATTGGGGAAAGAAGAATGCCCAGCGGGCCTGATGGCTGTTCCTGCATTCCAGGGCCTGTAACACTTGGAGATTTCGATGGTCCGTTCGAACCTGGACAGGATGTTTAGCTCCTAGATGTAAATGACGCCACTCGGTGAAGGCTTGATGGATGGCTAGAAGTTCCTTTTCTAAGTCCGAGTAATGAGTTTCTCTGGAGGTCAATGTCCGTGAAAGATAGGCAATAGGATGTTTCAGCCCGTCATCGAGTTCCTGTTTCAGAACTGCTCAGATGGCATAGTTAGAGGCGTCTGTTTCCACTAGGAATGGTCGATATATATCAGGTTGATCCAGGATGGGGGCTTGTGTAAATTCTGTTTTCAGGCGTTGGAAGGCCTTCTCCTGGGCTGGGATCCAATGATAGGGAGTATCTTTCTTCAACAAGGAGATGATCGGTTGAACAATCTCGGAGAAGGACGGTATGAACTTCCGATTGAAATTGGCCAAGCCCAGGAAAGATTGGATCTGTTTTTATGGTGGTCGGAGTTGGCCAGGATAGTATGGCCTTTACCTTGGATTGATCCATTCCTATGCCATCTGGGCTAAGGATAAATGCTAGATAGTGAACAGTGGAAACATGAAAAAGGCATTTCTCGGGTTTCGCTAGAAGCTTGTGTTCACGTAGCCGTTGTAACACTGCTTTAACATGTTCTTCATGCTTGAGAGGATCCTTAGAGAATATCAAAATATTGTCCAAGTAGACGATGACGAAAAGAAATAGCATATCCGAAAACACCCGGTCCATAAAGCGTTGGAAGATTGCCGGAGCATTAGAGAGTCCAAAAGGCATGACCAAGTATTCGTAATGACCAAAGGGTGTTCTGAAGGCTGTCTTCCATTCGTCTCCTTCTCTAATACGAATCAAATGATAAGCACCCCTGAGATCCAATTTGGTAAATATTACGGCTCCTCTTACGGCTTACAGGATATCAGAGATCAAGCGTAATGGATAACGATCCTTAAGAGTGCACTGATTAAGACCTCGATAATCAAGACAAGCTGAGCTCCTTGGTGTCTTTTTTAGGAACAAAAAAAAAATGAGGCTCCAGCCGGAGACTTGGATGGGCGTATGGTGCAGTTTTCTAGGTTAGTATCTAGGTATTCACGAAGGGCCTTTTTCTCGGGTTCAGACAGAATAAACATCCTTCCAAAGGGAATCACAGCTGAAGGTTCGGGTTCAATAGCGCAGTCCTCAGGCCTATGGGGTGGTAAGGCTTGGACAATAGCAGAAGAGAATACATCGGCGTATTCCTGGTAGGCTTTAGGAACCTGGATGATGTTGGAGACCATAAGAGGACCTTGCTAAGTTGTTGAACGTTCTTCTGATGTTGTCGGTGAAGGATCCAGGAGCAGACAATGGGACATGCAAAATTCGAAACCTAGGAACAGGGAACCTGCTGTCCAATTGATGTATGGGTTGTGTTTTTGTAGCCAGGGCATTCTCAATACCATTGGGTAATGGGCAGATTTTATGATGTCAAACTTTATCTTTTCTTGGTGATGGTTTATAGCAAGCTCAATTTCCTTAGTCTGAAGGGTTATGGGTCCAGAAGAAAGAGGTCTTCCATCAATTGATTCTACAGGTTGCAAGACGTTCCGGGATTCGTAGGGAATATGATGTTTAAGGACCCATTCCTGATCTATGAATATTCCCATGGCCCCACAGTCCACTAGTGCCAGAATGGGGTAGGATTCCTTCTTGGATGACGATAGGAAGGCCTGTAATATTACCAGGGAGTTTTGTCCAAAAGAGTTCAAGGATGGTATAGATGTGGAGCCTGCATCTCTCTCCCGAAACTGAGCTCCATCTAGGATCGGGAGCTGGTGTTTCCCGAATGCCGTGGAGGGGCTAAGGGACATTCTCTGACTAAATGCTTGTCCGAGGCACAGTACATGCATAAGCCAGTATGGATCCTTCTCAACCTTTCTTGGGGGGATATGGGTCCACGGAAGGCCCCTAGCTGCATGGGTTCGGGTTCATTTGTAGGAACAGGAGAATCTTCGGATTTTGAACTGCCCACAAGAGGATTTTTTTGGATGGGTGACTTGGTCTTCCTTTTCTCTGCCCTTCTTTCCTGGATGCGAAAATCAATCTGTAGAGCAAGATCCATAAGTGCCTGGTAAGAACTAGGATGTGCTACCTTGGCTAATTCATCCTTAATATCTTCATTGAGCCCTTTTCGAAAGAGGGTGAAGCAAGCTTCAGAAGGCCAACCCGCTTCTTTAGCCAATTGCTTGAATCGAGTTACGTAGGTGAGCATATCCTGAGAGCCTTGCTGGAAATCGAGTAAACGTTCTTGAGCACTGAAGACCTGTTCTGGGCGGTCAAACATGGTTTTTAGTGCTTGAATGAATCCATCATAATCATCCAAAAGGGGATCTCCGGTGTTAACTAATGGTGTGGCCCAGGCTAAGGCATTCCCGGAAAGGTGAGAAATAATAAAGGCCACTTTAGCCCTGGGGGTGGAAAAATAATAAGGTTTAAAGGTAAAGTGGACCAAACAAGAATCCAGGAATCCCCGGAAGGTTTTTGCACAGCCATCATATTTGTCAACAATGCCGCCCAATAGCACACTGTCCTTTGTGGCAGAGTCATGTGAAAGTACCAATTGTTTTAGCACAGCATTCTCCGCTTTCAAGTTCTGTACTTCGGTCGTTAGTTCTTGCATGCCACGCATAAGATCTTGGATGGCCGCCTCCATGTCTATATCGACTTCGGTCAGGTGGCGTCTCAATCTGCCACAGGTTTTCCCCCTTTTCACCTGTCTGTGTTGCCTGATGTCCTCTTTAGGCGGAGTCTTCTTTCGTAAGGTTCGGGACTTAAATAAGCCTGCTTGGCCGTCCTCGGCTTCCAGATTACGTTCAGCTTCGATGTCCAGGATCAAAGGAAAACTCTGGGAATATTCAAGAAGGAGTAGGGGGGCACGCAGAAGCGACGCAGGGATACCGGGAAGATAGCATAAGAAGGAAGAAGTCGGGAGAAGGGAATCCAGGGGCCAGGGGATAGCAAGTAGCACAAGAGAAGGTACGGAGCACACGTCCGATCACAGCTAGTAGCAGCGTTGAGATGTGCGGGGCCGCGGGGGTGTGGTTTCTTTATAGAGGACGCTGCGTAGAACGTGAAGACTGGTGAGCAGCGTTCTGAGCTTGCCGCCATGTTGGTAGTATTATGGAGTGTAAGGCCCGACGTGTCAGGGACCAGGAGGACCAGAAGGGGCGAGTTTGATGGTTCATGACAGGAAACACTTCTCTATATTCAAGGAACAGCCAGGCAATTTCTCAACAAGAAAGCCACCTTATCGACAAGCATCTTGTTTTGACTGCTCTATCATTGTGGCTTGCAAAATCCAATGTAACGCACCAAAGTGAATGCTAAAACTGGGAAAGTCCTAAAATTGTGTACATTGACAGTGTTACCTGAACCCCAGTGCATGCCCAAGTAAAAACATTTCCGGTTCAACCAATTAAAAATGCTTAACTTATAAAGACAACCTTGTTTGGTGGTGGGGTGGCCGGATTTATCAGCAGCTCCGAACTGCCAGTAATTCCTGCACCCCAGCATGCTTCGGTATTCCCGACACTGGTATTACCGATTCCATTAATACTGGCAATTCCCCCTATAAGACTCCATGGAATGGGGAATTCCCACCTTTCTCGCCACTTGCAATCCGCCAGTAATTCTATTTACAGACGGAATACCACCAAACCTTTAATGAGGCCTATTGTGTCACCGTAGTTCCCTAAAGACTAGACTATGCCAACAAAGTCTATGTAAGACACCCACATAACCTGCTGGACTGGCTTCAGAAAGATTAAAATGCAACAGCCAGACTAGTTCTCGTACAGTAAACATGTTAACGAATCATCCAGGCACCCAATACCCTTCACTGACTTTCAGTTGATCTTAGGGTCCATTTCAAAACCCAGAAGTCACCATGAAGAAGTTAATCCCTGACACGCCATGCACAATGCTGTGATCAAGCAATACACTACAGACAGACTGTGCCAGGGTACAAAAAATGCTTTATGAAGTCATGACAGTGAAAATCTCAAATTCTACGCGCAGCCAATGAAACAAGCTTGCTGGAATTTCTGGAAAGATTTCTCTAGACTTCAAGGAAAAACAGTTCGCAAACACAAGGTTTTTCCAAAATATCAGATGCACCCAACTGATGAATAATAATTGGGACATTGACTGCAAGGATTCTCAACATTACTCCAGGATGGCACGTCTGTATCTGATTAGTTTGGCTACAGGAGAGGCACATTGATTAAAAGGCAACTATGGACTGCAATAGGCATGGGCTTGCTGTACCAATCTCATCCACACTATTTCACTCTTTTTTCAATGTTACAGTGTTGAAGAATGCCAAGAGTACCGCAATACTCAGTAATAGAGCAGTCAAAGTGCACAGCAAAACCCAGCTTCATTCATAACACGCAATAAGCGGCCGGGACAGCATACAAAATGCTCTCCTTTACACAATGGGTATGAGCGGTTTGTAAGGTACAATTTCATCACTGCATATGCCACACTACAATATGAGTTACAAAACCTATGAGCATTTATAATTGGTTAGTATCTAAATCTACATATAGAATGCATAGGGGTAAGTTCAGCAATTGGTTAGAACATATCTGATGACTTCAACTGTGCCCAGTCTCTTACAGATACAACTTTCACTAAATCACCAGGTTGGTTAGTAATTGGCTGGCGTCAAGATATAGTTGAGACGTTTGTTGGGAGACAAGAAGTCCATGATATGAACATTTTCCACTTAAAAGTAACTCCTCATAGGCCATGTGCACTATCTGTTGTCTTTGTATGTTGGCCTTGTGCCTCATCTCATGTCTGTGTGACCTCTAAGGAGTTCATCAGGTGTCTTATCTGAACTTGGCTTATAATAAATGACTAGTGTTCTTCATGACTTGATCACATGTTCGAGGACCATGTTGGAGAGTGAAGTTATCCTTATTTATTGGATTTTTAGCTAGTTCTAGCATGTATGTTCTATTGCTTGTGACCTCTTGGGACACCCTTTCCCTATTCTCGATGGACTCTCTTGGCATAGTATTCTTGTGCACCTGGTTGTCATTGGCTGGTTGTTTGTTTTAATTCAATTAACTTGGAAAGTTACTGCATTGTCTCCTGGAAGCTGCTACCTTGTTTTTCCGCTCGCTCTGCACCTGCACTACTCCCTTCTGTGCCTTACCTTGAATTGCGCAATGGCTGCAGTTCTTGCCAGCTTCACACATCTAAAACAAAGGTGTTTTTATAAGTTCAGTATCATTCTGAGGCCCTGCTACTTTTAGGTCCACTCCAGCCTCTGTGCTAGGAAAATGGCTGTACCTTCGTTCATTCTCTGTCACGTTGTGCCTTGCATCTCTTACATGTGGATGTTCTTCGGGGATACATATTTATGTGTGTATGTTCTTCATGTCTGCATGCAAGTATTCATGTCTACATGCATGTGTCTTTCATGTCTGTGCGAATATTTGTTTTGTCTATGCATTATCCATGTCAATGTGTACTTTTGTTTACTGCGTGTATTTCGTGTATATGCATGTAGCCACCTAGTTATTCTGTATCTATGTATATAGTAAAAACTACCTGTTACTTTAATTGTCAGCACATCTATTCTATTCTAAATGTCACCTTCATGGTGTTAGTTTGTTTCGTCTTTTACCCATAGATTCTTGGGGCAGTAGAGCAGTCTCAGCTGGTATCATTTCTCATCTGGATGATACTGGCGACGGGCAGGGATAGGAAGTGATACTAGCATACTCATCTGAGTAGGGCTATTTGGTGATACCTGTATATTAAAACACCTTACACCACACAATCACTCACACACACTCTCAATACAGTAAATGTAATGATTTAACAGCAGTCATGTATGGTGAATATTTTCAGAGAAGGAGTCCAAATATTTCTTCAAATCAGCACAACAACCAAGTCTATTGAGAGAGTTCAACATAATTATGTTGAGATTTGGGGGTTCGTCCCCCAAATAAACTTTTTAAAATAATGTTTGAAATAATTCATTTTGCTGCACCATTAATGGGGAAATTGAAGTTAAAAGCCATCACATTTAAAGTTGGTTCTCTGGGGTGACGATGAAAAAATGCAAGTTACAGGCTACTAGCCAGTCATCATAAATTCACTCAGCACCTCAATTCTATACATACATACAGCACACCATTTGTTTTTTTCTCACCAAGATTCAAATCTAACTAGCCAATGGTTAGTGGCCATTGCAAATATTGCATCCTGTCTAGGGTAACATGATAAAATCCAGCAAACATTACATTACTTACATGAGGCTGCAACAACAATCTCTGATTGCCAGTAATGGTGAAGCTGCTGCTGGCACAATCGATTTGCCAGTATTGGTCACTGTAGTTCACATGAAGCTGCTGCCAAAATCTTTGTTTGCCAGTAATGGTCACTGTAAATGACATGCATGAGGCGTCTGCTACAACAATCTATTTACCAGCAGGGTGGAAATGGGCTGCAACAAGACACAGCTCTGCTCCAGCAAAGTTTGTCTTGCCAGAGCGCTAGTCATTCCCCCTGAGGCACAAACCCCCAGGCTAGTACAGGAAACTCCAAGAAATGTTCCCATGCAGAGCACTCGCCCACAAGTAGCCAGTGTTGCAGAAGACTTTGGTATGCAGAATTTAAAGTTATACATATGCGTCTGTGCAAAAACAGGCAGTTCCACACATCCTGTTCATAAGTTGTCCAAATTGATATAAATGTCTTGCAATGTATAGACTTTCTTTTGTTAGGGTGAGTTTTGTGACTAATGAAAAGAGCAGATTGACCAACTTCCATTACTTGCTTGAAAGGATTTCCTGTTGAATCACGATCAGATACATTTCAAATATCAACTTGTGTGCATTATTATGCTCCCAAAATTCTCATTGCTTTTAAGCAAACAATTAAACTTGAGTTCCTTGAAGAGTGACAGTGTGGGGTGACCTGTACGGGGGCCAAGCCACTAGAGCCGCACACATAACCCCCAAGGAGGATGAGGTTCCCAGAGTAAACATTTTCCAACTCCAGTACTGTTTCCCAGTAAAAGCCACTGTAAAGTCATGAAGCTGCTGCCATAATCTTTTTTTGCCCATAATGGTCAGTGTGATTCACATGCATGAACTTACAGTGAGCAACCTCCAACCATACAAACACACATATATGCACACACGCACACAAACATCTACACACCCACACACACTTTGCAAACAATGCTTGTGTACACAACACTCCAAATTCTAATATTAAAACGCTTTAAGTATACACCTTGCCTAGCAACCCAATACATTACATCCCGCTCTGCACAAGCCCTGGCACTCCTGTACTAAGAGGAATGAATTGTAAGTGAATACCTGAGCAAGATAACATCACAGGGGCCCCTTGCCTGTGAAACATGTCCTGCGTGACCAAACTCACTTGGACACATCATAAACCGAGTGGGCTCTGTCAAAAGGCATGCTCTAGAATGTTATATATTTCATTGTGTCTTTCCCATTATTCCCACCTAACTCCAACTCTCTTCTCTCTCTTAGAGAACCTAGTACAAAGAGGCCAACCACATATCAGATGTTGTGCTGGGCAAGACTCTGTTACATTACCTTACAAACCATTGCTTTTTAACAAGTACCAGTTACCATATTAATCCAGTATGGTGAAATGAACACACCTTTATTCACTCTACCACCAGTACTTTATAACGTTGACCCCAAATCTTAAAAACATATTCCACTCCATTGCTTTTGTCAAACTGTTTATTTACAAACATGCTGGTAAGCCAGTGCATTACAAAATGTATTTTATTATTTTGCACCACAACTATTTTTCGTGAATGCTTTGTCCCAAAGAAATGACACTTTTATTCTGCCTGGCTATGCCAAATCTAGAATTGTAATGTAACAATGGATAAACTATTACATCTAATAGCCAATATTAGTTACCTAAACCTGGTGGTTCGTTCATTTATATATGAACTTATGTATTCTCATTTTAAAACTTGATTGTGATGTGTTTCATGTACCTGTAGTCCTTGTCCCTTTACATCTCCCCCCCCTTCCACTCAGCTCTTACCTGAAGCCCTTCCTTTGCCTGCCATGACCCCTGGAAACAATGCTGCCCTCCCCTAGGAACAGACCTGCCATTAGTCTGGCACACGGTTGCAAAGAGACGTTTCACGGTCACAAACGGAGGTGTTGGACTATGTGTGCTATGATAGGTCTGTGCCACCGCTTCTGTAATCGACCAAGAAATGTCACTCAATGCACATAATACAGTTGCACATACTACCTGCACCACCAATCGCTAACAAGCTTGCCTCTGACATGGTTATCATAGCCGAATAATTTGTCCTCATGGTGCCTAGGGAAGGAAACATTTCCAAGTATTTTACTGCTAAACTCAGAGAAAGTTGAAGTGGCCGAACTCAAAAGGCAACACATTCCAACCAGTGGCTCTGAGCAAATCTCCACGTATGTTCGTTTGCAAAGCATGCTTGTGTTTCAAACTGCAACCACTTTCAAATGCCTCTTATTCTTGTTGCCATCACTGTGTTGTAATCCATGCCGTAGCTAGGGCATCCCAACAAACTCTGAATTTTTTTTAAAGTTTTTTTTTTAAACACTTTAAATAAAGTTTATGAAAAGCAATAACAAATAAGCAAACACTCAGAAGTTTTAATTGTTTCTAAACATATTTTTGCAAGTACATTATTCCAATGATCTCATTGTCATATACAGTAGCACGCAGTTGATTTAGTGGCAAACACGTAGTTGATTTAGTGGCAAAAGTAACAATATAGTACCTTGAATGTTAACTTGCATTGACGCTTGTGTACTCACAGCTTAGTTAACTTGGTTGAAAACATATTTTGTGCTGTATTATGGCATATACTCATTTTTTTCATTTACTTTGTAAATTGATAATACATTTACATAGTGCAGCAAGCATACCTTAGTAACCTATTCAGACTATCCCGTATGGGCGGTCGAGCCTTCTCAGAGGCTGCTGCCAAAGCTTATTTCTGAGTATCTCACATTTTGTCGCTCTCTTAAAACCTTATTGTTCTAAGCTATGAACAAAAATTGCCATTTCTCTGACGGTATTAGCGGCAAGATTCCTCTGGGCGAACGCGCGCTCTGTAAGTTTATATAACTTAACATATTAAGCAGCTCTTTGTTCCAACGGTTTAAATGGCCACGTTTCTTAATATTTTCAATTGAGACATGCGTTCTATTGTTAATCTTTTTTTTTTTAGATTTTATTTCAACAACACAAACCAAACTTACTGTGTTCATGACAATATTAATACACATAATTTTATCTTGTCCACTGTGTTCCACCCCTTCCCACCGTCCCCTCAAGCCTACTTTCCTTCCTATTCCGTTTCTTCACCATGTGATAGGGTTTTTCTACATCGATTACTACCGGTGGGTCCTGGTCACTAGCCCTGTCACTTGTGGGCCTGAATAATTCTGCAATTAGTAGTTTCCAGGCCGTAAAGGTTCCTGCTTCCTCCTCCCCCCAACATTACCCGACTCTTGCCATACTGCTGTTTCCGCCTCTGTCCATTTTTGTAGATCCTTCCACCACGTTTCTATTCTTGGTCTATGACATGCTTTCCATCTCATTGCAATTTTCCTCTTTGCTAGTACAGACACCAGGTCTTTCAATTTGCTCACGTGCTTTAGCTTGTGTGGTTTAGGGAACCCTCCCAGCAGGCATGCCATATCTATCTCTACTTTGATCCCTTTATCTTCCATCCTGTGTGCTATTTCACCCCAAAAGCATTCTATTTCTGGGCATGACCAAAACGTGTACCATTCCAGAATTTTCTTCATTACATTTGGGGCATGCTTGTCGCCCTGCATTTTTTAATTTGGGGCATGTGTGTCGCCCTGCATTTTTAAATTTAGCTATCCTCTGTGGCGTCATATACGCCCTATGGGAGATATATAACTGTATCTGCTGTAGCCTGACATTCCTCGACACTTTTTTGTGATACATTTGAGCATGCTCCCACATCTTATCACTCATTGGGGTCCCTGCTTCTTCTTCCCAGTCTTGTCTAAGTTGTACCACTTCCCTTCCCACCTTGGTCATCACTAGCTCATATATTCATGATATTTCGTGGCCCCCCCTCTGCTATATAGTAAACTGTGTCTATGGCGGTATCAGGTTCGCTCGATAGTTTTTCTTCAGACCACTTCTGTTTGATCCGCTGCACCATCCTATGATATGTAATATCCTGGCCTACATGTACCCCTGTCTCTTCCACCAGCCCCTCAAAATCCCTTATATTCCCTTCTTGACATATATCTCCCAAGGTAGCTATCCCCACAAGCTCCCAATGCCTCCTAATCATTATTCTTAGCTTGTTTTTCTTTTCCCACCAGAGCTACCAATGACACCTGCAGGGCGCATGGATAAGGGTCCTCCATCATCTCACAAGCTCTTTGCTATATCTCCCACCCAAGTACCATAATTCTCGGGCGCCCCTCCATGTCCGCTTTGGGCAACCACAGCATCTCTCTAAGGAAGAATGGGGCACAATCCTGTTGGAACAATCTGGTTTCCGAGGTTGGCTCTTCAGAAAGCCATTTAGCTACGTACTGGAGTTGGCTTGCTATATAATAGATCTCATAATTTGGTAATTTTATGCCTCCCTTCTCGTGTGAATTTTGCAGTTTCCAAATGGCCATCCTGTTCCTTGTCCCTTGCCAAAGGAATTCCCTGCATATACTACTCAACTTAGCAAAGAATCGCTTGGATATCAAGTATGGGATATTCCCAAAGTAATGTAACAGCCTTGGCAGGACCACCCTTTTAAGCATTGCCCCTCTGCCTATCATCGCCAAGGGAAGTTTCACCCAGAATCTCATACTATTTTCTATGTTCCGTACGGCCTTCTCAGTATTGTGCTGATGCTCTGCTTGTACCTTATGGAATATGTCTATTCCCAGCTATCGAAACGTATTGACCTCCCATGATATCTGGAGGATCGGTAATTGCTCTAGTGGGATCCCTTTATACCTCCCCAATGGAAACACACAGGACTTTTTGGGGTTCACTGCTATGCCCGAGAGCCCTGTAAATTGGTCCAGCACTTCCAGGACATACTGTAGGTTTTCTTCATGGTAGCGCAGATACAACAACATGTCATCAGCATATAAGGAAATTAAATGTGTTTCCCCTTTAATGACAATGCCTATTGTGTCATATTGCTGCCTCAAATATATCGCCAAAGGCTCTAAGGCCAGGATATACAACATGGGGGACCACAGGCATCCCTGTCTGGTGCCTCTACCAAACTGCCACCTCTCTGATTTAACTGACCCTGTCTTCACTCTGGCCAGCGGTTCGCTATATAGCATTTTGGCCCATCTTAGATACCCCGGCCCTATTCCATAGTTTGTCAAGGTAGCAATCAACCGTGGCCATTTGACCGAGTCAAAGGCCTTAATTGCATCCAGCGACACAATTGCCATTTCATTTGTCTCTTCATTAGCCTATTCAATTACTCGGTGGAATTGCCTAAGATTGTTGGATATGTTCCTATCGGGGACATAACCAGTTTGATCGGGACAAAGGCCCTGACAATGATGTACAAGTTTGTTAGGATTGTGTATGTGTTAATGCAGGTAGTACATTTTCGTGCATTCCCTACTTTCACGTGTCATTCCTCCTCCCCTCTCCTGCCACTCATTCCAGTTATCCAGTATGCCAACGCCTGTCCCGACTGCATATCCCTGACCCTCCTTCCCCACCAGGGTCTCAGAGGCCTGTGTGAGTTTGACCTTTCAGGCACCCGGGCCACGGTGGGGGTGGTTGGTTCGTGCCACTCCTGCACCTGTAGACGGGAGGTGTGACAGTACACATCCGTTCGTGGTGCATCATTCTATGTTATGTACCACACATGGTTCACATCCTGTTGTGACATTGTTTTACTGTGCTCCCTTGGTTGTTACATCATTGTGGTAGTACTTGGCCTTTGTGAGGTACTGCTACTTCAAGTCATCTACTGGAGGCTGTTCTGGTTAGTTTTTCTGCCTTGGATTTTGTGTTTTTGCAAATCAAGGTGGACTCTGAGGGTGCAGGCAACTTGTTACACACAAGGTGGGAGATGGTGACGAAGGGGAATGGTGATCCTGTGGCCAGGTGAAATTGAAGGTTGAAGGCTCCATGACCCAGGTGCAGTTGTTCAGTGGGTCATGGTGATTTGTGAGGGAGGGGGGTGTTTTGTTGTTGATAGTTGCCTTGCCCTGCAGTGTGATGGGAACCCTGACATTGTAATTGTGGTATCCTATGTACATAATGTGTTCTGCTGATCAGTGCCTGTTCATGTCTTGTGTTTACCTTTCAGGTGTGAGGGGATAGTTGTGGTTTGTCATGCTGGGGTGTACACATGGTGAATGTTCACATGTGATGTGTAGAGGACACTGATGGTCACTTGATTGCACATGCATATCTTGAGTGCATGTCCTTACTGACCCACACACTCGCACTATGATGCACTACATGTACAACCACCCTTGGATATCCACGTGTACACTCTGTTTGCCTTCTGCTGCCCACTGTGTCCGTGCAGCACATGTTCTGTGACCAATTATGGATCCTGTACATGCCTAATTTGCTTTTTGTATTAATTTAGTAATGACTCTCTTCATTCTATTTGCCAGGACCGCCATCAGTATTTTGCTTTCCTGGTTCAGCATCGACAGGGGTCTGTAGGATCTGCACTCCCCGCCAGGCTTATTGGGTTTGGGGAGCGGTATGATTATCGCTTCTCTCAAGGATTCTGGTAGCTTTCCGACTTCATACGATTCGTTGAGCATTTCCAAGAGTGGTGGGAGTACCTCATTTTTATACATCTTGTAGAATTCACTGGGGAGTCCGTCGGCCCCGGGGGTTTTACAAGTGGGTATCTGCCTCACCACTTCTTCTAATTCCTCTAGAGTGATTGGTGCGTCTAACTCCTCTCGTTCTTCAGCACTAATCTGTGGCAATCCTATATCCTCTAAAATTTCGCTTATTGCATTGTTATCACTTTCCTCCACGTCCCCATACAGGACATGGTAATAGCTTGCAAATTCTTGATTCACTTCCTCCTGGGTATCAGCTATACCTCCATTTTCTTTCACATCGTCCCGATTACTGGTCTGGGAGTCTCACTTTTGTATAACCATGCCAGAACTCTCCCTGGTTTATCTCCCCCGCATGCTGTCTCTCTATGTATTTTTTATAGTTTAGATTGCACAGCCTTTCCCAATATCCTGCGCATTTCTGTTGTAACCTAAGTATTGCTTCGTTATCATCTTTGGTGCTGCTTCTCCCTTTCAATGCCTTTTCCAGCTCCCTTTCCACTTCTTCTAGGTCTGCTACGATCCCTCCTTGTAGCCCATTGGACTTGGCTATTGCTATCCCCCTCACCACTACTTTAAAGGCCCCCCAAAGAACACCCGCTGACTCCACACTACACTGTATTGGTCTCGAAGTAGCTTTTTATTTCCTCTCTCATGTCTTCTCTGAAGATATTGTCCTTTAGCGCTTCTGCTCTGAGACGCCATGTCGGTATTTTCGCTCTCGGAGGTCGAAACTGCCACATCAATACAAGCGGCGAATGGTCCGATAGGACCCTCGCCTTGTATTCTATCTGTGCTATTTCTGTCGTTAGCGCATGCGTGACAAACACATAGTCTAATAATAATAATAATAATAATAATAATAATAATAATAATAATAATTTGGCATTTATATAGCGCTACGAACCCTCTGGTATTTTTCTCTGAGTGTGTATATTCTGGGGGGCTGAATAAGGCGAATATTGTCAATCTTGCGGATAGTGTAATCTCCATGCGTCCTCCAACCCAAAGACTGTTATCAAGGACTGCAGTAACCTGGCTGCTGGGGTCGGTCTATCTATTTTGGACTCTGATCTATCCATCTTCGGGTCTATTACACAATTAAAATCTCCCCCCCAAATCACTGCCTCTCCCAGGCCTGCACTGAGTTTACTATATAGGGTTCTGAAGTATGCCGCTGTATCCTGATTCGGGGCATAGGTATTTATCACACATATCTCCTTGTTTTCCACCAATCCCTTTAACATTGCCATCCTCCCATCTGCCTCAACTGTAGATTGCAATAGCTGAAAGGTACATGTGGTGCCACCCAGGTGATGACCCCTCTAGCATACGCCGAATATGTTGCCCCCACTACAGTCCCTCTCCATTTCTTCCGTACCACCTCCAGTTTTTCTTGCGTCAAGTGAGTCTCTTGCAACAAGGCTATGTCTATTTTCCGCCGTCGTAAATATATCATAACCTTATTTCTTTTTAAATAACTATTGAACCCTCTCACATTCCACGTGACTACTTTAAGGTCTACCATAGCATATCTGGGTCTCTCCCCTTGCTCCCAAAGTACCCACCAGTTCCATCAGGTCTCAGATCTTCCCTTTTTTTTTGTAGGATTGTTCCCCAATACAAACGTCTCCCAACTGGTAACTGCTAACTCTACCCCAACTCTCCACCCTCTCCCACCCTCCTCCCTTCCTAGCCCCAAACTTCCCCTAACTACAAACACCTCAAACACCCAATCCTCCCTCCCTCCCACCTCCCTGCCCTACCCCAACAATACCCTCCCCAGCTGTTGCCCAGCTCCATCCCTGGATCTCAGGCACTCCCGCACCTAGCCCTTTCGGGCAATAGCCTGTACTCGCAGCTCTGCAGGATTAACGGCCCTAATGGCTGTTCTACTACTACTTCCGAGGGATAGGTTGTCTACATCCTGCTGCTCCTATTCGCTTCAGATTCGCCGCTGTTACCTAGTTTACTTCTACATTATATATACTATATTCCAGTCCAACAAATTCAACAAGTCCAAGCGTCCCATGTTATAAGTTCAATTTTATCTACCTGTATTCCTCACCTCACTTCCACGTCACAGACTACTCCAGAGCTCCCCCCTCCAACCTTTCCATTGTGCATGCTGTATCACCATCACTTATTGTGCTTCTCACGGTCTTGCTCTTCTTCTTGTTCCGGGCAGCCCTGCATGTCCAACCACGCCGTCGCATCCTCTGGGGTGTAAAAAAAAAACGCCCTACTTTTATACAGGACTTTCAGCTTCGCAGGATACAATAGCATATACTTGATCCCAGTTGTGCGTAGTCTCCTCTTGACAGCCACATAGTTGTAATGCTGTCTTTGTACCAGCATGGTATAGTCAGGGTAAGATGTGATAGTAGCAGTTGCTGTTTTTATCGTTCCACCTTTACGAAAGTACTCCAGGAACTTCTCTCGGTCTTTGTAATTCAAAATCTTTGCTATTATTGCTCGCGGGGGGGCCCCAGGTCGTGGTTTCCTCACCAAGGCCCTGTGCGCTCGCTCAACAGTAAATCCTTGTGAAAGCTGTTCGGCCCCTATCTTGCAGGATCATATTCTCCACATAGTCCGTTGGGTCCTGGCCTTCTTCCCCTTCTGGCAGGTCGACCATGCGTATGTTGTTCAGTCTCGCTCTCCCCTCAGCCTCTTCTGCTCGGCTCTCGAGGTTGGCCACCTGTTGCTCAAGTATATGGACCTCCTTTGCATTGCATGCACCAGTTTCTGTGTTGGTTTTCAGCACACTCTCCAGATCGTTCTTTCAGCCAGTGATCGAACATCTTGTCGCAACAAGGTGGCTTCTATTCCAACAGCATCTTTTTTGGTTTCTAGGGCAGTTCTTAAGTCCGCCATTGCTGTCCCCCATGAGGCATTCAGCTCCGTGATGGCTGCGAGGATCAGGCGGTCCTCTTTTACTGGGGTACCCTCCACGGACGCTGTTCCCGCGCCTTGTGCCGGAGCGGCAGGAGTGTGCTGCGTCTTGGCAAAGGTGTCCATTGTGGGTTGCTTGCTCTTGGCCTTGGCCCCTCTCGCCAACATTGCGCAACTCCATCTAGATACTACGTTCCAGCTGCTCTGTAGCACACACGTTCTATTTCCCAGGTCTTCCTTGGCGTCACAGGGATAGATGGTGCTTAAAGGCATTATCCCCGAGGGTGCAGAAAACGTTAGTCTATACTGTGCCGTGCACCGGGTGGATTGTATCCCCCCACGTTTTCAACCGTTGTGATATCTTCTAGTATGCCCTCTCTGGCTCCTAGCAGGGCTCCTTGACATCTGCATGTTCCATGGTATGTGAGCCTTGTTGGCACGCTCCTCTGGCACCCCTCGCCTCGTGATTTGGGTGCCTCAGGGTGTGTAGACTGTGCAGGCACCTAGCTTCCACTATCTTGCACAATGTATATAGCTTATTCTTATGCATTCTGTGTGTTGCACTATATAGTTTACTACATATGGTGCCCCTGTTTCCCGGGGCTGCCTACTTGTGAGACTTGCCAGTATCTGTTGTATGTGGGTAGTATAGTTTGCCCCCCCCATGACTCTGTGCGTAGGGTTGTCTCCATCTTGTCTCAGTGATAGGGTTTCTGCTGGCAACTGCTTCCTAGCTTATTGCTCCTTTCTGCCTCTCCCACGCGTTACACGTATGGGCATCTTTAATTGTGCCGTCCCACGGGGGCCACAGAGTGTTCAATGCCTTCAGATCTGTCAGTTTCTCATCTATATTTGGAGCGTTCATAAACTCAGTTGAATTTCGGGCTTCTTGCACGGACCCGACCGCCCCCCCGAGATCCTTCCACACCTATTCATCCGTATCCCTGCAGCTGCGGTCCCCAGTTTCTCCATGCTCCAGCGCCCCTCACTCCTCACAGTGAGGGAAAGGGTCTTCCGATCCGCCGTGCAGCCAATTGCATCGGCAGGGCGCCTGATCTGCGCGCCACCGGGCCCTCCGCTTCTTCGGGTCCCCCGTGCTGCCAGTTCCGAGTCGCTCTCATCCACCGCAGCCCCCGATGCCCCTTGTGTTACCATCAAAGAGGGGGGCTCCGCCATTGCGCTCTAGCGGGGCTGCTTGCTCCTCCTTTCTTGTCTGGGCACTGCTATCAGCTTTCCTCAGGCCGCCTCTAGGCTATCAGTCAATTGCAGTTCAGGCAGTGGTGCCCACTCGCCACTTGTAATTGACGCTGCCGAGGAGTCATTTGTTCTATCTTGCCGCCATTTTAGCTCCTGCTACTTTGTTTCTTGCAGTCCGCCGATCCGCTCACTCTGTGCCTGGACTGCTCACACGCTTTTCAATGTATTTTAATATGCTGCTTAAACTCGCGCATTGCTTCGGATCAATTTGTTGGATCACAGAGCTCTCAGGTAGTGCAGCCTATTCCATTGCTGCTTGGCCACACCCCTCTCTATTGTTAATCTTTGTTTGATATCTATAATTGTACATACAATATAAAAACAGCTATTAAGAACTCTGATTTTGTTGTTGTTGAAGATCTCGATTAATCTATATTTGGGATTTGGTGCATCTCTCCCCTTCCGGAGAAATGCATTTGAAAGTTATTCTAATGTCATTTCATCAGTATATGTTGCTTGATGGCTGTCATTTTAGATTCAATAACGGTACAATCCAAAGACAGTTTGGACCCCTGTGCTAGATGTGCTGCTGTTGATACCAAGTGCCAATTATGAGGTTGAAATAGTACTTCTTGGTGATCACAACCCATAGCTCGATGTCTGCCCAGCAGCAATGAGTCCCCTTACCCCCTTCATCCATTCTGGAATCAGACAAATAAACAAGTGACATTTCAGGGGCAACATTAGCCTTGCACAACAAGGGTATGTGTGCTATAGCACAGAAAAGCAACATAAACATCAGTTTAAAAAGATTATGAATCATATCTTAAGAACTTTGTTACCAACCACAGTATTTAAAAAGAAATGCATAGAAACCAACATCCCAGGTGACTAAGAAAACACATGATAGCTCTTATCGTATTCATTGCAATCACCATATAGTCGCAAACAATATGTATGTACACAGAGCTAAAGTAAAATCAATAATGTTATCAAGTCAAAAAATATAAAGTACAGTCATTTTCTAAGTGATATTTCTTTTTTCTTCTGACACCAGAATAGGCACATCTATCGTTTTATGACTTTGCATATATTGCTTGCTTAACACTTGTTCCACAAGGGGTATCACTTCTTTTGACATTTCAGATTATATCTTTAGTGTCCAATCTTTCTCAGGGTCAAACAATGATGTATGCCATCCAGAGGTGTATGTAGTATACCTTACAAGTGTGCATAGTCCAGAGAAGAGGAATGCCTGTTTTATTCAGAGGGAGTTCTGTAATCATTTATTTGTAATGCATCAAGTTACATAGTAACAGAAAATCATGATCCTACCTCACTCATTTCATTTGATTGCAAAATCCTGAGGGTTGGCAGAGAAGCTACTATTATGTATTCCTTTCAGGTGCAACACTTGTAATAATATACCTGTGAATGTCCCCTTACTTAAAAACAGCATATCTGGTTCTAGGCAATAATAGCAATATTTACCTGACTGATGGATTTTAAGTTATGCTGAGGGTACATAAAATAACTCAAGCTGTGTTAATAAAAACAGCATGGTCTAATGTATTGTGGTGTTTGAGGCATTAGTGGAAAGCTCTACAGATTAGACAGAAAATACGTACAAGTGTTTTACCTTCATGAAAGAGTGAGCACACTTGAGAAGGAGGCACATTTTCTAAGGATTCTGCTCTGTAAGGGAAATAAAAATAAATAAATAAATAAAACAATATTTTGGGCTAATAACAAAGGAGGGAGGATGTATTGGACACCCAAGGTGCCATGAATACATTCTGTTCAAATCTCTGCATTAACCATCAAGTAGCATCCGTGACCAAAGTCTTGACTGATCCTAAAATGGCTGCAAGGAGGACACATTTCAAAAGTATAGACCAAGTGATAGCGAAGCAGTAGCCATCTTGAGTGGTTCACGTGGTGACAATAGCAATGTTGGAAGGCAGCATGGCAGCAATACAATGGAGGCAGCCATCGTGGAATCAAAAATGTTTACTGTGATCTTTGGGGGGAGCAGCAGACCTCTGGTTTATCTGAAAGGCTATGTTTGAAGAAAAAATGGTTTCAACACAATAGAAAGGCACCCTTCTCGGAATAAACATGGCGGCCATTATGGTGCTATAGCTGGGACACACATGTCAAATCCTACAGGAGGTTCACAAATATCCTCCAATAAATTGAGTACAGAGATGAGTAAGCTAGTCTGCCAACTGTACAGAAAATGGCAAAACATAGTTGAAACATTCTCAAAGGCATCTTACACCTGAATACTGTTACTGAAAATGTTACTCATTTAATAGTGCTTGTTATTTAGTTTGCCCTTCCAGCACATTCTGGTGACTCTTAAATTGCCGAATCCATAATTGCTCATTGTTGTACAGTAGCCTTTCCATTTTGCACTGTCCTGGTGGATTTATTATGACTTTTACAATCCACCTCAAATCAGTTTCTAAGTGTGTATGCTCGACATCACTAATGAGGCTTTGAGTGTTTTATTATAATTTTCTGACCTGTGTTCTCAGGGTGTTTGTTATGCCTTCATACAGTTTTGAAGGACATGCAACAATGTATTGAAGTGGGAGAATGGAACAAAAGGCTCCCACCAATCCCCTCACACCCCTGGCCTAGAGGATCGCGGCCCAGACACCCGCCACGAGAGGAGTTTGCCTATCTACCAGACGACCAAATACCCTGGTACAGGAACATACGGATGTGCCCACCAGCCTGCCCACCAGCCTGCCCTCCAGCCTGCCCTGCCCATGCCGACACCTGCGGCATGGATGAACTCGACTGAACCATTCAACAGTAAATGAACACATCGTTACAGATGCCATGACGACCTAGCCAACGGTCAGCACACCCATGCAAACATGCACACTGGACACCCCGACACCAATCCACACAAAGTACATATTCAGTGCTATGACGTA